>NW_024423675.1:17047086-17241836 GCF_017311325.1 Ursus maritimus
ATTCCTCAAGGGCTTTAACTTTAATGGATTGACCTGTCCACACTGCCAAATGAAACCCTGCTTTGCATTCTTGTCTTTCAAAGAACATGTTCTGTCATGAAATCCTGAGAGAACCTGGACAACCTGGTTTTGAAATTGCTTGTTGGGACTAATGTCCCCCAAATGGATTTAGGAAAAAGGCATTAATATCTGCCCTCAGCGAGGTGCCAACATGGATTCCAAACAAACAGTTCAAATGGAAAATCCCCCAAATGCCAAATTAGATGGTACAAGTCAGTTCTTTGTTCCATTGTTTCTTCTTTTAGTTTTCTCTGTTTAGATGATCTCTTGATTTCAGAATTGTCCCCAATAGAAATTCAGCTTATCAGGCTGTTAGAGCTCTCAATGGACAGAATTACACACCAGGGACAAAGGCATCAAACTGCCAGCTTAAAATCCAAGCCTACAAAAACAAACAAACAAACAAAATCCTGAGATCATGGCTGCTTGAATTTTTAAGCCACTAAGTCTCACTGGAGGACAGCCCACTTCAATTACTGCTTTTCCTTTTTTTGAAAATTATTTTGGCAAACCATCTTCCACCAGCATCTTATATGGCATGTTTGTGAATTTGGCAAAATAGAGCAAGGTGTTTTCAAGACCTCGGCATTCATTCCTTTCCTGGAGAGACAGGGACATGGACACCTGTTCTCATCCCTAGGAAATGGCCCCTCCTGAGTCAAAATGCTTCGCTCTTGGCCAAGGCAGCTTCAGAGGCACATGCTTTCTACTCCAATCCTTTCTTTCCTTTTGGGTCTTAGCAGTTATGGAAGTTGGGAGGAATGAATAGTTATTGCATGTGTTCATTGAGCAATTCACCTTGACATTTCTCTCTCATTGTTATGTGCCAAGCACTTTAAGGGATAAAAGGTGAACCATGGAGAGAAAAAATTATCTGTAATTTCTCATGCAGTGTAGAAAGTGATTGGTAGCATGGAAGAAGAACATCAAAATTGCTCTATGAGCTTTGCAGTTAAAGCTTATATATCATATATGGAAGAGAAGTTTTGGGGGGCAGGTGTCCTCTCTTTCCCTCCCTATTTCCAGTCCCTGACTCTTTTTTTTTTCTTTTTTTAAGAGAAAGAGAGACAGAGAGAGGAAGGAGAGAGGTACAGGAGGGGCAGAGGGAGAGGGAGAGAGAGAACCCCAAGCAGGCTCTACACCCAGCATGGAGCCCTATGAGGGGCTTAATCTCATTACCCAGAGATCATGACCTGAGTCGAAATCAAGAGTCAGATGCCTAACTCATTGATGTACCTCTAGTCCCCAAATTTTAAGTATGTGGCAGACCATAACTCCTAAAACTTCTCTGAGGTCTTGTGTGGCAGGAGTGGTCTTGTGTTAAAATGTCAGCAGTCATGGTGTTGCTGGGGACCAAGGCCAGTTTTCAGTAGAGCACCTCGGATCACCTGGGGAGCTTGTGAGGCATGAAGATTCCTGCTTGCACCACAGAGGTCCGGATTCACAGCACTGGGCTGGCGCCCTCGTGTCAACTCCAGGTGTATATGCAAAATTCTCCTGGGGATCAGGCCAGTATCTTCCCATTGAGACAGTTCTTTCAGGGTCAGATCCCTGATTTCAACAGATTTTGTTTCCCACAACCCCTGATCCACAAGGAGACAGGAAGGAAAGTAAAGTTGAACACCTAACAGCAGTCACTTTAATGGCATTTACTCCCCACGGCCAACTGTTTCACAGCTGTGAAGACACACTGAGAAAGAGATCAAGTAAGTGACCTGAGATCCTAGGAGGTAAGTGGTAGAGTCTGGCTCTGGACTGAGACCTCCTTCCTCCAAGGCTGGTGCTGCTCCCATGTTGCCTCCTAACCAACACAGAGTTCGTATCTGCCAAATGGAACGGAGTCAGAAACAAAGTAGTGCTTCCAGAGGACTGGTGAGGTTTCCAGTCATGAGAGTGGATGCCTCTATTTCTCTCTGCAAATCTCTTCGTTGGTGCCTCTCCCTGGGGCCGGTCCCCAGCGCCTGGTGCTGTGGTGCATGCTCGATGCAGACGCAGCCGCAGCCCCATGAGGTCTGCAGCCGGTGGTGGGGGCAAGGCACCCCCACCAGCTCTGCCAGCACATCTTTTCCCTTCTCAATTCGGTCACTGTAACAATGGCTGAGCAGAGGCACAACATGCTATTGGCAAAAGACCTTTTTTCCGGCCCTACCCTTTGAGAGCAAGAAAGGGAGAAGCCACCTTATAAAGTTCCACTGCTTTATCCTTGAAGTTGCCATTATTTGTCATGGTTGCAGGAGCAGAGCTCATACCCTACCAGAACCGTCCAGAAAACGCACAATCGTTCCACCACTCATCAAGGTAACTGAGAAGTTTGCACCTGCAGCCACAGATGAGTTTTCTGCAGTGCATATCTGTCCTTCAAGACGCTAAAACCCACTTCTATCTTTCATTTCACATAACGTCCATTAAAGTATGTATTTATAACAGTCTACAAACTAACTGCAGTAGAAAGAATATGAATTGAATGTTAGCTAAGTTGACTAATGTCTACACGGAAAGTTGTGGTTTGAGGTATTCAGATGAGAACTCTTTTATCCATCTGAACTATTATTAGTCTTCTCATCAAATATTTTCTGTGCTCTGAGATAAAAAAATGTTTATAAACTTTATTTCCCCCTCATGGCTTAAGGCCTTTATCTTGATTATTTGGACCTTTTGGTTTTCTTCTTCCACGCTGTGATTCATTGGTTTCCTGTCACTTCACTCAGCAGGGTCTGGTTTTCCCATTGACAGCCTGCCTTCTACTCTCAGCAACCAGAATTAGCCTGAGGTACTCGGGGGTGGCGACAGTGGCTCCCTGGCTTGTTTGGGTCTACAGGGAAATGCAGCCACGACCAACCAAAACAACAGCCAAAAGGAAAAGCTAGCAGGTCCTCCTGTATTTGGACAGCCCAGATGTTATTTACAGCCTTGTTTATGAAGTATTTTCTTGACTCTCCTGGCTAGGATCCACACACTTTGTCATTTCAGAGCACACACGTCCTGTCACGTGGTAATGATGGGCCCTGAACAAGTAAACAGGCTGGAAGACTATTATAAGGGTAGAAAAGTCTTTGAACATAACATCGTGCTTCCCCACTCCACTTCCAAAAAAGACAAAGGAAAGCAAAAGAGGAAGAAAACGGAAAACTGGGTTTATTTTTAGATTTTTAATTAGCCACAGGCAATGCGGCCATTTTGAAACCCCTACTATGTGCAAGGTGCTACAAACAAAGAAGCTGAATAGTTCATGAGCCCAACTCTCAAGGCCCTTAAGCTCCCAGGCTAGTGCGAAGCAGATATTCATAAACACAGTGAGCCGCATTCAAACTGAAGTGCAGTTGTTGTGATACTCGGGACGAGTAGGAACATTCATTCTAGAATTATTTATAATACTGAGAATGTAGGGAATATCACATCCCCCAAATTAAGAGAAGGGTTCACTAAATTAAAGTCTGTCCCTACGATGGAGGGCTGTGCTGCTCTGTTACTTCCATCATCGTCAGAAGTCTCCCAGGCCAAACTTCCAGCCCCCTTCCCCTCCCCTGGCCTCTTGCCTTCCCCAGGGTGTATATTCCGTAGTCTGATCCAGTCTCCCCCTGTTCTGATCACTTCCTAAACTTCTCCACCGTGCTGCTGTCAGCAGAATCCTCTGCACACCTTGTTCAGATCGTATGCTCTAAGCATTTTCATTTACCTGGAACTTGAATGCTCCCGGAGGATAGTGCAGCCCACTGGTCACCCTTAAGGGGAGCTGTCATCTTCTCTGCCCCAGCTCCCACAGCACCTGGCCATGGGTGGGTATCCTTCCTGCTCCTCCCTCAAAATCTCCACTTCTTTTCATGCTCACCTGCCATAAGGAGCCAGCGGCTAGCTGTCCTTACCAAAGTCATTAGTTGCCAGTATGGTCATTCTTCCTGGGTCACTACAGAGCGTAGCACAAGACTCACTACCTGTGCACGTGGCACTATCCTTGGGGACTTCACCATCCCCCATAGATGGTTGAGCTTATCTGCCGTCCTCACAGTTCCTCAATCTAAGTTCCGATGTTCTTTTCCTTCCTAACACCTCCACCAAACTCTTCCATGGTTATGCCCTAGAATTTGACCCAAATTTTAAGCTTTTCACTCTCTGTTCTCCATCTCTGCTTTTCCAACTCAATTACTGTAATAGTCCTACTCCATTTCTTTGAGCACATAGGGTCCACCAGTCCATCAACCTTACCATTTTTCAGTGCTCTTTACCTGCCCCACTACGTATCCTAGATTCTGTGGCTTATTGTTATAATCATTTCTTTGCATATGCCCTCAACCTTGTAGGGAGTTGAGTAGTGTCTCCCAAAAACGCACGTCCGCTCAGAGGCTTAGACTGGGACCGTATTTGGAAATAGGGTCTTTACAGATGTAATTAGGTAAGAGAAGGACATACCAGATTAGGATGGGCCCTAAATCCGATTGACTGGTACCTGCATAATAAGAGAAGCACACACAGAGTCGTAGGCGCAGGGAAGAATGCCCAGGAAGATGGAGGTGGAGAATGGAGTTATGCTGCCATAAGGCGAGGAATGACAAGGACTGCTGGAACCCACCAGAAGCGAGAAGTATGGGATCATTGTTTTCTTGAAGCCTCAGAAGGACCCAATCCTGCTGACACCTTGATTTCAGACTTTTGCCCTCACGAACTGTGAAAGAATATATTTTTGTTGTTTTTAGCCACCAAGTTTGTGGTAACTTTTTTCAGCAGCCCTTGGAAACTAATGTCACCCTTTCCGCCTTTGTTATACTCACAGCAAAACACTGATTAAACCCAGTTCTCCACTTTTTCTGTGCCCGCACCTAACTGGCATATTTTGGTTGAAAGAAAACACACAAATTTACTAACTGGTTTCACTTGACAATTTGACCACAGAACTTATAGACTGTTGATATTTCCTGGTAATTCATCTACATTTTGCATTTATTCCTTCTTCTATTCTCTGGGGCAAATGTTTTGTCCTTTTATCCCCCTTCTGTGCTAGTGGTGACTCTGCCTCTTATTACACTGAGAAAATGGAAGTAATGAGAAGAGAAATAATCATTCTTCCTTCTACCAAATCTACTAACCTACCTGTATGTGTAGACATATTTGTGTATTTTTCTTCACACAAATACATGCTGTATTCATTTAACACACAAGTACTTATTAAATGGGTACTATATGCCAGGCGATGTTATAAGTTTGAAGGATGTCGAACAAATAAAGTCCTTTCTCTTTGGTGATTATATTCTTGGGTAAAATACAAACAGTAAATCAATAAACACATGTTCAATAGTAGACATGACATGTGTTATGAAGGGAAGCACAGGAGGCTGAAAGCTTAGCTGTGATCAGAAGATAGGGTGCAATTTTAGGCAAGGTGTTCAGAGAAGACATCTCTGATTAGGTCCGAGTAGAGTTCTGAATACAGTGAGGGAGGGATGAGCTCTTTCTCAGGCATCAAAACACCTTGTGCTCTGGATGCCATCCGACTTGTCCTACATGGAACCTTTGGTCCTACAGGTTTCACCCACATTCCTCCTGTGTTACTAATATCTCCTTTACTGGCTCATGTTCATAGACACGCAAACATGGTATAGTATCTGTCATCTTATAAAAAATGCTCCTGGAATCCATATTGTCATTCTTATTCTCCCGTTTATTATAAAACTCCCCCAAAGAGTTTCAATATTAACTGTCTCGCCTCGAATCACTCCAATTATGCTTTCATTCCTACCAGTAACTTCCATCTTGCAAAGTCAATTGTTAGTCCTCATCTCATTTCTTAGCAAAATTGAAGCAGATGATCACAAACCCTCTTTTAAAAATCATTTCTTCCATTGACTTCTCAGTTAACCTAAACGCCGTATCCTCCTCTACTCTCCTTGAACTCTGATTCTCAATTTCTAAGTGTCTAAATGTTGGAGCATCCCGGGGTTTGGTGCTCAGAGCGCTTTGCCTCTGCATCGGCACACATGCGTTAGGCAACCTCACCCTGTCTCACTGCTTTACAAGCCATCCATACGCCGCTGCTGCAGATATTATCTGCAGGGCCTCAGAGCTCCAGACTCATGAGTATCCAATTTCCTATTCACCAGGTCCACTAATAGACATAGCAAATTTAAATGTGTACAAAACCAAACTTGATTTCCTCGCCTAACGAGTTCAATGCTCTCCCTCTCCTCCCCATCTCGTTGACCCCTGGTTGCCCAGCCCCAAATATGAGATAGACATTATCCTGAACTCCTTTATGGCTTTCTGTATCCAGACCTAGCACCAAATCCCATGACCACTACTTTCGGATGCTGTTCTCCTTTCAGCTCTTCCACAGCTGCTGCCCTTGCCCAAACTTCCTTCGTCTCTCTTTCTCTGGGCTGGCAATAGGCCTCCCCCGTGGCTAGTGGTCTGACCTGCCTACTTCCATTATTTATACCCCATACCTTACCCAGAATGGCCTTCTTAATAGATGAGCCAGACCACGTCATTCCTCTCCACGAAATGCTCCAGTGACTTTCCATTATATTCAGAATAAAATCCAGAATCCAGATCATGACTCATGAGGCTCTACATGATTTGGTTCCTGCCTGTGTCTCCAACCTCAGTTTTGAATGCTCTGCTCCAGCCACCCCCCCGCCTAGTGCCTCCCACTGGGACACATGTGCTTGTGTTGTTTTTGTTTTTTAGATTTTGGTTATTTATTTGAGAGGGAGAAAGACTACAAGCCAGGCAGCACCAGAGGGAGAGGCAGAAGCAGGCTCCTTGCTGAGCGGGGAGCCCGATGCTGGACTCGATCCCAGGACCCTGAGATCACAACCTGAGCTGAAGGTAGACGCTTAACCGCCTGAGCCACCCAGGCAGACACATGTGTTTCTAACTCAAGGTCATGCTTGTACTTCCCTGCCTGGGAGGCTTTTCTCCTCATCTACATGGTTTGCTCACGCATTTCACTCAGGATTTCATTCAAATGATTTCCTCTTTAGAAAGGCTTTATCTGATTACATTAGTTAAAATAACACCACATCTATATGCTATTCATTCATTTTGTATCTCCTAACCTGCTTTATTTTTCTTTGTGGCATTTATTAGTATCTGATCTATATTAGAATAGAATATATATTTATATTTGTTTACTTAATGGTTTATTTCTGTCTTTCTTACTAGAATATAAATATCAGAGGGAAGGGAGTTTGTCTGTCATTCACTATTTTAACTCTCAAATCTAGGAGTTGGTAGTCACTAGGTAAATATTGGTTGAAGTAATTGAATAAAAATTGCTTTATGAAAAATTTAAGTACATGGAGAAAATGTATAAAATAAGGTTAATCATCAAAATAGCTATTAATTACTCAATAGATTCCAGGCAGTTTGCTAAATGCTTTACAAGTATGATCTCCTTAACCCTTATGTGAACCTGAGAGCTAAGGGTATTATGGTCTCCATTTAACAGATGAAGAAAGTAGAGTTTAAAAAGTCTAAGAAACCTGCTTCAGGTCACACACTAGTAGGTCAAAGAGCTGGAATTCTCACTGAAATTTGTCTGGTTCCAAAGTCCTAGAATACCAAATCATAATTATATAAACATTTATTCTTATTTATGACAGAGAAAGGGCTGGTGCTATTTCCATAGTATCCTGGAATAGATACCCTAGATGACATTCCAGATTAAGACAAATTCTTGGGTAGAGTAAAAATGTTCGATTGAGCTGGCACAAAAGTAAGGAATTCACCAAGCACATAAAAAAGAGAGATAAACAAATGCTAAAAGCGGGTTCCAGACTGAGGAATTCTCACTACACCTCGGAACTTGGAGCTGCTCCGACTACTGCTTATGAAAGATAAACGTCGGCTTCACCAAGGTCCCTATCTTTTCATGAAGTGGGAAGCGTCTCAAATGGCTGCATCCCCATGAAAGGGTGAATAAGAAATGAACCCTATTGTACAGGAGAGGTACAAAATAACTTGTATAATCTCTGGTTCTGGAAAGGAGGAAAACTAGTCTCAGTGAGAATTCATATTCACGTTATGGAAAGATGAACTTGGAATTCATACTTTCAAGCTGGGAATTTAATTTATATGCTTTCCAGGTCATTGGCAGAAGGAGACACAAATCTACTCTAGAGAACTGGAAGTTCAATGCAAGCCTCAAAGGATTCTTTTGGGAAAATTAGCAACTCACAGTCACAAATCACAAAACACATTAAAAAAGAGCACACAAAATAATTTCAAAGAGCAGATATTGGCAACAGACTCTGAAAGATTTAACCACTTTGATTTGTCTAATGTTTAATATAAACTATACTTAATTTGAAGAAATAAAAGAGAAGTTGAAAATATGAATAGAGAACAAGCAGAAATTTTTTAAAAACCTAATAGAATGTCTAGAAATTAAAAAAAGGGAATACCCGAAAATAAATTTTGGTTGGTCACTTCATCAGGGGATGGAATACAATTGAATAGAGAATTTCTGAGCTGAGAGATGGAACTCTAGTCCAGAAGGCTATGGGGTGAACTGCTGAGCCAGCAGGCTCATTAGTGGAGCTGTTGGGGAAGTAGAGGACAGCCACCCAGGGCATTCTAGCAGGCTTTGTGGAAGCTAAGAACATCAGATCTCAAGTGGCCCCAGCATGGAAAAATGCTTCCGGATGCTAATCGGCAGCTCTGAAAAACAGTCAATACCATTGGGATTCACCAAAGGACCAGCACGAGATCAGGATATCCTTTCCCCCTAATCCCACAACACATAAGCCACATCTCTCCCTACACTTGGGAACCTTATTAAGAGGCAGTGGTCTCTCTGAGGATTCAAGGATTTTAATCAACATCAGATACTATTATCCAATTTTTAAAAAATTAGCAAATGATATTAATATGAAATTATATTGAAAATTCAGTCAATTTTTTAAAAAGATTTTATTTACTTATTCAACAGAGATAGAGACAGCCAGCGAGAGAGGGAACACAAGCAGGGGGAGTGGGAGAGGAAGAAGCAGGCTCATAGCGGAGGAGCCTGATGTGGGGCTCAATCCCATAACGCCGGGATCACGCCCTGAGCCGAAGGCAGATGCTTAACCGCTGTGCCACCCAAGCGCCCCGGAAATCTGGTCAATTTTTATCCACAAAGTGGTTGGGGTTGTAAATAAAACTATATTAGCTGTAGACAGAATTCCAGAGCTACATTTTCTTAGTACATCTAAATACATGACATTACTCCAATTTGTATAATCTTTTATTTAAACTGGTTAAAATCCCATCTAATTCCCTTCTAGTCTCGTTAGTCTTATTCTTTTTCCATTTATAGTACGGTTTGGGAGACAACACTAAAGAGAGAGAGAAAAAATGGTTTGATCACAAACGTCGTTTCAAGGCCCATGTCTCTAACACGGGTTTTATGTAGCACTTAGCTCATTGATAAGCAACAAGTTGTTTGGGTCCTTGTGCCAGGTCAAGAGATTTGGTTTCAATAAAACTTTTACATAATTCTACAAGTTTAGCGGGGGGAGGAGAGAGCTAGAACTAAATAATGTTTCTCATTCCTGCTTATGTGAAAAATTCCCGGCATCTAGATGTCAGAGAGCAGAGCTCATTTGGGATGGGCCTGGGGTAAGTGTTCAGATGCGAGGGCAGCCTCAAAAATGCCCTGGGTCATTCTATCCTCTGTCTCAGGGCAGTGGTGTTGTATGAATATAAAGGACAACCAGCTGGGTAGTGAAAGGATGGGTCTTTGTACCCCAAATACGTACCCATTCTAGGTGGTGGAAGGCCAGCAAATGTCGAAAGACAGATGCTAACACAGAGGTGACAAGTCACCTGAGGAGTCTTATGTCACTGTTCATTTTGCTGACTCATTGAGGCTACCAATCCTGCAGTCATGACTGACTCAATGGCTCAGGGCTGGTTAAGATATGACTTGATCCAAAAGAGTACACAAATTATTTCCAGCAGCAGAGAGCTAGGATGGGATGAAAAGGGTTTTCTTTCTGTCATGGACTCGGTGGTTGTATGCTGAGCTGGGAGGAGAAATCAGGCAAGAATCTTTCAAGTTAGCTCATATATTTCATATTGCTCTCATTCCTGAGTCAGAAAGAATAGCTCACAGAAGAATTCAGGCAGGTCAGACTCTTAGATCCATACTGAGAGGCATGGTGGATGTTGTTAAATCCAGCCTCTCTCCTGCAATTGGATCCTACTCCTGGCTCCTTGACTTCTGCTTCATATAGGACGTTCCCTCCTCCAGCCCTGCCGTGACCGGGAACCCACTCCCTCATGAGGGGACATGTTTGTTTTCTGGACCGAGGGCTGTCTTTGTTACAAGGGAGCCTGATGCTTAATTCATGTGACTTGCGTCCAATTTGACTACTGGGACTGCCCACAGCAAGTTTTCCCCTCACCTAAACAGCGTTCTTGTCTTCACCTATAATCTCTTCTCTATTTTCAATTGTTATCTCCGTTGACTTTGAATATAACCTATCCAAATCTGGCTACTGTTCTAGTAGAATTCTCTTTCCTGACTTGTCATTTTGTTGCTTTGAAATTTCTTCTTTACTCTGTTAAAGCCTATCTTAAATACCACCTTTAAATAAACAATCTATCCATTGATAGATGAGCAGATAAAGAGGTGGTGATATAGAATATTACTCCACGATCAAAATCCATGTTGCAACAACATGGATGGAGCTAGAGAGTATTATGCTAAGTGAAATAAGTCAGTCAGAGAAAGACAAATACCATATGATTTCACTAATGCGTGGAATTTAAGAAACAAAATGAGTGAGTGAAGAAAAAAAAAGAGACAAATCAAGAAACAGACTCTTAACTGTAGAGAACAAACTGATGGTTACCAGAGGGGAGGTTGTTGGGGGGCTGGGTGAAACAGGTGATGGAATTAAGAAGGGCACTTGAGATGAGCACAGGGTGATGTATGGAAGTGTCGAATCAGTGTATTGTCCACCGGGAACTAAGATTACACTGTATGCTAACTAACTGGGATTTACATAAAAACTTTTTAAAAATGATACTAAAACATTGAAAATGTGTCCAAAAATATGTATAATAAATTTAATCTGATTCACTGCAAACAATGTTGGATTCACCACAAGCTATAAGGAATAAACAAAATAATTAAAATCTCCAACAAATTAAACTTACGTATAACTGAAGACAGAGAAGATGAGCTCCTTCTTCTTTTCTTCCTTTAGGAAGAAATTTCTTTCTTTCTTTTTTTTTTAAAGATTGTATTTATTTATTTTTATTTGACAGAGGTAGAGACAGCCAGCGAGAGAGGGAACACAAGCAGGGGGAGTGCGAGAGGAAGAAGCAGGCTCATAGCAGAAGAGCCTGATGTGGGGCTCGATCCCAGAATGCCGGGATCACGCCCTGAGCCGAAGGCAGATGCTTAACCGCTGTGCCACTCAGGCGCCCCTAGGAAGAAATTTCTTACCTCTTTTTGGTTAATGACTAAGTCTATCCAACTTCTTAAATTGTTCTAAAAATTTATTTCTACCTCTTCATTCCTACCATCACTCTTCACTAAGATTTTATTATCTCTTGCCTGTATTCTTATGAAATTAAAAAGGAACCAAAGGTAAAAAGAAACCAAAGGGAAAGAGATCAGTTGTTGGAGGCAAACGATGTGCCAGGCAGCTTGTCATATGGTGGATATAGCAATGAATAAGACACAGTTCTTGTCCTAAAGGAGCTCATAGTCTAAATGGGGGATGGTCGTGTAAACAATAGTTGTATTAAAGTGTGATTAGGACAACAAAAGCAACAATATGAGACACAGCACTAGCGATGAGGAAAAGAGTGATTAACTTCCATATAGAGGTATTAGAGAATGCTTTCCAGAAGTCACTCTGAGCTGCCAGTTAAGGAAGCATGGCAAGGCATTCAGGAAGAAGGAACAGTAGGAGATACTTGGCCTGCTGTGGATGGTCTGGCCTCTGCCTACCTTTTCCATCCTGTACCTCACACTCATGGGCTCAGGCCCTATCAAAATGCTTATGGTTCCCCCATACATTCCATGTGGTTTTATGACTTTCTACTTTCGTGTTGTTCCCTTCATTTCCTTCCTTTATCCTGTAAGTGATGATAACTAGGGAAGATTTTTAAGCAAGGGAGAAACATAGTCAAATTTTGTTTTAGGAATATTTTTACAGCTCTATTGGGGCTGAATTGAAGGAGAAAGTGACTGTAGTTAGAGAGGCCAATGACATTAGTGCTATAAGAGTTAACAAGACCCTATCTAAGGCAGTTGCCTTAGGACAGAATGGATATGAAAGATATTTAAAAGATACACTCAAAAGTACCTGATTTTTTGAATGGGATGAGTACGGAGAAGAAGAAATAGGATGGGGCGAGAGGAATCTATGATGCCCTTTAGGTTTCTGCTGTCAGATACTGGGCATTTGGCATTGCCACCAGCCAAGGTGGGAAATACAGGAGGGACAGGCCATTTGAGGGGAAGATTAATTCCATCCTGGGGACTCTTTTGGGTAGAGATGGTAGTAAGTAGCTGGATTTCAGGAAAGAGGTCTGGGTTAGGGATTTACATTAAGAGGCATCATCAAATAGGGGCTAGTTAAAATAAAGAGAATGCATTTATTTATTATTTAAAAGATTTTACTTGTTTATTTTACACAGAGAGAGAGAGAGAGCGAGCGAGCAAGAGAGCACAAGCAGAGGGGCGATAGAGGGAGAGGGAGAAGCAGGCTCCCCACTGAGCAGGGAGCTGCTCAGGACCCTGAGATCATGACCTGAGCCAAAGGCAGATGCTTAATGGACCGAGCCACCCACAACACCTCAAGAGAATGCATTTAACAAGCAGAGAAAATATGGGTAAAACTCATGGTTAACTTGTAAGGGACAGAATGCTACAGTTCCCAAAATAAGTGTCAATTTCTCCAACTTCAGGTGACTAACAATGACCTATCTAGGACAAGAAAGGACTCAGACTGAGGCCCTTAAACACTGGCCACCTTGAAAATAGGGTCGTCTTACTAGATGTGCCATCTGACAATGACTTACAGTTTAATGAATAAGGTGCATTCTTCTCTAAGTAATTACAGTAAGACTTGCAAACTTAAGAAAGATAACAAATTGTGAAAGTATTTTGAAATTAAGGGTGTGGTATAATAACAAATGTGAAAAAAAAAAAAAGGAGTAATAGTCTTTACAGTCTGATAGAAGAGGCATAGCAGAATGCCCATATTTTCCCACTTATTATCCTAGCCAGGGCTTACTAACTTGCCAACACAATGCATTGGTGAAGTTGGCGAGTAGAGACTATCTTACAATAGTAAAGAGAGACACCTCTAGCAACTATAGAGAAATACAGCCTCTGTTAATATCACCCAGTGACATTTATTCTGATGAGCACACAGTAAAGACTTAACAAATTCTTGTTAATCAATGACTTAAATGTTTACCAAGCAGTCTTCTTTCTTTTTTTTTATAATTTATAATTTTTATTTTGTTATATTAGTCACCATACAGTACATCCCCAGTTTTTGACGCAATTTCATTTGCCTTTCCAATTAAATTGGCCTTTTGGAAAGAGAAAAATTATGATACTGGACTTGGATATGTAAATGTTGTCAGGGATATTCCTCCTATGTATCTGACACATAGAAGTGCTCAATGAATATTTTTAATGTATTTTTAATTTAAATTCAATTGATTAACATATAATATATTATTTGTTTCAAGGGGACAGGTCTGTGATTCATCAGTCTTATATAATAGCCAGTGCTCATTACAACCCATATTGAGGGAGGAAAGAAAAGATGGAAAAGAGTGGGAAGGAGAAGGAAGGAAAGGTTAAATTAATATCCTCATACACATTTGTGCTCAAGAGCAATGTGGCTCAAGACTGGGCAGTGTAAGTAGTGTGCGCTAGGATAGTGATTTCTAACTTTGTGTCTGATCATTTGAAAAGCTTAAAAATAGAGAGAAACTCAGTAAGGCTCCACCCCAGGGCCATTTTTTTTTTTCAGAATTTTAGGAGGTGACATCAGGCTATCTATACATTTATAAACCTCTGTTGATGAATCGCTGTCCTCAGATCTGGTGGATGCTGGATACATTAATTCATGAAGTTCTAGGTTTGTAGAATTGAGAGGTCAGTTCTTGAACCCAGGGTATCCTCACCAACATAGAGGATATCTTGAGGCTCCCCTAATGAATCTGCTGGATCTTGTTGTCTTAACTGTGGCAAAGTCCTGATTATCTGCACCTTGCTCACAATAAATAAATTTAAGCTACCTAGCAAATCGGAGTAGAAACCTGAATTGATTTTTGACCAAATCTGTTTGGGAAATTACTGATTGTATCAAGCTTGACTATACTTCTCTAGCAGTGCTAGCCTAGAAAGAGTTCTTATGCTCTTGCTGTTGTTTTTTTCTTAAACTTCTAGCTCCTCGGCAACTATTAGGATAAATGAAATGGTGAAACACTTTTCATATAAAATATTAGACACTTAATAATTGTTCATAAAGTTGTAAGTACTCAAATTTATATTTTAACTGTATCTTTACAGTTTATCCTGTATCTTTGAGTACCAAACATTCTCTAAATGACTGAGACTAGTTTGAAGCACGTATTTGTTTTCCCTTCTGAAAATTTTTATTTTTACTTTCCAATGAATTCATAAAAATAGATTTGCCTAGAATTTAAAAAAATAAGGTTTTACTGCCACAAATCTCAGAAAATGTTTTTCTTTTCAGATTCGCTTTCTTTGTATGGTAACGGTCCTGTCTAAATACAAGAATGCAATCAATGCTTTTATGATAGAAAATCAGCCAAGTGGAAATCCTTCCTTAATTCCAAAGATAAACATTGCATTCATTCACTGCCATTGTTGATTTTTCCAAATTCAGGTTATCTTTTTGATGGAAAAAGTTGGGCTTGGTTTGAACAGATGGTTCATAAATGTCACTGGAATTGGAATTGGAAGGGAGAGGCTTCTTAGATCGTCGTAAGAAGCATGAAGTTGTGCCTGACAGGAAGGACGGGCTCCACAATAACCAGCCTTGAGAACAATCTTCCAGAGAAGGATGGTTCATAACCCCAACAGAAAGCACCCCTGACACCAGACACACGGCTCAGAGTCATACACACATTGATGCTTGGGGGGCAAATGTTGCCTTGTTCAGTGGCAGAATTTCTAGTCAATGCATAAAAATATACATTTCATCTATACAGGAAGCATCCCTCATCATTAAGTAACCTGGGAGGAAAAAAGGCAGTTTTCAGGAAAAACATTGATAAAATGCCAAAATAAAACTTCCTAAGTATTTTCTACACATTCCTCCTTTATGATGACTTGCTGTTTGCAAATGATTAAGATTTCTCGACATAGTTGATAATGATTCATAAGACAAATTCAGAAGAAGATAGTCATCACTATGGACTCACATTCACAAGTTTATTGCATTATATACACATACATATGCAAACCCGTTTACTAATAAGACGGGTGATCAATATTTTTTGAATAGTTCCTATATTTAAGACTTTCTTTAACAAGTGGAGGTGGTGGTAGAGCCATCAGGGTTCCAGTAACAAATGTGATGGCGTATTTAAAAAATATTTAACTGAAATTAGTTCAAAGGAAGGGTTATTTATACTGGCATGATCAAGATTAAGGAAACCAACAAGGAGTGGTGAAACACCAAGGGACTGCAAACCAGTAGGAAAATATTACTCTCACTGGGCCTGCGTGAACAAGGAGAGCAGTGTAACCAGAACATGGGAGCCCCGGAGATGTGGGAGAAGGCCTCCAACAGTAGTTGTGGTTGTAGAGAAAGTTGGTGAGGCAAGGAAGGAGCCACGACGGGAGTAGGAGGGTGTCTTTGTCTCTTCATTCCCAACTCTTGGATCTACCGCTGATGCTTTCCTTTGGCCCAGCCCACGAGGACGTGGAGGGCAAGGAAGTGGATGATGCAGCCCAAACAGTTAGTCCTTAAGACCCAGAGTAAAGCAGAGTATAGATTTGGAGAGGTAAATGGAGAATAGCCATCTCAATGGGAGAGTGAACATACACAGAAGAGTTTACTAATGATGCAAAGCTACAAATGGCAAACATTAAATCTAGGGAGGATAGTGTGAACGACAGGGTAGAGCACAGCCTTAGAGCACAGCACTTTAGAGGCTGATAGGCATTCCTTCAAATCCAAGCCCTACCACCCACTACTGTACCTGTGACCTGGCAAGTTACTAAACCTCTCTGTGCCTCAGCTTCATTCAGATGTAAATAATAGTGCTTATCATATAGACTAGTCTCATCCTAGGACGACGATGGGATAACATATCAGTCTTTGTGTTTGGTACCTGGCGCACAGAGTAAGCACTCTATCAACATTAATTACTGTCATCATCATCAATAGAGTAGTTTCGCAAAAGAACTTACCAATGGCTACTGGGGTGAGAGAAGGATGGGCAGAATTTGCAAAGGTAGGAGGAGAGCGGAAGGAATTCTGGAGAGGTTTAGTGGGAAGGGATGGCATGAACAGATTAGGAAGCAGGGCATATTCATGAGGTTGTATCAAGAACATGAGATTTGGATTGAGAGAGATAAAGTGTGGGAGGGGCTGGCCCTTGAATGTCAAGTCAAAAGTTTGGCTTTTATCTTGTGCACTGTGGGAAACAAACAAACAAAAGAGTTAAAGGAAATCCAAAGTAAGATTGGTATTTTTATTTTTACTTATTTTTTTAAAGTTTATTTATTTTTAAGTAATCTCTACACCCAACATGGGGCTCGAACTCACGACCCCGAGATCAAGAGTCACACACTCCTCTGACTGAGCCAGCCAGGCATCCCAAGAGTAGTATTTTCAGAATGTGGTATAATGTGTGTGTTTATAATAGCAGATTATTTAAAAGACTTTGTCATGTTTGATCGTTCATTTCTTACAACTTACACATTTTAAATAGAATAGTTATTCTTTGGTTCATAGGGGAAACAAGGGCTTTTCATGATAAAAGCATAAAGATTTTCAGGACTTATCATCTTCTAGTTCCTGTGTTTTATAGGTTCAATGCATTTAATCTTCAATAAACAATCTTATGAAGAAATTCTATTCCCATTCCCATTTTCAGGTGAGAAAATTAAGGCCCAAGGCATGTAAGCACCTTATGTATCACATACAACGAACAAGGATTAATGGTAGAATCCTGGTTTGTACAAAGGTAGCTGTGTTACACGCTTCCCCAGAAAGACACGCACAGGTGCACAACATCAGTTACTGAAGTTGGATCTCAACGACATCATTTCGACTTGAGCTACAGTGCATATCCTCTGTGTATCTTATCATTCGTATATTTTCAAAGTCCTTTACCATTTATACATGCAACACCCATGCTCGTATAAGATTGTCACCATGAAGAAATACATTTGAAGTGGTTAGCTAGTTTGTTCAAGGTCTCCGATTAGTAGGCAGGACAGTTGGGACTTAAATGCAGATCCTTAAAGTCCGAACTCTGGATTATTCTCACCAGGCAAAAGAGGTTGGATTAGGAGCAGAAAATTTAAAAGAGACATCTGGTTATTTATATATTGATAATTTACAAAGCACAAGTTGTCTCTCTGAGCACATGCTGGATATTATATAAAGGAAAAAAATGATCTCTGTCCTTAAGGTACTCCTCGCTTGGAGCGGGGACGGAAACCTGAAGCAGAATGAGTAGGGCCATCATCCTGTGAGTACAGCTACTAGGTGAGCACTGGGAAAGGCGCTGCTCAGCCTGGAGTGGGAGGAGATAGCAGTTTGGGTGGCTCATGACAGGTGTGTGGGAAAGATTCACTACAGAAGTGACATAAGCTGAATTTCGAAGAACATATGCGTGGAGGTGGCAAAAGCAGAAAGCTCATGCAAGCATTTGGAGGCTTGGAGCACAGAGCACGGGGTTGGTGTGTGAAGCCGGATCTGGTGGGAGCATGGGGTAAAAAGATGAGGTTAAAGACCAAATCAAGGACCTTATGCTCCAGGGTGAGGACTGGGACTTCAGCCTATATAGTAGGAGAGTGATGTGCCCACATGTGTGTTTTTAACAGCCTCACTCCGGGAGCAATCGAGGGGACGAACTGAGGCTGGAGGAGGTCATGGGGAGGACATGACTGGTGGTTGAACTGCAGGCTGGACCTGGGCAGTCAGAGGCTCCCCACCCCTTCCCCTGTCCAGGGAGTGTATGTTCTCTCCACCACCCCACAGTGGGCGCCATTTTCAAGGATGCAGCCTTGACACAGTAAGGTGTCGTTGAAACCATCCGGACTGTGTGCACGACTGCACCCACTAGAAGCCTCTTAAGATCATTAAAATAAACTTTGAAGATTCTGGCCGGCAGGTGCAGAAATCTATTCGTCTTGCAGCTGCCCAAGACAAGCCTCATAAGCAAGTCCCCTCACGTCCTAAACCTACTCCCTGCTAACCCAAAGCCATCCGCGTCTTTCTTTGGTCTCGCCTTGTCCTCTACCTACAGGGGCCAGTTTGCCAACTGACAGTTGGCGGCTCAGACACTGGGTAGGTGGCTTCTGGCAACAGTCCTGAGAGAAAGCATGGTACGGACATGTACAGGGCGCATGCAAGGACAGACAGATTAAAGAGTGAGCGGGAGATGGAATTATCAGGGCTGAGACCCTGGATGCAGGAGGAGGGGAAGGAGAAGATGTCTAGAATGGGCAACTGTAGAATTTAGTGGAAGTAGAAAATGCACTGATGACAAAGGGGGAGGGGTCACACGGGAACGTGGAGATGCATTCTGCATATTCTAGGGTGGAGCCGGCTGCTCACGATCCAAGTGGAGACGTCTCATAGGAAGTTAGACACGTGCTTGGAGGCAGAAGTAGTACTGGCAAGCGGTAAAGGTTTAGAAGTCAGCAATACAAAATTGGTGCTTAACATAATAATAGTTCCGAATATTAGCTGATGACCGTATGTTACGCATTAATCTCTCAGCATGCCAAATGTTTTACTGTCTCCTTTAACCATCACAACATTTTTTATGAGGGACATGATTTCCCCCATTTTATGGGACAGCTAACTGAGGTTCAAAAAATTTATGATATTAGTATGGACATCATGAGGATGGATGAATTAGGGAGATTATGTAGAAAAGAAAAGAAGGTACAGAGAATAGATTGGTGGCTGGCAGAGACAGGCGGAACAGACTGGGCAAAATGGGTGAAGGTGGTCAAAGATCGAAACTTCCAGGTATAAAATAAAAAAGTCCTAGGGGTGTAATGTACAGTGTGGTGACTGTAGTTAACAATACCGTATCGTATAGTTGGCAGTTGCTAAGAGAGTAGACCTTAAAAGTTCTCATCACCAGAAAAATAAATCTGTAACCTATGTAGGGTGGTGGATGTTAACTAGACTTCTTGTGGTGATCATTTCATAGCGTACACGTATGTCAAATCATTATGTCGTACACCTAAAATTAATGCAGTATTATATGTCAATTATATTTCACTTAAGAGAAGGAGATCACATACCGCTCAGAAGGCTAAGGAATAACTGGAACAAATACTTACTGAACACCTGTTATGTGCCAGGCCTGATTCTAATGTTAGAAATGTGTCCTAGAATTGAAGCAAACTGTTCCTTAACTTCAAACAAACAAACAAACAAACAAAAAACCCTACTTCTGAAAATTATAATATTTAAAAATGTACCTGGTCAGAATTCACAGTGGAAGTTTGTTTCCCTATCCCAAGTTATGGGTAGGACTTTGAAGAGCAAGAAAATGTTAGAGAATTAATGCCGAGTTATTTATTAGGAAAAGAAAGATTTTAGATTTCAGTCAGATGCGAAAGCTCTTTGAGGGCAAGTTAGCAGAGGGTAATAACCTAGAACCTGGCATTTGAGCTTTGTCTCTACTCTTCACTAACTTTTTCATTTACTAAGTAATCCACTTAGTAAAAGCTCAAGAGAGTGTTAGTGTAGAGTGAAATAATACCTACCATAATACATGTTCTGCACAAGGTAAACACAAACTGAAGGTAGATATCATTAGAACCTAACTCTGAATCATACGTAGCCTTGTATGGCATTCAATATAGATTTCGTGAGTCTCAGTAACAGTAGAGATCACTTCTTGAGGGCTATCCCTATGCCAGAACCAGCACCAAGAATGTTATAAACAGTAATTTATTTATCTGCCATTATCGATGGTTCTTGGCCTCCTATCAAGCTTAAAAGATTGTTATTATTTAACCTGAGGAGCTGGAGTCTCGTAAAGGTTAAGTGACTTGCCCCAAGTCATATAGCTAATAAATGTAATCCAAAGAAATGATGATCCAATTCCATTCTATGTCTTCTCGGAGACAGAAATCATCGGTAGGCAGCTCAAAGAAAGTCCTTCACACCTTCATCTAAAATCACGTGCCTGTTTTGCCCGTACCATATGCTTTTCAGCAAAAGCTCTCTGCATATGTGCCTTATTCTTTTCATCCCTTTCTACAGAACTTTTTGTCATCTTCCTCACCATCATCCTCATCATTCTCGAAATATGAGTGGCCACGGGCAAGGCAAGGCTGAATCAAAAACAGGACATAAACAGACACGGTTGTGTTTCTTACCAACTCACAGCCTACGAGGATAAAAAAATTACTCAGACTGTCCAATTGTCTCTGTGTAGTTAACAAGTCAAACATTGTGCAACAACACAGGAAGAAAGGATGTCCTAACACACAAACTGGGGGGGAAAAGTGAATTTAGAGGAAATGACAGAGCTGACTTAGCCAGGGATACTGTCACCTCTTCTAAGTAGTTAGTATAAAAGATTTCATGGAAGAGGTGGAATTTCAGGAAATGTATGTTAATTTCACATTTCACTGTATGAATCATTGTGCTTGGCTTCCACAGGATTTGTATGCAAATAATACGCTAGCTTTTAAACGACAGAAAAAAACCCATGAAGGCTATCTGTCTTTTCCTCAGGGTAGTAAGTCGACTACTCTGTGGTTTCCATAATGTTCACTCACATAAATATCTGGATTATAATATTACAGAAATACATTGGATAAAATATTTCTGGTCAAATATAAAACACTTATTTTTCAGTATTTGCTAAGTTTCTATTGAATTTTGTCCCTTATTTAGTAGAGAAAACACAGTTTAGATGGAATATATTATCATGGGAAATATTATCCATTACAATGATTAAGATGGTTAGCTTTTCTTGAAGCCAGGGCCTTTCCTCGGAATTGCTAAAGGAACTTTGCAAATATTTATGATCTAGAAAACAATGTATGTTACACATTTAGCTTTACTACTACAAATAAAATTAATTTTAAATGTTCATACAGAGTCAAAGCTAGTTATGTTTACTTTTTACCACCAAAGCTTGACGTTTTCTTTTTTAATACTCAGATACTTGTTTTGGAATTAATTTGCACAGTTTAGTGAGTTTTCTTTATTAGATTAGGAAGAGAAAACAGAACCCAAAATACAACCCAAACCAGTAAAGCCATTAAATGTCTTCTTGGACTCACGCTTGACTATTGTGTGATTATAAAACTGTTTCTAATATTACATATATGTATATATATTATATATGATATATATGTTCCTAATTCATATATATAAATGTAGCTATAGATATAGTCATATACTTTCTTCATATAGCTACATAAAATTACGGAGAATTAAATGATATAAAATATTAAGTATGACAATAGCAGCAATTATTATTTTTATCATTATATATATATTTAAAGATTTTATTTATTTACTTGAGAGAGAGCAAGAGTGAGTGAGAGAGAAAGACAGAGAGAGAGCACAGGAGAGGGAGAAGCAGACTCCCCACTGAGCAGAGAGCCCATGGTGGGGCTCCATCCCAGGACCCCAAGATCACGACCTGAGCCAAAGGCAGATGCTTAACTGACTGAGCCACCCAGAAGCCCTATCATTATTATATTTTCTTATCTGAAGACTGATTTTCAGCAAATGTCTCTTATAGATGAGAAATCTACAAAGTCACTTATTAGGATAATGCTTACATTTTTTGGTTCATTACAATCATCTGTTGGTTTTAACTGAAATGTTAAATTCATTACCATCTTTAATAATGTGCTTACATTTCACAAGTATGAGTGAATTTTATTCTTTGGCAGCTCCTAACAGAAATTCACTCAGTGTGTTCATTCTTAACTGTAATCATGGCAAAGGATCTTCTAAAAATTAAGGGATTATTACCCTGCATAATGTATCTATAGCAGAACAGTAATTATTAACAATTCTTTTTTTTTTTTTAACAATTCTTGATCTTTTATGACATTCATCCTTATTGGTCATTGGCCTCAAACAACAGATTCAAATATAATTACAGACTCGCTAGTCATTTGTACTAGGATTGATAATGCAAAATCATTTAAGCACGTAAGTCTTTTTACATTTTTTATTTCTGAATCTCTAAGATTACTTTTCTGCTTTAGTTGATTATGCTACATAATTTCTCAGCAAGTGACAGGATATTATGAACTGAATTACCTATAGGTCTTAGTTTCCTGGGAAATTTTTCTACTGAGATACATTGTCTGACACATTAAATGAGAATGATTTGAAGAGTTTCTCTAGGAGTTAAACATCTAATGAAATATGACCATCTAAAGGCCCTTTAGATTACATTTCAAGACGGTATCTATGGCAAAATGTGCTCTCCAGGATGACATAGGTGATTACCCAGATATTGTTTCCGACTATGGTAAAGTAAGGATAAGATCATTCCCATTCCTTCAAAGTATTTAACCCCAAAGGGCTGTTCTGAAGAATTGCAGTAAGTCCACTCTGCACAAAGAGCAGGGAGTGGGGCTACAGAGGGATTACTTGCCAGTTCTTCCTGGGAAAGTTACCTGGAGTTAAGAGGAAAGGAAATAAACCATGTCACAACTTGAATGCACTGTCATCAGAGTTTCCAAGTAAGAAATACTTGGCTATCAGACAACTGAATGAGACCAAGACTTGCAGCAGCTTATCTGAACGGTTTCTCTGAAGAGCTGTACACCTACGCCCTTGTCAAGACTTTGTAAAAAATATGAGTGGCAACATGCTTTGGGGGAAAAAAAACCATTCTCAACAATTTGCTCCCATCAAGTCATATTTTCTCTTAAGAAATTGTAAAAAGATTGAATATCTCCATATTTGGTAATATTAAATGGAGGCAGAAATTACGTTACATTATTGTTCATTTGATGTTATTCTGAACTAATTTTAGCAGATTGGAGCCGTAATGAGGAAAGAGAACATTATACACTTACACAAAGTTGAAGATTTTGAATTCATAAGTTGTCACATTTGAACACTCTATTGCTGCAACTTCTCTATTAAAATGGCAGTGCAATACAGAAAAAAAATTTTTCCTAAAAAAATAAAACATGTGATGCAAGGGCATGTTCTCAATAGAAAAATGAGCCGGTAAATTCAATATCATGCAAACACATGAGAGGAGAATATAGGGGAAGTTCAAAATCTTGTGATCAAAGAAGGCTATAGTCCAAATCCATAAATGGTGCTGCTGTTTGAATGTTTGGAACTGTATGGGTGCTGACGGGACAGATGTGATCATCCAAATAAGATTCCAGGAAAACATCCTATTCTGTCAGCTATTTACCTCCACAACCCACCCTCCCCTCCTTAAATGCACGATTTTCTCCCTTTTTAGCCTAGAAAAGTCTCTGAGAATGGGGGGCTCACTGGAATACTGGAGTTTTGCCTCCAAATCTGCAACTGATAAACTTATTTACATTTGACAGAAATATATCTCTTTCCATTCATCCCACGTGATCATACATGGATCAAATTAATGCTGGCCTTATTCTTATGTACGTACCTAAGCCACAGGAAGCCATCTTTCAAGATGCAGCTTAAGATATCAAACCCTGGGGTAATTCTTTTCTTAATAACTCCAATTTGGAGGCACCTGGATGGCTCAGTTGGTTGGGCGTCTGCCTTTGGCTCAGGTCATGATCCCAGAGTTCTGGGATTGAGCCCCGCAATGGGCTCCCTGCTCTGCAGGAAGTCTGCTTCTCCCTCTCCTTCTGTGCTCTTTCACTCTCAAATAAATAAATAAAATCTTAAAAAAAACCACAAAACTCCAATTTGGTTAACTGCACCTTCTGCTTATCTTCACACATACTCTTGTTCTGTCTGTATTGTGGTTACAATTTATTTGCTTGGCTCTGTTCTAGACTGCAAGTTTACTGAGGACAGTGATTCCCACTACTAACACTTTCTCTCTAGCACCGGAGCAAGCCTGGCACAGGGAAGGTCCTCCAAACATACATGATAGAAGCATTCTGAGAACCATAATGTTGGGTGTTAGCATTTGTATTAAGGCTATTTTTTTCAGATTAATAACATTAAAAATGATCTTGAATACTGAGAAGTCAGAACAAAAAATCATTTAATGCTGTTTTATAAAAGCTTGGAAAATCAGCAAGGAAAGCAAAGGCTTATTCACCTACTTGTAAGGTACTTTTATACCAGAAGTCTATTTCCGTGTGAACTTGTGTCCTTAGAAAGAATAGACTTGCCGTGGGTGCCTAATAGGACGGTGTGCTTTGAAGAGCTGTTTTAAATTCATGAAGCGAGAAGAACTTTGTCATGAAAAGAGTAAGTGTCCAATTAGATGACACTAGTCTGGGCAAAATATTTCCTGGGGAATAGGTTCAAATTTGCATGGTGAAAAATCTGCTATTTTATTTTCTGATAACCAAAGCTTGTGAAACACAATTTTAAAAGGCAAATATGCTATGACATGAGGCAGGATTACACCTGATGTGATGTGGAGAGGCGGCATTATTCACTGAATAATGGTCAGTCTCAGAGGCAAACCATTCTGGGTTCAAATCCCAGCTCCATCCCATAACTGCTTGAACTTTTTAAAAGATAATAGATTTTTTTTTTAATTCCTAAATTTCTTCATCTGTAAAGCAGAAAAAAATACTATCAATTTTGCAGGGCAAAACTAAACAAAAACAAAAACAACCCCCACAAAAACAAAACCCAGAAAACCATAAACAGGGCTTGACACAGTGTATCTTTGACAAATATTACTTATTATCATTTTACTTCAGCCCATTTGTCCTGTTCATACCACTAAGGATTCAGGCACAAATCTTAAACACTCTCTTTTGGATCTTAGTGTGAGAAACAGAGTTAAAATGACACACATCTGATTAGAAGGATGATTATAAGACTTTTTAGGGTGTCATGTCAGTATGAAGCCGTAAGCATAACGTATTATTAAATACTAACATGGAAAAATATTTTTCAAATTCGAAGATTAGAGAATGAAAATTGACAATGACAGAGGTCCAGGGAAGGGACCAAATTGTCCTTATGAGTTTATTCACTATACATTCCTTTTCTGGGAAAATGGATAACTAATCATTACAAATTAAAGGATAGCCACATTTAAGAGTGCTTTTCAAAATAATTTAGAAGACGGACTTTAGTCTGCACACCATATAACCAAAATAATATATATCAGAAACTCCCTAGACATCAATGTTTCTATTTAGTAACTAGTTATCTTATCTGTCCTGTTGAGAATCCTGCCTGTTTTTCTATAACCAATGATCCCTGGATTTTTTCTTCTTTGTTCTTTTAGCTAATGTATAGGGGTATTGCACCTCCTGTATTGCTGGTGGTTCTGAACCTTGGCGCAAAAGCACACTAAAGTATAAAACAAAAACTTCGGGTTCTGTCTCAGACACATTATGAGAAACAAGGAGACCATGTCCAATGTTTCACTGAGATCTTTAGGGAGATAAAGCTCAGGATTGTAAAATTTCACGTCTGAGGAGTTCCTCTCCTGACTTGTGAACCTGTGATGCCACAACAAAAAAAGTCACCTATTTTTTTCTTATAATTCCTTAAAAAAAACAACAATGAAAATAGTAACTAATTTACATGCGAGTTTACTGTTGAAGAGATGTTTTCACACCCATAATTTCATTTCTTTTGCCCTATCTCCCTGAGACAGAACAAAAATTATTCCCATCCCATATTTTCTAGATGAGGTTTTATGATTTGCCCAAGTGACACTTATAAAATTCAAGAGACAAAAAACTAGGCTGAACTCCCTCTGAGTTAGATGTTGAGCCCTTTCCCCAATGATCGGGAGTTTCCGAAGTGTGTTCCACTGAATATTATCTTTACGTGATGCTATAGGATAAGGAGTTCCATTGTCAAAGATAAAGACCTTTGTATGAAAGAGAATTCAGCAGTTCACTGCATTCTCCTAACACGGCAATGTGTGTTGTTGATAGGAAAGAAGGAAAACGTGCCTTATTTTCTAAACTTACTTGACCAGGACCGATTACAACCAGTCAGACAAGATGAACACATGTAGGGGAAAGTGCTTTACACCATGCCTATTGAAGAGCATAGATGTTTTAGTGGTGTTTAATAGCTCAAAATTCTGACTTAGCCCCTGGATTTCTGTTCAGCAGCCAGCTGCCATATTGCACCCCAAGTCCCCCTGACAATGAAGAGTCCTGATGAGTTCACACTTTCACAAAGACCCAAGAAAGTGGAGAAATTCATTTTAATTTTTAAAATATTATAATTTGGAGAGAATAATCTACAGTTTTGCGCCTGTGCATCATTTAAAAAGTTGTCTTGCTTTAAACTTTTAAACAGAAGTCAAAATAAGCCATCCCTTATGTTTTTGAGTTGTATTGAATCTGTTTGGGGAGCTTTTTGGGACATTTTGGAAAAGGGAGATGGATGTCACCATGTGGAAATAATAGTGTTTTTGGAAAATTAATTAAAGGAATATTATTTTGTGTTATGTGCCCTCATTCCCAGGGGACCCATTCAGGAAAATAAAAAAGAAAACCTTCCCACCATTGGTGAAACAAATGAAAGATTCTGTTTTCACTGGCTTACAAAATAATCCCCCAAATATTTAGCAACAGTATTTTTATTTCTCTCATTTCAAATGCTTCTTAGAGATAAAAGACTGAATTTACAAGTGGAAAATAGCCATATATACAATTTCAACCATCCAAATTGAAAACTGGTAGCATCCCACGTTTTTAATTAATAACATTGATGCCATTCATATTCACTCATATGGGATTAATGCTGGTGAATGTGCTATAATTTCATTCTAAACAGGACTGCCAAGCAGAGAACAAGCTATAGAGGCAGATGTAATAGATACGTTTCTGTGATTAGTTTTATCCTAAGATTATTAAAATGCATAGCTGGTGTAAAGGAACTGTCAATGTAAGGATATACCCATATCCTAAAAGATGATGGCCAGCCGAAAGGAATAAGAATGCCCCCAATGGCAGGGCGGAAATAATTCCAGCTACTTAACTGGGTGCCCAGATGGTCCTGGGTTTGAATCCCAGTCCTGCACTTCTAGCTTTGTGAACTTTCACATCCGTCTTCATTGTTTCCTCAGCCTCTTTTGCTTATTTGTAAGATGTGGATAATCAGGCCCGTTTCTCAGAGGTGTGGTGAGGTTGGAATTAGATCCTGCATGTAAAGAATAAATGTTCTCACATGGTCTAATAACTCAATAACTTCTCTCTTTAACTGCAACAAAAATGGGGTGGGGGAGGGGGGGCTGATAACTTGAGAAACTTTTTGTAAAACTGAGGGATCTGCTCTGCGTGGTGGAGTCAAACAAGCCACGATCCTTGCAAATGTCCCTCAGAAACACTGCACTATATTTTATCTGTCTCTCGACTCTTATCCCCATGCTCACCGTGACGATTATCTACCGAGAAGTGAGCAAAAAGTCTGTGTCCTACTTGGGAGATTTTGACATTTATAGGTTTACTCGATGATGCCAGTGAAATGTCTGAAAAACAAAACAAAACAAAGTAGTCTTTAGTCTGAAAAAGCAGAGGTTGAGGAGGGATCTGTGAAATCCTCCAACCTGGAGTGGGGGCTGGGGAGGAAGATTAGAGATGTGTTTTACAACGTCTGACTTAATAGGAGTCAGGAAATAACCTGTAAACCTCAATGGACAGAAACTGGGCTCAAACAAGAACAAACTCTTTCACAGTGAATAGTAAATATATACTTGTTATCCTCAAAAGATAGTTTAGACTGAAACATAAATCACTTTCTAAACAATTAGCTAAATTCATAGATGACGGGTCCATAATGTGCTTCTGAGAGAAATCAGAATGCTTGTGGTTTATCTAGAATCTTTTGAGGTCAGGATGGTAGTGGGAAAGCCCCTCCCACACGACATCCCTGGCCCAGCATGGTATTAATTTTGTTATTTTTAAATTTTAATGCTTTTACCTAGAGGAGAGTTTTGACCCATTTGTAATTGCAGTTTGGCTGTCGTATAAGATGAACAGGTTATCGGGAAGACAGTCTTGTGTTCAGCTAAATTCGGGGCTACCTCCGGCCCTTCTGCTCTCTGTACACACACTGGGTTAGAGACAGTTACTCAAGTTCCTGGAGACAGCTGATCTCAGCCAAGAAACCATAACTCAGCTTCTACTCGGACTAAAGTGAACAAAGCATGACGGACAGATAACCTTCTTCACCCATGCTCAAAGTATCATGACCAGAGCTTGGGGTAGCAATTTGTTTGACATTAGCCTGTTTATTTACTGATTTTAGCCTAATTTTCAAGACATTTCCTAGCGATGAGAGACACCTAAAGCTTGGAAGTGAGACAGTGGGCTCCTATAAGAACAAAGAGGCAAGATAAATGACTTTTCTCTTGAAGACATCTGAATTGCTTTAGAGTATCTGTTTTCCCAAAAAGAGTTGGCACTTGCCTTGGACTAACTTTATCACGATAAAGAATAATCATTCTTTTTTCAGTTATGTTACTCTCTTGACTGAATGGTAAATACCAGCTTTTAAGATGGAAACCACCATTGTAATCCATGAGTGACATTTCTCATGCAATTGGTTCTGTGGTCTGATGCCCCTGAACGTTGGCCTGGGAAAGCGGGAAGGTGATTGTTCACTCCCCCACTCTATTTATATACAGCTATTGAAAGTTAGAGCCTTTCTCCAGGGCTTGGCCTCTTTAATTGGAGTACAAAACACAATTCCCATTAAGATACCACTTGAAGCAAGGAAACCGTATTCATATCCTGTGAGCCAATGTGGATTTTTCCACTGATGCCCATTTAAATGTCTCAGTTCCTGAACGCAAGAATGGGGGTGTCAGAAGCTTAATGTTTCCAGGATTTGGGATAGGGGAATCCTGTGAGCGCTGTCTCATGACTTGAGAAAAATTTATCTATTCTGAGAAACTCATAGTTATTTATCCTTATAATAATTACTCATTTCTAATTTGAGAAAGAGTCATTTGGGAGGCAAGAGTCTTGCTACAGTGATTCATTTCTTTCTTTCATGGGGATTAATTGCACTATTGGACAAAGCACAATGTGAGTTGCATCATTTTACACTACAAATGAGAGCAATATGAGATATTAAGGAATGGACATTTTCCAAAGTCTAATTCTGCTTTCTGTCAACAGCAGGACTAACTTTAAGGGTGTTCTTTTTTTTCTCTCCTTTTTTTTTTCCCCTTAAGTATCTCCAACTCTAATGTCACGTGCAAGGGGCTCTCAGAAATAGAACCAGAACAGAAAACATGTGGTAAAACCTCCTGTTTCCAATCCACAGAGGACCCTTAAATGGTGGTCCTTTGAGGTTGGCCTTGGTACGAATTGTGGGAACAAGGCTTAGGGACAGGGACTATCCCCAAGTAAAGAAGCTCAGGCCATCTGTGTGCAGAACACACTTGACACATGGTGACCAGGTAGAACCCAAGCCCTGACCTGGCCAAAATGAAGACGGCTGTATGAAAAGGGGAGTAGGCTCATGAGACAAACGTGTGCGTGTGTGTGTATAAAATTAGGGACCAGAACATTGGAAACTAGATGATAAACATGGAATAACAATACACAGAGGAACCAAGGAAATATGAAGAGGTAAATGTAAACACAAAGGGATAGAATTAGTAGAAGACAAATGCCTTCAAGGAGTACAGTTTATTTTTCTGGAAGTCTGCACTTCGTATGCTCCTTTGGTTATCACAAGAAATCTCTGGGAGTTGTCTAATCCCAGAATTATGATATTCCTTTCATAACCAATAGCGACTTGCATTGGTTTAGGAAGAGGAAATCTTTTGGGGGTGGTAATGGTTGGATGGTTATGAAGAGATAAAGGTTTTTATCCTGGTCCTATCATTTATAGGTCATTTGACTTACTGGGCCTTATTTTTCTCATCTGTAAAATGGGTTAATGAATTCTAAAGTTCCTTCTATTGCTGAGATAATGAACAGAAAATGACTATTTTTAAAGAGCTTTTGACCTTTGTTCATAAAAAAATGAATGTGTACTCATTCTTCTGATTCACTGTCACTCTTACCCATTTCTTTCAGAACATAACTGCAAAAGATTTCTATTTGTTTTCAAAAAAGCAGGCCTCCATTTAAAAGATGAGGTCTTCTCAAAATGAAGCACAGTAATACGTGGATTTGGGATTACGAATCAGCATTATTTCTATTATCTGATGCTTTTGCTTATTTGTTTCCAAAATTTCGCATTTGTATCTAATTCCTTTGCATTACTGTATTTCTTCCTGCTCATATAAGATAATTTGTTTTCTCTTCTTGAGTTACAAAAGGAAGGATGGAAGGAAGGAAAGAAGGGAGGGAAGAACTATTGAAAACTTTAGGATGTCTATTGTGAGAATTTTCCATGTCAATATCGTTCCATCACTCTTAAGCTAGAGCAATAAAACAAATGACAGTGTTTCTTTTCAGGTGTGTGCGTGGGTGGGTGTTACTTTACCTCCAAACATAAACACATAGGTCTGTAGATCTACTAACCTCTCTCTCTCTCTTCCTAAAGGCCGAGCCTCATGCAAGTCACACTTCTTGTTTCTACTTCCTCACCTCCAATGAACTCCTCACCCTGCCTGCAAGCTGACTTCTGCCCCCACCCTACTACTGAACCGGTCCCTAATGATGTACCCAGTGACCCACCTCACTCACTCTATGGCAGTTAACACTATTGACCACATTTCCCTTCTGAAATTCTCTCCAACCTACGATCCCATGACCCCCATCTTTCCTGATGACTTCTTGGTCATCTATTAGAATTCCTCTTTGTCTGCCCAGCCCTTCATTGTCTGTGTTTACCAGACCTATTTCCCTGACTCTCATTTTTCCCTCACTTGCTCTTGCTGGGGGATTTCCCTCGCACAGTTTTTTTAAGTCCAAGTCTAGATCTCTTCTCCAAAGCTCCAGGCCAATGTGTCCGGCTTCCAAAATTCTCTACCCACAGGCATCTTACACGCAAATGTTCAAATTCCAACCCTTTATCTTTTACCAAAACCTACTTCTCTTCCCGTACTTTCTGTCTCAGTCCATGCCCCATCATCCAACTGAATCTGGAAGCATCCTCTCAACGCTCACTTCTGATCAATTACCCAGCCCATGCCTTCCTCTCTGTTTCCCTCGTCAAGGTTCAGGACTGGCCATTTCTCACTCACTGCAAAGGGCTCCTATTTGTGTCTCTGATTCTAGCCTTTTCTGTGACCCATTCTAAACCATGCCACCAGAAAGATTTTTCTAAAACAAATCAGCTCACAGTGTCACCCCACTCCTTCATTCCATGGCTTGAAAACTTTGTTTCCCTTCACGTTAAAAATCTAAGCTCTTTGTCCTGACTTTCTAATCCTTTATTACTTCCTTCTTGTCCGTCTCTTCAGTTCGTCTTCTATACAAACTCTCTGCTCTGCCAATCTGTATTAATCATGAGGCAGGTGTGCGCTTTCAAGAGCTATGTTTTACAAATGTTCTTAACTGACGTTGGAGGGTCTTTTCTTCCCAATGTGCTGGGTGTGTTGCCTACTATCTACTACTGGCCTGAGGATGAACTACTTGAGGGGAGCCCTGGGTCTGGCCCCTCCCACGCCAATGCTCCAAGCGGTTCCCAATAAAACAAAACTCAATACACGAGCTGAAATCTAGCTTTTAAATTTCAACTGGCTTGTAGAAGTTATTTCAAAATAGCTACATGATTAAAACATGTTCTGCTTTTAGTTTTATTAAATTATATAGTTACCGCTTTGTTTTTCTGATAAAAACTAAATTTTCATTTATTCCCATCTCAAATTCCTAACAGGCGTACGCACATCATCTCCTCTGAGGATCATCTATAAATTCTTTTAAAAGATCCTAACCAGTAATCATGCATCATTTAGTACATTTTTCTTTACTGTTCTTATCGTAGTATAAAAACTTAGCCACTTGCTATTAAACTAAGGAAAAGGCAAATTATAAACTGTCACATAAAAATCTGTGTGTAGAGTTTCTTCAAGGAGAATTAGATATTTAAAATTCTTCGGCCTTGTTTGGTAACTAACATTGCTTCTCAGTTTGTTAATGGATAATGAACAAAACTCATCACACTTGATTGTTTCTGCTCATTTATTAGCCCGTCTCCTCCTTTCCTTGCAAGCTCTGCAAGGGTGGGACCCTGCCTATCTTTTTGACGCCGTTATCTCTAGCACCAGGACTTACCCAGAGTTGGCTCTTAATAAACATTTTTAAATGAATGTCGAAATAGTTAATTTTTGTTTTATGTGCTGTCTTATAAAAGTCAAAGTGAAGCTGCCAAAGATGAGAGAAAATGTGTGACTAGATCACAAAAATTGCACTGGGCCCACTCTTCGTCATGAAACGGCCAAAGAGGTTTGTTTCCACCCCCACCCCCACTCCCATTTCTTGTCATTCTAAGCTTAAATCTTACACACAACTAGTTGAAAGGTTTGCCATCAGAGTAACCTTTTGGTCAGTCAAAGGCAGTCCATTAAATGAATCTGGGGTGAGTTTAGTAATGATTAAACTTGGCAAGTATCTGTGTGGGGAACAAAAGCACAACAAAGTAGAGCTCTATGTCTAGGTCAGAGGAGCAAAGAAAACCTTTTCAAGAATCACTCCACCTATAACAACATGAACATTGGGTCAGAAGAAATATCCATTAATTCAAGTAGATTTTTTAACAATAAACCCTCCCAGTATCATAAAATAAGTTTTCCTTCTGCAGTTTCTTAATTAGTGACCATTCATCAGGAAGTTGTCCCACATCAAGGGATGCCCGTAATAGACTCAATATTGTCCATATAATATCATTTAAGCAAGCCATTGTTTTCACATTTCTGGTTGATAAAAAAGAAGAGAGTCTTTTCAAAGTATGTGCATCTGGTTAGGAGAGAATAGGATAAACCCAGAGTTACAAGAAGTGACATTTTTGTTTCCTGATTCAGCACAAAAAAAGCCAGAGTCTGCAAGTTCTGAGTTTTCCTCGGTGTGGGACCCTAGACTGCTAGCCCTGATCCAGACATGGGTATTGCAAAAACACAGTGAGATATCCTGCTAAGGTGGCAATGCTAGGAATGGTCAAAATAGATTCCATCTTTCTGGGAAATGTCACTCCATTTTGTAATAAATCTGGAATGACTTCCCAACCAAAGCTGTCAATGAAGAAAAGCATGGACTTTCCAGTTTTCCAAACGCAGGGAAAAAACAAGTTAGACGACTGTTTATAGAAATGAGTCCACTGAAAAGGGGGCTCTGTTGGCGACAAACATTTATTTCATTCTGTCTGTTTAGTGTGGGAAAAGAACACACTTAAAGTTGACCAAACATGGTAAGTATTAGTCTCTGCGGAGTCCCTGCATCTTGCCTTGAGAATTCTCTAAGTAAAAATTTTCTCTTCTATTCCCAAATGGATTAACAGTAAGCAGACAGAGAAAAAAGGGGAGGCGAACAAAAATAGCATGAAAACTGGCACACTTGCTGTGCAACCTAGATGACGCTGTATCCTTTTCCTAATTCTGTTGTCTAAATTCTATGTAATCTCAAAGGCCAGTTCCTTTCCAACTCAATTAGATGTCACCTCCAGCGCTTCGTACTCTCAGAAACACACACACATTCTGCCTTATACGACTGTCACATGTGCATTTACCTTCTGAGCTCCAGGCAGATAGCCTCGCTTATCTCTGCAATATCCCGTGTGTGGTTCCTTATCAGTGGAATCAAAGATAACTTGGAGCAATCATCCCTTTAATTTTTTAAACTTGATACTATAACTGCTATAAGTCACACTAAATTGCTACAATGTAACATGTATAATATAGAAACATTTAATGATATCTTTAAAGTGATTTACATAGATGATGATAATTAACACGAAAATAGCACAGTTATCCTTTTTTTCTCTTACTGGTGCCTAGTGTCCACAATAAGCATTTCTGCTAATGATCTTTTCCTGCTACGATGCACTGTTGGACTGTAACGGTCACTAGTGATTCTCATGTAAGTCTCGTATCTTCCTCGCACATCTGGGGTTCTCTTGATTTCAAAGCCCTCTGCTGCCACTCTCCCAGGCATTCATTCACATGTTTCATTCACATCCACACTTTTTATTTGGTTTGTTCTCTGATTCCAAATACCCAAGGACACCTGCCCCTTAATTGAGTAGTAAATATTTGGGTTCTGGGGCTCTTACATCATAATAGGGTTGGATAATGAATGTTTACCATTCTGAAACAGGAGACCCAGGTTAGTGGTGATGTAACAAGGAAAGAGAAACAGGGTTCAAGAGAATGAACCCTGGGCCCCCAGGATCTGATAGAAGAAGAGCTAAAATGACGAGAGGCTTGTTGGAAGCAATGTCATAATCCATATAGCTTCAGCTATGACACCTGCTGGAGTTCTCGCTGGAGAAAGGAGTAAAGCAGACCTACTGTGGCAGGTCCCGGGAGAAAGAGCTGCCAGCAGTGGGGCCATCCTCTGAGAAGGGTCGCCCTCAGAACTCCCCTCCAGCGGCTACGAATGAAGCTCAGACGAGAGTCAGGCTAGAATCCACGGTTAAGAGTCAAGTTCAGTAGTTAGGAAGGGCAAGGCTGCAGGAATGTCTGGGTGGGGGTGGCACTTGGTTTCCAGCAGTTGATAGAGCCAGACTCGAGGAGGTCTTTCAGTGCTAAGAGGGAGCCTCTGAACAGCATCCGGTTGAGGTTCGGGGATCTTTCAGAACAACAGAGGGCTAGAGTGTAAATGAGGACCCAGGATATGAATCCAACCACATGAAGTAAGGGACTAGTGCTGGAAGATGAAGGAGGGGACCATGACTCCGTGCACACACACGAGTAGCCAGGGTACATCATAAACCCCACTGGGAAGAGGAAATTGGTGCTAGCCCCACCCCCTCAGGGCAGATGGAGTTCCGAATTTGTTTCTTTGTTCCAGTGAATGGGCAAGACTATGATTACAGGACCTCTTGTACACCTGTGTTACCCGACTCAGGGAACAGGCAGGTATGAACACAGGTTAGGAAGAGAGGAGTTTGGTCCAGGTTTTGGACACTCCTACTGTCCTGAAGAGCCAAACTCCGTGTACTGTTCAAGTCCCGGGTGTGATGTTTCTGCTTCACAGAAGCTTTCCTCATGTTGCCTCCACACAGTGGGTACTTGAGAAGTGACAGCCGTGACCACCGTCAACACTGTTATTATTTCCTTCTGGGCCAATACCATCATCACAGGAGTTAAATGATAACCCCTCTGCTCACTTAAAATGGCATGTTCATGACTGACTGACATTGTTTTTAAAGTGTTTTTATTCCAAAATTAGAGACATAATATTTTAAATGCACATAACTTAGAGGCATATGAAAATCCTGTGAATGATACATATGTAAACTACTAATGGGCTGGGTCCGGTCAGATGCTTTTGGATGGAAATGCCAGAAAATTGGTCTCAAACGGGCTTAAATAATAAAGGGAACTAACTGTCTCTCTGATTTCAGGTGTGGCCTGGTCCAGTGGGTCAATGATACCGCCAAGGAATGGGGTTTCTTTCTTTTCTTCTTTCTTGCCTCTCATGGTTGGCTTTCCTCTGAGGTAAGCTTCCAGAATTGCTAGGCTATAGACATCTTTATTTAGGCACAGCAGGAAACAGAATATCTTTGCCTCAGCATTCCTAGAAAATGTCTGGCACGTCACCATGATTAGATCATCTTCTGGGACTTACCCACTCAGGAACCCATCACTTTGTTGATTGGCTAAGCAGAGGTCATGTGCTCTACCCTGGCTCCTGTGGTGATGCATGTTTCCCCAGAACCACATGAATCCTCAGGTGGAAACTGGAGCTGCCAGGAAGGTAGAAGGGCAGAATGGATGCTGAAAGAGATATCATTTGGGGTCCAAAGGTACAAACAAGAAACAAATTCTAGTTTAAAAAAAAAAAAGGAATTGATCAGAAGGACATTAATATAACAAACCAACAAAAAGGCTGGAAAACCAGGTTGGGTAAAAGAGCATGCGTTAGTTTCCTAGGGCGCTGTAATGACGTACCACAAACTGGGGGACTTCAGGAAAAAAAGTTCTTTTCTCAAAGTTCTTGAGGCTAGAAGTCTGAGATCAAGCTCTCCGCTGGGCGAGAGGGACAATCTGCTCCACGCTCCTCTCCTCGCTTCTGGTGATTTGCTGGCAATCTTCGAGTTTCTTGGTTTGTTGATGTGTCACCCGATTGCTGCTTTCGTCTTCATGCAGTTGTCTTCCTGTGTGCGTCTGTGTCCAAATTCCCTCTTTTTGTAAGGACATGGTCATATTAAATTAGGTCCCACTCTGGGGTGTCTTAACTTGATCACAACGACTCTATTTGTATCTAAGTTCCCATTCACAGGTACTATGGGTTAGCACTTCAACATTTTTGGAGGTGGACAAAATTCAACCCATAATGATGTAAGAATCAGCTCAGACCATGACAACCACATGGCTAGGCATGGCCTTGGCATCTTAGTCACTGGATGTTTGATGTTGCTTCTGCTGGTTCTAGTGACCCGTGAAGCTGTCTTGGCTTCACAGTGTTACGGTCTCATGCTGACTCCTTGGCTTCAGGATGTGGGGAGGGGGACTTCTGGCTCCTTCTCCTTCCCCCTTCCCCCCCCCAAGATTCACAAAACTGGGTATTCTCCCAACATAGAAAGTCTTTCGTTGCTAGGCAGCCAAGGATGAAAACTATCCGCTCCAGATAGCAACGTACAAACTACCATGTAGCAAAGGTGGATTCTTTCCTTTTTGTATTAGGAGAGGGTTGGGGAAAAGCTATGCACTGTGTCCTGAAGGAGCCAGGGGATCTGATTCTGATCAAAAGTAAAAAGAAACAGAAATGGCAGGATGGAAAAGACAAAGACAAATTTCTGTTCTGCATTTTGTCCTTGGGGTGACTGAGTGTGTCTTCCTCTACCTGTGGATAAAAAGAAGCTGTGTTCGGGGGTTGTGTTATCCAGGCCAAGGGCATGTGAGCAGAGCTCAGCTGAGCTATGCCCAGGAACGAGGGCCTCTGTTGATGGTGCCACAGAAGGGGAGGAGAGCCCGTAGTCAGTTGTCCTGCTATCTGCGCACTGGAAAACTCATGGGACACCTTGATTAGTCCCAATCCAATGCTGACCCATTTGCTTTTGAAATAGCACTAAGATGCCTGTGTATCTGAGATAAGCCTGCCCGATGATAGGCTACATTTATGTTCTAATAAGACCATGATTCATTCCCTTGTGGTAACAGTTACAATGTTGCAACCTTCTGGAGATTAAAGGTGCCTCATCTCCTGTAGTATTTTCAGTGCCTAGGATGGCACCTGACAGGCACACTTCGGATGCCCAGCAAATGTCAGATGAAATAGTGAATGAATGTATAGAAAACATTGCTATGTGTGCATGCAGTGATTTTGAGGGTGGGGCAGGGACAGGAGAAATTATAGACAACTTGAAAAGACTCTCAATTTGAGAGAAAAATTTCCTCAGAGCAGTTTTACTATGATGTGTGACCTTGTCTGATATGTACCAGAGCCATGGTGCATAGTTAAATGCGAGGAAATACACAGAGGCAACAGGAGGGATACTTAATCTCCCAGCAGTCAGGGCTTGCTGGGTCTTGTGCTTGGATCTCAGCAGAGGTTTGTGATGCAGGAGCGTTAGGCGAATTCTGCTCCTGCCCCAGCGAGAAACCCTAGAAACTAAGCAGAGATTTTGCCAACGTACACTTTCCTAAAATGACCTTGCACTGGGTTTTCATTACGTCTGTTCCAGATTGATACATATTGGTATTTTTTTTTTTAACTCATCTCCTAGAAATCAAATACAGAAGGTCCCCAACTTAGATAATTCAACTTGGGATTTTTTGACTTTATGGTGTTGCAAAAACAATATGCATTCAGGAGAAACTATACTTTGAATTTTGAATTTGATCTTTTCCTGGGCTAGCGATGTGCAACGCGATACTCTCTCACCATGCTGGGACCGTAACAGCCACAGCAGCCCTCCGCCACACCATCACGACGGGAAACAGCGGAGAGCTTAAAGCCATTTGTACCCATACAGCCATTCACTTTCACTACAGCAGCCAGCAAATTGCATGAGATATTCAATATTTATTATAAAAGAGGCTTTGTGTTAGATGATTTTGTCCAATTGTAGGCTAATGTTAGTGTTCTGAACAAAGCTGAGCTAGGCTAAGCTGTGATAATAGGTAGGTTAGGTATACTCAATGCATTTTTGACTTACAATATTTCAACTTACAATGGCCTTATTGAGACATAACCCCATTGTACGTCAAGGAAGACGTGTAAACAATACTAAAAAATAAATAAAATGCTTTAAAATCTGGCCTGAGAACAGAATTTGAAATGTTTTAGCCTGTGTTATAGTCACCTCTGGAAATGAACTAGCTCAGCCTTTTGAATTGGAGTTCCCTCATAGTTCTAGAAGCAAACAAGAATTAATTTCAAACAAAAATCTGTCTTTATTTGTATAATACTAGTTTAAACTCAGTTAGAAAAAACATGTTTTTTAAATTAAATTTCCTTTGTAAAACAAAGGCTTAAGTTAAGGGGGAAAATGTTTTGGAAACTTGAAGTTTCAAGAACACAAAACTTGAAGGAAAATCAAAATGGTTTTAGGGCTTTCTGAAAAATCCCTAATACTGCTGAATCCTCTTCTTTCATTTGTAATAGAAACTGGCCTAAACACTCTTGCCTCCCCAGCGTGAAAACGGAACCCCTTTAGAGGTACCAATATAGTGTTGACTATTTTTTTCATTATTACATTGATAACTCTTTTCTACCCTTGTTTATAATTTTCGATGAAAATGTAAATGATTGGATATAGCAAATTTAAATTTGCAGACATTTACTTCTCAGTATAGAACCAGTGTGTTTGAATGGCCAGTAACAATCAGAAGTATACAAATGAAACACCTCTATCACCACTTATCCTAAATTACTCATTTGAAATTTTCTCCTATTTGAAACACACAATACCTAACTGATATACAATTGCTTAAAGAATCATATCGTAAGTGTTTATTTAAAAAAATAAAATGTTTACTTAGCCAGCACATTATTGAGTGCTAGCTTTGTACACGCTATCCCGCTAGATGCATGTGCAGTAAGAAAGTTGCTTAAAAGATATTCCTCTTCATCTTACTTCACACCCAGCCCCTAGACTTCTAGAATACTTTTCTATTGCATTTTTATGAAGGTGTTTGTTTCCCCTGTGGAGCATTTGTGATTATTCTAAAAATCTTCCATCCATCAGTCTCATTGCACACGTTCTGCCTGTTACTACGGCAGCCGTTAATCAATGAACCATAAGCATCCTCACTGGTTTATAGTGATAATAAGAACTATATTCCTACTCTTAAGTCTCATGATAGTCTGGGGAAAGGTAAACTCAAATGCCTTTATTGACTGGAAGGGCAAGAGAAAATGTGAATAAAAATAAATAATGACTGGTGGGCCTTTGCAAACTGGGGATATATGTTCTACCGAAAAGCATTCGAATTCATTTAAGAACATGATGCTAGCCCAACGGAACACTGCCGTTGAGTACTTTTTTTTTTGTCTGTTTCTTGATTTTGATTTTCTTTCTTAACATTTTGAACAATGGTAAGACAGTATAGACCTCCCCTCTTTTAGAACACAAAGATTTATGGTCCGTGGCCTGTTCCTCACTCTGATGGTGATAAACACGAGCATCTTCAAGAGTTTTCTGATGAGAGTGCTGTTAACCAAAATAATAAAAATCCTAATAGCAGACAACAACTTTGCATTTCTAGATTGATGTATCAGAACCATATGGCATTTTGAAATCCCAGTAACTCTTAGGGTTGTATTGCTCTTTTTCTTTATTATTATGAATTAATTGTTGGAGAGCTCTTGTTGACAAATTTTTTTGCTCTGTGTACTTACTAGGAATCATTAGACATGGTCTTTGTTTCCTATAGTGTTGACTCTAAATTCAACCCGGCACTCTTCAAGTCATTATCCCCCAATTCAGCCCAAATTCAGCGGGACTGCTCAATTTACCACCACAGAGAGGGAGCCCATCTCCGAAGAATGATGGGGAAGCACATCAGATGCTTTAAACAAATCTTACAAACACAATTTAGCACAAATACAGAACAGGAAGAGAAAATAAAGACTGACTAATTGCCAGTGGACGAGGGTGTGCCCCAAAGCCTCGAATCTGGAAATTATTAATTCCTATTTTTTCTCACATCCCCAAAGGTTCAGTGCATACATTGATGTCTGGAGTAAAATCCACACAAGATGCATTTTCACCACAGCATCTGGTTTTCTGGGAACTCCGCCGCCTGCTTTCGTGCTGCCTTTAACCTTTTTGTCTGAAGTAGGTTCTGGCAGCCAAAGATGTGTCTGAATTACTTTGTGTTTTCAGGAATCCCACTTTCCCTTCACTCATAAAATCTGCAACCTGGTGTAGGGATGTTTGAAATGTGTTTCCCGAGTCCATACGTTTTGGGGGAGGGTAATGGAACTGTTTGCTTCACATCTACCCACATTTCAGTCCCCGTCCCACCCAGAGATTGAGGTTGCCTTTCGTCAATGATCTGTGCTTTAAAACCACAAACCCTGTGGTGATCAGTGAAACCATGTCTTACCTGATGAATGAGGTAGCTATGAGATCTCTGTTCTTTTGTGAAAAGAATATAAAATGAAGTGAATATAAAAAGGAAAACCCATACAATTTTTAGGAGCAAAAGTACTCAAGTTTGAAAAATACATTAGATTTAGTACACGATTGTTGGCATCAGACCTAGATGCTGTGTTATATTAAAAACATCTTCTAAAAAAGCAACCATTTTAAGAAGAATACGAACAGCCCAAAATACGTATCTCTCAAGCACCTTCCCTTACAGAACGGAGCCAAATGTTGCGTAATGTGAACGAGATAAAACCACAATCACTGGCCTACCTTCTCCAAGTGGAGGGGACTTCCCAAGATGGCATGGCCTCCTCACACCATTTTCAGTATCAAGGATCATGGGCTAGACCACAGTCACAATGATTAAAGTCCCTCACTGCAGGGACGTCTCATGCAACCTTTATAGTGGCACAGGGTCCCATGCACAGAGGGGCCCTGGGTTTTATGCTCTGATGTCATCTTGAAATTCTTAATAATTTTATCTCTGAACTTGTGTTTTGGAAGTGAAGTCAAATGGAACCGTGGCATGTGACCTGGAGCAGAGGTACAGTAACTCTCTCTGCCTGCTCTTTCTTGCCACCTTTCACGTGAAGCATTCAGGATGCCCTGTGAGCACAGAATTCCAGTGGAGCCACCAAGTCTGGGCATCAGCAAGATTCAAAGTGAGGTCAAGGGAAGTGTGCTCTGTCTACGACTGAGGAAGTCATGGTGCTGAAAGCCTCGAGAGACCATGCTTTCAATTCAAACCTGAATTTGATGAGATGAGAAACAAGTCAATGACATTCTAAGAAACTCAAATTACCAAGTGGCTTATCACATGCTTTCTAGCATATATTACTCCCCTGTATTAGCCAACCACTGGGCTGAAAAAGATGATAGAGGAAGAAAGGGAAAGATTTGGCAACCCAGAGTTCCTTCTCCTTTCAGTCCTTCCTTAATCATCGGTGAGGCAAAAGGAGAGAGTGTCAGTAGAAAGTGTGTGCGTCAAGAAATGCGATAAGAACAGATTTAGTTTCGTGCAGCATTCTCATGTCCCAGCAAGAATGACATACACGTGCGTGCGCTAGTGTGAAATACAAACTGTGTGATCTGGTGATTCTGCATATGAGTTAGATGCTATTATATTTGCTTTTAAAACTCACTGCATAGAATAAAGATGATTAATAAAATTCATGCACATAATTTACATTTTCTTAAAATGACATTACACAGCAAATAAAAAACCATGACAAGTCAGAAGAGAGAGAGACCACCAAAGAAAAAAGCTGTTTAGTACCTTTAAAGGCATGGTTTTCCTGGTTTTCAAATATGGGTCTGGCATTGTCATTTTGCTCTGGCCACTGCAAGTTATGTAGCTGGCTATAGTGGGTTGGGTGGTGGCCCCATGAATGGCATGTCTATTCCTAATCTCTGGAACCTGTGAATACTACCTTATGCAGCCAAAGAGTGAGTATTATTTTGTCTGGCTAAAGATGTGATTAGGTGAAGGATCCTGAGAGGAGGAGCTTACGCGGGATTATCCGGGTGCGTCCGAAATGCGAGACCAATACACGGAGAAGAGGAAGAGGCAGTATGACCTCAGAGGCGGAGGCTGGAATGATGCTGCCCCAAGTGAAGGGGTACCTGGGGCCACCAGACGCTAAAGACACATGGCGTAGAATGTCCTCTAGAGCCTCGGCATGGAGCACAGCCCCACAGACACCATGATTTCAGACTTCTTGCCTCTAGAACTCTGAGAGAAAAACATCCTATTGTTTTAGGCACCTAGCTTTTGGTAACTGATTACAGGACCCTAGGAAATTAATACCCTGGCTCTGTTTCATTGAACCCCTTTCTCACACGAGACCCGTGGGCCTTGCTCTAGAAAAGCTCATTCACGACGCCAGCCCGTGCAGAGCTCTCCCTTCTCTAGATGAACCTGCACTTCGCCATCCCTCACCAGAAAGAGGGTAGTGTCTGATCATTTCACACGCTGGTTTTGCTCCCTTAAGAGCATATGTTAATGCCCATACTCTCTAGACTATCTTGAACAATGCTAGTTTCATAGAAAAGTCTCAATGGATTCCTGTTGATTGACTACAGGCTTGAAATACTGATGAGGTTTATTTTTTTTCTATTTAACATTTAGAGAACTTATACTAGGGAACTAATCTCTCACCTTTATTTGAAATGAACAGAGAGACCTTTAGGATTGAATCTCAGGCAAATATATTTTATTTTAACAAGGCATTGTTATACAGAAACCCAAAAGTGATTGAAACCGGAAAAGTCTAATAGCCTGACTTCTGTTATTGAAGAAGGCCAGTCCCATGTAGCATGTGTACTGGAGGTCTTTCTTCTGTGTCAGACACTGCTGCTCTAATGACACATGGTACAATTTAAGGCTGAGAGGGGAGACATTTGGGGACATGGATTTTCTATATCTTCTGGATTAAAACTTGGAATAGAGAAGTCTACATAGCAGACTCAGTACACCAGTCTTGTTTATAGGATATGTGGACCTTAATTTAAGCTTTATTTTAATTTGTGGAATTTAATTTCTTTTAAATTTAGAAGATGTTCTAAATTAAATTTAGTTCAGCAAATGTTTACTATCTTCTTTGGAAGAAGCTCTTACTAGTAAGCTGTGGGGTATACAAAAATGAGTAAGACACAGTTCCTGTCCTGAAGTGACTGACTCTCCAGTAGGGTCAAACAATTATATAAATAACTTCAATCTGGTAACTGAGTCTATCAAAATATGTGCACACACACACACACACGCACACACATGCCAAAGGCATGCCAAGGAAGGGCGTAATTAGTTCTAAGAGGTTGGGGATGGGTGTACTAGAGATCATGATATTTGGAATATATCTCAAAGAACAGAAATTTCATCACTAGGGGCGCCTGGGTGGCGCAGTCGTTAAGCATCTGCCTTCGGCTCAGGGCATGATCCCGGCATTATGGGATCGAGCCCCACATCAGGCTCCTCCGCTATGAGCCTGCTTCTTCCTCTCCCCCTCCCCCTGCTTGTGTTCCCTCTCTCGCTGGCTGTCTCTATCTCTGTCAAATAAATAAATAAAATCTTTAGAAAAAAAAAAGAAATTTCATCACTAGCCAAACAATTTTGAAGGAAGAATATTCTAGGACGAGACTTTGCACAAGCCAGGAGAATATAAGTGCTGTGGTCACCACAGGGCTCTGCTAGTATATTGATAATGTTTCTGGAGGCAGTTGTGTGGGGGAAGATATGGTAAGAGATGTGACTTGAAAAGGTGTTTGAACTCCATCACTAAGAGCCTTAGACATCAGGCTAAGATCACACTTTATCCTGTAGGATATGAGAAACTTTGCAGGGTTTTGAGCCAAGGAAATCTGTAACCCAAACTTGTGCCATGCTACTGAGGTGTGGACTGAAGAGATAAGAGTTCAGTTGTAGAGGGAGTTATTACAAAGGAATAAGGAAGAGATTATAACAGCATGGATTTGGGAAGTAGCTTAAGAAATAGAAGGGAAGAGATAGAGTTGTTTAAGAGATAATTAAAAAGTAGAATTAACAAGATTTAGTGACTGATGGGATATGAGCATAGGGAAAAAAAAGTTAAAAACGAGTCCAATAAAAGTGGCCTGCGAGCTGGGAGGTTTAAGGAAGTACGTAGGAAACACAGGAGAAGGTACCGTTCTGGAAGGAAAATCTCCAGAAGAACTGTAGGTTTAGCACAAGGTAATTTTGAATTTCCAGCAAATATTTTGAATCGGAGCTCAGGAGATATAAAATTTAGAGTCACCAGTGTGGAGACTGTGCTTGAAGCCACAGAGGGGATGAGAGCCCAGAAAGAAAGTACCAAGTGAGAGCAAAGAAGGGAAAAAAAGAGGAACTTTGTGGTAGAAAATATACCCTGGCATCCCGAACCACAATACTCCTGAAATTCAGAGGGAAAAAAAAAAGTGTGTGTGTTTTGAAGTATAAATTTATGTAGTAAAGTTCACCCCCAAAACTTGGCGTATACCATGAATTTTAACAAATCCGTCCAGTTGTCTCATCACCACCAGAATGAACGTCTAGAGCTTTTCCCATTCCTATACAAATTCCTGCATTCCCTTTAGCGGTTAATCTCTTGCCACATCCATGCTCCTGGGCAACAGCCCCTCAGTTTTCTAATCCTGTATTTTTGTTTTTCCAGAATGAGCTATAGATAGACTCATATAGTATATAGCCCTTTGAGTTTGGCTTCCTCTACTAAGTGTCACGTACTTGAGATTAATGCAAGCTATGATGAGCATGATAGGCATTTTTCATTATAAGCAGTATTCTAGTGTATGGCTACACTACAGCTGTTTATCCCTTCACCAGTTGGGTTACACAGGGGTCAGTTCCAGTTTTTGATGATTATGAAAGAAACAAAAGCCACTATACACATTTGCATACAGATTTTTGTGGAAACATAAATGTTCATTTCTCTTGGGGAAATAGTTAGGAGTGAGAGTGCTGGGTAGTACAACAGGTGTATATTTAACTTTATAAGAAACTGCCAGACTGTTTCTAAATTGGCTATGCTATTTTGCTTTCCCATCTGCAGTGAGTGAGATTCCTGCTAGTACTTGGTAGTGTTGTTGCTGTTATCCATTAGGTGTGGGTGGTATCTCATTGCTGTCAAGTTTTTGTGTGTATTGCAGCCTGCGCACGCATGTGGGAAAAGGGTCCATAACTCCATCAGGTTCTCAAGGGTCCATGAGCTTGAACCTGAAGGTAAATCAGCATCGACTTACAAACTTGGAGAATGAAGAGGAGTCAAAACAGCATGCTGAGAATGGAGAAGAGTTTTAGAATGTAGGGCTTGTAATGCCAAGGGGAGAAGAAAGCCTGAGGGGTGAACTAAGGACAGGGAAAGTTCCCGGTGATCTTGGAGAAGCCAATTCAGTGGAGTTGTAGGAAGGACAAGTAAAAGATAAGAATGTGCTGGTTTGAAGCACAAATGAAAAGTAAGGAATTGGAGGGAACAGATACAGATCATTCCTCCAAGTATCATAATCAAGGAAAATTCAAACCAATCCCTGTTACCAGAAAAATCATTTCTAGGGAGCCTTAGGGGAAGTAATTTTGATACCAGTGAACAACGTTACTGGTATCAACATTATCTACTTTTTAAGAAATGTGATTCTTTAATGTGTATTGGATTTTACTGGCATTTCCTTCAAGTTTCCTTGAGAAGCAAATTCATGTTACCACGGATGCCACTGATTTGGCTGAAAGGAACTTTGGGCACAAAGAGTGTTGTTGTGGCCATAAGAGCTTTCCCCAAGTACATGTCCGAGGGTTTTACAACATGCAATAAGTGTGCTGTCAGGAACTTTTACAAGTCAGCTGACGCGTGCCGAGCGCCACAATCATTCCCTTTCCCGGACTGCATGCTGCTGGCCACAGCCTCAGCCAATCTCTCTGGGCATCTGCCCCCAGCACAGAAAAGATGAATACGCTGAAATAAGAAGGAAGCCAGCATGTGGTCAGTTAGGATTCACCACTCCACTTTGTCCCTGTTCAGATTACGAGAACAGTTGTGGAAGAAGAGGAGACAAGGCTTTAGTAAAACCCAAACATGTGCAGACAGAGAACAGTTTTCTTCGTCATGAGGGCAAATTTGAATGTAAGGATGAGCCATTCCTGAATCTCTCTTTCTCTCTCTGTCCTTTGAACACATTGAAGAAATGAGGAAGCAGAAAGAAACTAAGTTATACTGCCCCCTACCATTTCTCCTCAGTCTGTCTGTCTGTCTCTCTCTCACATACACACACACACACACACACACACACACACACACACATCACTTGCCTCCATATTTTGACACACGCTAGCTCAGTATCCAATCCTCCAGTGTTGTTGTTTGGTAGATACATGGTATTGGGGCTGTGAGGAGCTTGTCTCCACTAGTCCGTCTTTGAGGGGGCTAGAATGAGGGTATCACATCAAAGCCATTAGAGACCTGGAAATCTCATCTAATGTCAGCCTCCTCCCCTTGTCTTAAATGATAGATTCACAATTCCACTTGAATCCTTTACACGCCAATGCCATGCCTTAGAATAGACCATAAAATAGGTTGCTGCAGCAACTGTGATCCTGTGAAAAGAGCACAGGGTGTGGACTCAAGGAGTTGAGTGTGAGACAAGGTTTTGCCATATCCTAGCCATGTGACTGTGAGATAGTTACTAGTTCTTTCTCTGTCTCAGGATTTCATCCATAAGATGGAAACAAACAGCTCCTAATTTATACCTTATCTTGTATATTGGGCATCCAAACAATGTTGTGAAAACTCATATGAACTCTAGAGGGTCTGACAGTTCCTGGGCACGGCTATCATCATTCTCTACAAACTGGAGGCCATTGTGTGCATGCAGCATGCTAGGAAACTTGATGGGCTCTGACATCTGACGTCTTGGTCTCACTCCGCCCTTCCTCCCTGGGAGCGGCCATCAGAGCGGTCCATGTCAGGGAGTCTGTCCCCTTTTCCTCTCTGCTGTGCCTTCCTTTCATCTTCTGGAAACAGACTAACTCAAATTGAAAGCTATACTGCCTAAAACAGTGAGTTACCATATATTCTGGGCTCTATGGCTCTCTCTTTTCTTTCCCTCACTTTCTTATTATGAGTAAGGATAATCTTTTCAAAAGAACTCTTCCCCTGCGCCATGTACTTACTACTCCTTTCCCCACAGCATCGACTTCAGTCAGTTGGTGGGATACCCTTGAATAGGAAATGTAGGGAACTGGTGCAAACTCACCACCCCCAGGCTAGGAGGAGGTGAACTGTGGATCCCGCTGATACGTCTGAGGGCAGATAGTTATTCTCTGAAAATGGGCTGTCTTTGTCTGACTCCATTATTCCATAAACATTCCCAGGCTCTGCTCAACCATTTTCTGATCATATTCTATCTGGATTGATATCAAATAAGGCTTAAAAAAAAGCTTATGCAAATAAAAGCCCTTATCGTCTCAGAGTCTTAGACAAAGCACTGTGTAGTCAGACTGGTAGAAACAGAAAATTTGTCAAGGTGCGTGATAGATAAGATAAGTTAGCTTATGAGAAGCCAGGATCTAAGATAATGTCAATGTGAATCATTTTTTTTCCTGCAGAATTGGGGCAACAAACTGCCCTTTGCATGTCAGAATATATCCCACTCACACTAATGTGAATGGTATGCTTGGGCCAAGGACAGATGTGGCCCTTTAGGATTTCAAAACTGGGTGAAGACTTTGAAATAATGGTTGAGCAGCTGGTCAATATGTTGCTCACCACATGACTGAGTTGGAGACTATGATCTCTTCTTGCTTCAAAGTTCCCTTGCGGAATGATGTGTTTTTTGTTTGTGTTCTCTGATCTGCACTATGTCAAAAAATCATGTAAAAAATGGAAAGTAGAGGGGCGCCTGGGTGGCACAGCGGTTAAGCGCCTGCCTTCGGCTCAGGGCGTGATCCCGGCGTTCCGGGATCGAGTCCCACATCAGGCTCTTCCGCTATGAGCCTGCTTCTTCCTCTCCCACTCCCCCTGCTTGTGTTCCCTCTCTCGCTGGCTGTCTCTCTCTCTGTCAAATAAATAAATAAAATCTTTAAAAAAAAAAAATGGAAAGTAGATAGAATGATTATATACAAAGAAATTGTGTTATCTTTGCCTTTTATGAGACAAAATTGTGTAAGTTCTCTTTCTTTTAAACCCTGATTTGATAAGCCTTATTTCTGTGCCCAGAGTCTAATAGATAAAAGGCATTGGTAAATATTACTTGAGTGAAATAATATATGATATTGCCTTTTATAAGTGACAGGAAGGTCAGCTCTGTAATACTCATTTCTTAACTTGGCCTTCTCCCCAGCTCCTAATTTATAAAATGATTCTTGTGCCATTCCAAATCCCAGTTGGACGGAAAAGAATGAACAGGCCTCCAAAGGAGGGTCCAGAGAGATGTGGATTCTAACTTCTCTCAAATCCTTAACAATGATCTTTTCCCATTTTATCTGCTTGTGAAGTCTCCAAACTGCTCTGGGATTAGATTAGTCTGAGGTCAGCCCATATCCCTGGCAGAACTGACACCAGCACTCTTTGAGATGAGGCCTCTTAGAAATGGATTGTTCCAGTCACTTTTACAGAAAGCAAACAGACCCCAGAGAGGTGAGTGAGTTGGCCTTTCTTTGGTTACCTGTGTTTGGAAGATTTGTATTTTGGGTATTCAGTTCCTATTAAAGCAGTGGTTTACTAGATCTACTCATACTCACTTCCCAAGGGAAAGGTACCAGGGTTTTCAACTCCACAGCTGAACTGTTCTGTGGCAACTTCATTCACTCTTCAAGCTTTCTTTGAAGGCTATTTGCCAACATGGTGGTCATTGTAGGAGCTGGCCTGTTGGTGCCCTCACTGATCTGCAACCCTCCCACCCCAAAGGGAAAACCCTCTTTGGGACTGCTAGAAAACAACAGGCTATTAATTGGATGAAAAATGAATAAATGTCATTATAGAACCTACGTTCCTAGGAACAAAATATCTTCACGTAGAGAATTTAGATCAGAAAACACTATGTATCAGTGATGAAGATAAATACCGTAGGCCATGCATTTTATCTGTGCTTGAGTTTATGGGATTAGCTTTATTGGATGAGCTCAAGAAACTTTTCAAAGCTCAGCTGAATTTTATTTTATAGTCAGCAGGGAGTACATAACATGGAAAATTCGTTTCTGAGAAGAGATGATCCATGAATAAACACAGACACAGAGCTATGAAATGGTTAATACCCATGCTGACTACAGTCCAGGGCACTCATTTATGGTGTGATTCATGAATGCCAAATAGAAGGAAAAAGTTCACTTTTAAAACCATTAGCACGATGATAAGATCTTTTGAGACTCTCATCCAAAGCACCGTTCCCTGACTATTGAGAGTCTCTTAATGTTTGTTGGAGATAACCTCTTGACTTTCTTTCTCGGCAGTAAGCCTTGTCTGGTGAACCTGGAGCTCCACAGAAAAAGATAACACCTTCCCTCCTGTGGACTTTGACAAATGACAAGTTCTGAGTCTACCGGAACCACTTTATTCTTATCCCGAGAAATCTAAGAGTCAGCATGTTCCTTTTAGTTAAATCACTCACTTTCTAATTTTTGCTTAACCTTTGACATAGCATTTTGTTATGTGACCACAGTTTGAGCAAAGATTATGGTATTATTAATAAGGTTAAATTTAATAATGATTTTTTTAAAAGATTTTATTTATTTATTCGACAGAGATAGACAACCAGCGAGAGAGGGAACACAAGCAGGGGGAGTGGGAGAGGAAGTAGCAGACTCATAGCGGAGGAGCCCGATGTGGGGCTCAATCCCATGACGCTGGGATCACGCCCTGAGCCGAAGGCAGACGCTTAACCGCTGTGCCACCCAGGCGCCCCAAATTTAATAGTGATTTTAACCCCATGCACGTTTGTGAAATTCAGAGAGAATGAATATCAGCTACTTTGTGCTCTAAGGGCAGGGGAGGCAGTTTTCACATGGGAAGCTGATATCCTACAGCTACCTTTAGCAGCACATTGAACACAACAGGTAACCAGGGTGGTGTATGTGACGAAACGTGGGCCCTGCAGTCGCACTGACCAGCATTCAAATGCCAAAGCTGGGGGCTCCTGGGTGGCACAGCGGTTAAGCGTCTGCCTTCGGCTCAGGGCGTGATCCCGGCGTTATGGGATCAAGCCCCACAACAGGCTCTTCCACTATGAGCCTGCTTCTTCCTCTCCCACTCCTCCTGCTTGTGTTCCCTCTCTCGCTGGCTGTCTCTATCTCTGTCGAATAAATAAATAAAATCTTTAAAAAAAATGCCAAAGCTGCTCCTTTCTGGCTGTGTTTTCTTTTTGACAAACTATTCAATTTTGTTAAATTCCATTTTCTCATTTATTAAAATGGAGCCACAATTCCTATTTCATAGAGCTGTCATATCAGTGAGATAATATATTTAAAAAAAAAAAGCTACACATAGCACTTGATACGTAGTAAGTGCTCAATGCATGCTGATTTTCCCATCTCTCCACCTGGAGCCCACACTGTTTGAATTATCAGAACGTCATAATTATTATGTGGTTTCAACTATACACTGACCCTGGAATATAAGCCTCAAGAATAGCAGAAGGATAAAGCTCACATATCCATAGCTTTACAATGGGTTAATTATTTATGTTAGCATAATTGTGAAAACCTATGATGCCTTAGAAACAAAAGTTTCATACCACCTTAGAAGGGGACTCTTTGTGGAAGAACATCTTTCCACTGCTGAGAGAGTCAGCCCTTCTTAACCATTTTTTTCTGTCTCTCCAAGTAGCTTGGGAGGTTATCTTCATTACCTCCTCTACTACAACAGACCTATAATCGACAGGAGAAATTTCCCTGCTACGTCAATCCCTGAACCCTTCCTTTCCTCACTGAAGAGGTATTCTTTCAGGGCATGTAGAGTGAAGAGGGAAGGAAGACACACAGAGAAAGTAGTGGTATTAGCATTAGTCGTGATAAAGATGGCTAATGTTCATGAAGCTATAGGCCAACTAGTTTGCAAGCGTGTCTTTTAATACCCACATCTCCATGAAGAGGGTAATATTATTGACCTCATTTAAAGTTTGAGGAAACTAAGGTACAGACAGGTTAACTAACTTATCCAACGCCATCTCTGTAGGAGTGTGGAGGTGGGAATTCAAACACAGGTCGTCTGAATGCAGAGCCATGGTCTATAAGCCACACCACTGTTGGGAGCCTGATAGCAGTGAATCAACAAAAGGAAGAGCTACAGTAGGAGCTCACTAACACGTTAGCCTAGCGGGCTATTCTGCCGCCATGATGTTCCCAGGGGACATCATGAGGACACGCTGCCAGGTTCCCAGGAAATCCTTACTATTCTTTAAGGAAAGTGAAGATGAGATTATATCTATATCTACTGTTACAGAAATAAAGAGTAGAGTTTGGGAAAGTGATATTTGTCAATATCAATTTATCCTGGTAAAAATGAAGGGCACTTGGGGATCTCCAAAACCTGGCTCATGGTTTAATAAATAATAGTTGAATTTCTAACAATTGAAGAAATGGTATGTGTGAATCCCTAGTGCTTTCCTAGTTAGGCGGGGAATCTGCCTGACTCTGAAGCTATCATTTGTTTCCATCACATGTCAAAACAAACAATTTAATTTAAAAATGGGCAGAGAATATACTGTGTTCACGGACTGGAAGAATTAATATTGTTAAAATGTACATGCTACTCAAAGCAATCTATAGATTCAATGCAATCCCTGTCAAAATACCAATGGCACTTTTCACAGAACTAGAACAAGAATCCTAAAGTTTGTGTGGAGCCACAAAGCAATCTTGAGAAAGAAGGATAAAGGTGGAGGTATCACACTCCCTGATTTCAAATTATACTACAAAACTATTGTCATCAAAACAGTATGGTACTGGCACAAAAACAGACACATAGATCAATGGAACAGAACCAAGAGTCTAGAAATAAACCCATGCTGATACAGCCAATTAATGTTCAACAAAGGAGGCAAGAACATTCAATAAGGAAAAAAACAGTCTCTTCAATAAATGGTGTTGGGAAAACTGGGCAGCTACATGGAAAGAATGAAACTGGACCACTTTCTTAAATCACATATAAACTCAAAATGGATTGAAGACTTAAATGTAAGACTGGAAACCATAAAAATCCTAGAAGAAAACATAGGCAGTAGCTCTTGGACATCGGTCTGAGCAATATTTTTTGGATCTCTCTCTTCAGGCAAGGGCAACAAAAGCAAAAATAAACAAATGGGACTACAACAAACTAAAAAGCTTTTTCCACAACACAGGAAACCATCAATGAAACTAAAAAAACAAAACAAAAACAAAAACACCCCTACAGAATGGGAGAATGTATGTGCAAACGATATAGCTGATGGGGGTAAATATCCAAAACATATAAGGAACTCACACAACTCAATATAAAAAAATCAAATTAAAAAATGGGCAAAGGACCTGAATACACTTTTCTCCAAAGAAGACATACACATGAAAAGATGTTCAACATCAATAATCATCAGAGAAATGCAAATCAAAATCACTATAAAATATCACCTCAGGTCTGTTAGGATTGTTATTATCAAAAAGAGAAGAAATAACACGTGTTGGTAAGGATGTGGAGAAAAGGGAATCTTCATCACTGTTGGTGGGAATGCAAAATGGTGCAGTCACTGTGGAGAACAGTATGAAGGTTCCTCCAAAAATTAAAAATGGAATTAGCATCTGATCCAGCAATTCCACCTCTGAGTATTTATTCAAAGAAAATGAAAACACTAATTTGAAGATATCTGCACCCACATGTTCATTGCAGCATTATTTACAATAGCCATGATATGGAAACAACCTAAGCGTCCATCAATAAATGCACGGATAAAGAAAATGCATATATGTATGTGCGTGCACACGCACACGCACACGCGCACACACACACACACACACACACACTGGAATATTACTTAGTCATAAAAATGAAGGAAATCTTGCCATTTGCAACATGGATGAATCTTGAGTGCATTATGGTAAGTGAAGTAAGCCAGACAGAAAAAGACAAATACTGAATGATCTCACATGTGGAATCTTAAAAAAAAAAATTGAGCTCATGGCTACAGACAGCAGATTGGTGGCTGCCAGTGGTGAGGGGTAGGGGATGCACAAAATAGGTAAAGGGGGTCAAAAGATACCACCTTCCAGTTGTAAAATAAGTAAGTCATGGGTGGACCTAGAGGGTATAATGCTAATTAAAATAAGTCAATCAAAGAAAGACAAATACCACAAAATTTCACTCACATGTGGAATTTAAGAAACAAAGCAAAGGAAAAAAAAAGAGAGATGAACAAAAACAACAAAAAAACACCAGACTTTTAAATACAGAGAACAAATTGGTGATTGCCAGAGGTAAGATAGGTAGGGGGACAGGTGAAATAGACAAAGGGACCAAGAGGACACTTACCATGATGAGCACTGAGAAATGTATAGAATTGTTGAATCATATTGTACATCTGAAACTAATATACTGTTGTATGTTAATTATACTTCAATAAATAAATGTATATGTATGTATAAGTCACAGAGATGCAATGTGCATCATGGTAACTATAGTTAATACCATATTGTATATTTGAAAGTTGCTAGAAGAGTAGATCTTCAAAGTTCTCATCACGAGAAAATTCTGTAACTATGGTGACAGATGTTAACTAGATTTACTGTGGTGACCATTTTATCATATTTACAAGTATTGAATCATTACCCTGTACACCTGAAACTAATGTTCTAGGACAGTTACACCTCAATAAAAAAAAAAAAAGCAATGAAAGCTCAAGTAGATGGATAAAGACAGTAGCCTGAATTTCTTCTGTAATAACCTGGCATATTGCAAGTTGAAATGTGAAATAATTCTCTATTTCAAGCTGAAAATTGGCTAGTACATGGAGGAATGGGATAGATACCTCAATTAGAAACCTCATGGAGACAGAAGGGAAGAAGAGAAATAAAAACAGAAACAAATGATGACTAAGAAGTAATTTTACTGGCTACAACCGTGTGACACCTGTGTGTGCCAGGATGCCCATCTGGGGCTCTTTTTCCTCTCTGACAGCTCCCTCTGGGTCTCTGAGGCTTTCCCCGCCTCAGAGCCCTGGCTGGTGCCCAGGGCCCACTCTCCTTACTATTGAAGGTCTTCTTGTTCATTTTGAAAGCTTATGATTGCCATGGACAACACTTAAGTGTCTTTGCACATGGGAAGCATTTTCAGGTTCACACAAATATTATTGGATGATCACCAGTATGTTGACTACTATGATCTCTGTTGGTCACTGAAAATTTCCAAAGGCTGTGTAGGTCCTGGGTAAGAGCATGGGCTTTGAAGCTAGACTCATTGTGAAACCTGGCTGTGCTGTTAGCTGTGTACCTTCAGCAAGTGACCCCACCTCCCCTTTCTGCACATCGGGGGTGATAATACTACCCACTAAGCAGGGTGGCTACAAGGATCAAAGGGTACTAGGGGTTCTTACCTTTCTGTGCCATGGACCAATTCTGACAGTGTGGGGAAGCCCTTGGAAACTTTTCTCAGAATAATATATTTTTAAAAACATAGAAGATATATAACACTTTATTATAAAGAAAACTAATCAAAATTCAGTTATCCATATATTTTAAAAAACAAATTTGTGATTAGTATTAAATGCATTAAATAATAAGTCCTAAAGGTAGATTTAATATCAACAGGAAATTTCAAGTTTATGATAACTATCAAAGTTATTTTGAGATAGCTGGGACAACTGTAATGTACTATGAAAACAGCTGATTTCCACTGATGACAAAAACAAGGGTACTGGTAATGCTATCAAAGTTTACTGCTCATGTCTATATTTGAAAGAAATGCAAAGCTCCAGTTAAAGGTTAGCGAAAATAAATACATATTTTTTTTCATCTAAGTTCAAAGATCCTCCTTAATTCCAGTTTCATACTTTCTTGGGGGAATCCATGGGCCCCAAGGAAAGCCTTGGATTGATGTCAGATAGGGCTTAGTGCAGTGTGGCTATAGGGGAACGCTATAAATTACTCACGATGCAAAGATTTCTTCTTAGGAATAGAAATGATGTCATTTTATTAGAGTGAGCCACATGAAATTGCAAATTTTCTAGGTAAAAAAAAAAATCAAATTTTGGCAATTTCATATGGTTCAATCTAATATAATTTAGGAACCATATAAAGTAACTTGTGAAACTATCTTAATTTTTTAGTATATGAAGGTTTTTTCCCCCCTAAGGAAGTATATATTAACTTAATGGTTTTTTGAAAGCATAGACTATTTGAAGTTACATGTTTGACTTTTTCTTTGGGTTCTTTCCAGTATTTGTTGACAAAGACAAATGGACAACATTTTGGGTTATTCTGAGATTTATGATACTTCTTAACATACATCTTTATCTTCTTAATTATAGAGCATTTGTTATGTCTGTGATTTACTCATTCCTAATGATTCATTTAGACCTGAAAAATCTCTCCTATGTTGCCAAAAAGTTTAGCCTTATTAATCTGGAGGAAGTCTATGACCTAGCTGCATTTAGGTTTGACATATTACTTGAAAAGATACTTTAAGGTGTTTCAATCACCCACAAATGAGTATCTAGTATAGTCACAGAAGTAATGTGTTACCCTGGGCAGCCCGAGATTATTTCTGGATTGAAAGAATGATGGCAAGGGGGAGATTTCAGTTACTTAATACAAATTCAAGTTCTTACAGCAGTGTTCCATTGTAGGTTTCCTTCCCTTTAGCCCCAGGTAGATGGTACAGTCTATGGGTAGAGATCCTCTTTCTCTTGTGCATTATAGTATCTGCAGTGCCTAGCTCTGTGCCTGGCACACAGTAGACATTCAGTAAATGTTTGTTGAATGAAAGAATGAAGAGATGAAGAAAGACTAGCCCCGCTAACTGCTCTTCTCCCCTCTGGCTGATAAAAGAGAAGGATCGGTGGGCTATGACTGTGATTCGGTTTGTCATTTAATGTTCCAATGTTAACTTTGCACTCTCAGAAATATTGTCAATTCAATAAAATATAATCAAACGGGGGGAAATAATTAGCTTTGTGAGCATATAAAAATCACTTTTAAAGATGAACACATTCTTTTTCATAGAGTGCACAATCAAATCGAGCATATCAACAAGACTGCTGAGTTTGACAAGCAAAAAACTCCACCTTCCAAGCGTTATCAAGCTCTTTAGGGGCATCTGTGTCCATCCAAACTCCTGATCATATTATTAAAAAGTTGGTTGCTTATTATGGAAAATATGCTCATGGGAATATTATAGAAAATATACAGACAAGAAAATACTAAAAACACATGGCACATAGTAGGTACTCATAAATAATATGTTACTCGGATTGACTAATCTGATAAAAAATACCACTTTGTTTTAATTTTTGTGTTTTAAAATTTTTGACAGAATGAGCATCATTTCACACGTTTATTAATCATTTCTTTTGCTCTGAGCTATTTTCCTTGCCCTTCATATTAAAATTGGGCTCCTCATATTTTTAATCGATCTATGAGAGCTCAATCTTTCATCCTAAAAATTGACAATATTTTCCCTGCTTTAACAATTGTCTTTTCATACTGTGGTGTGTGTGTATGTGTGTGTATGTGTATAATATTATTCTGTATTTCCAAAGGTCTTTTCAACACAATATTATAAAAATATTTATAATTTTGTTTAATTTTTTATAATTTAAGTTTTTACATTCAGATTTTTGACCTATGAATTTGGGGATAAAGAATCGTGCAGGGATCTAGCTTTATTATTTTCCAAGTGGCTATCTAGGCATCCCCAGTTTTTTCATTCTAAACCTGTTTTTTTCCATACTGTCTGGAAAACCCAGCATTATTGAAGTCACCCTGCCATAAACTTGTGATTATTTCTGAGTTCTTTCCATTGAGCTTTCTATTGTTGCAAACCACAATTACAGCTGGGTAACCCACACTTGCTATTTTCCTTCCCAGAATTTTCTTTGCTATTCTTGCATGTTTATTTTTCAGACAAACTTTACAGTCATTTTGCAAATTCCCCTGAACTTGTGACTTTGATTAGGGTTTTATGAGCATTTAACCCAGTGCCTGACACATAGTAAGCCCTCTGTAAGTATGCGCTATCATAGTAATTTTAGTAAGAATTAGGATTACCACATCGAATAGAATGATAGATGTGAAGAGGATTAACATCTTTGCAATATTGAGTCTTCTCATCCAAGAGAAAATTTGGATAATTTCCATTTATTTAAACTTTAAAAAATCTACCTCAGTGGTTGAAATGTTTTTCTGGTCTACTCACTATTTACTCTAGTCCTTCTCTCTTGCAACAATCATTTTACACCTTCCTCATTCTTCTTAAATCTCCTTTCCCATGATCTATTCTTTTGTAGAGGAAGTCGATAGCACCCAGCTACAGCTCTCTCATCTTCCTCCAAATTAGCAAGCCTACCTCCATTTGTATTCCTTCTCCCCTTCCTCACCCCAGTTACAAGAGATCTTCATATTGCTAAATCCAATGGTCACTTCTATGCCTCATCTGACTTTACTTCTCCGCAGAGCATTTAACAGATTTGCTATTTCTTTCTTGAAATACTCTTTTCCTTCTGCTTCCCTAAAATCATTCTTAGATTTCGAATCCCTCTCGACTGCTACTTCTAAGTTTCCCTGGCCTTTAAGTGTTCGTGTTCATCAAGAATTTTCTCTGGGCCACTTTTCTTTCTCTTCCCATTCTCCCTCAATGACCGTAACTACCCCCCTGACTTTAAGTATCATCTATATGCCAACGACTTGAAACTTTACCTCTGGCCCATATCTCTATTTCTGTGCTCCAGTTCGAGATACCTACTTGCCTACTTGAAATCTCCACTTGGAAGTCTTTCTGGAATCTTATTTTTTTTAAAAAGATTTTATTTATTTATTTGAGAGAGAGACAGAGAGCAACATGGTGGGGGGGTAGGGGCAGAGGGAGAGGGAGAAGCAGACTCCCTGCTGAGCAGGGAGCCTGACACAGGGCTCAATCCCAGGTCCCAGGGATCATGACCTGAGCCGAAGACAGATGATTAACCAACCGAGCCATCCAGGCACCTGCTGGCATTTTATCTTAGATTTAAAATGGAACCAAACCATCCCCTACCCATTCAGATCTGTACTTCCTTTAATCCTCCACACCTGAGAATATGGCTTCTCCATGCATTCCATTGTCCATGCCAAAATCTGGATATAATCTAAACCATCAACAACTCACATTCAAATCATTTCCAAACCTATCCAGTAACTCTTGAATCCATTCACTGATTCCCATCTTCACCACTCCCAACCAATTCCAAGCACCCCATCACTAACCTGGACTCCAGGAGAGCTTCCTTCTTTCCGCATGTTTTCAGGTATCCTTTCCAATCAAGCTGTTCTGTACCTGAAAGTCAAAGTAATAGTTTAAAAATATAAACCTGAAATTATTACTGCTTTGTTTAAAGCTTTTTAGTGGCTCCTCATTATTCTCTTAAAAAGTTACCATAATCCCCAGGTCCAATATGACCTGTTCCCAAACTCTACCACAGCATTATCTTCTGTCAACCTTCCTCGTGATTCTCTGCTGAGACTCCACTCCCTGAAAGATGATAATCTTCTATCTTTCTCCTCTTTTTTGTTTGGCCAATTCCTACTCATTCTTAGACTTCATTTTAAATATTACATTTTGGGGTGCCTGAGTGGCTCATCCAGTTAAGCATCTGCCTTCAGCTCAGGTCATGATCTCGGGGTCCTGGGATCAGGCCCTATATCAGGCTTCCTGCTCAGGGGGGAGTTTGCTTCTCCCTCTGCCCCTCCCCTCCGCTCGTGTGCTCTCTCTCTCTCTTTATGTCTCAAATAAATAAAATCTTTAAGAAAAATAAATGTTACATCTTTAGGGTGATCTTTCTCTTTCTTTCTTTCTTTCTTTCTTTCTTTCTTTCTTTCTTTCTTTCTCTCTTTCAAGATTTTATTTATTTATTTGACACAGAGAGAGAGACAGTCAGAGAGAGAGGGAACACAAGCAGGGGGAGTGGAAGAGGAAGAAGCAGGCTCCCAGTGGAGCAGGGAGCCCGATGCAAGGCTCGATCCCAGGACTCTGGCATCACACCCTGAGCTGAAGGCAGATGCTTAATGATTGAGCCACCCAGGCGCCCCATAGGGAGACCTTTCTTGACCCTTAAGTACAGGCTCCAATATTGTATGCACTTATGGCACCCATTACTTTTCCTCTATATTATAGTAGTTAACATATAGTTCTTTTTTTAATGATCTATGTTAATTATTAGATTGTATTCTATGTGATGTCAGGGACTATATAATTTAAAAAAACTTTTGATTTTAAGATAATAGTAGAGTCACATGCAGTTGTAAGACACAGTACAGAGTTCTTGATTTCCTCCAACGGCAACAACTTGAATAACCATGGTACAAGATCACAACCAGGAAATTGACATCAACAGAATCTGTGAACCTGATTCAGAGTTCATAAATTTTGCATGTGCTAATCTATGTGTGTGTGTGTGTCTGTGTGTTGTTCCTTGCAATTTTATCACATGGAGATATGTGTAACCACCACAGCAGTCATGATACAGAACAGTTCGTTTAAAAGGATGCCTCTTTAGAGCCATCCCTCCCTATGAATTCTTAAATTGCAACATGTCTAGGACTTAAGATAGAACTTCGTATATAGTAGGTAGTCAAAGAACATCTGTTAAATGAATGAAATTAATAAATTACATAATTTATTAAAGCTGAAATTCATTAAAAAAACAACTAACCACAACCAAAAAGGATTTATCCTAGAAATTCATGGAAGGAAAATCTATCAAAATAATGTCCCATTACAATATTTAAAAAAGAAGTGTTAATAGACAAAAAAATATTTAAAATTTGTGTCAATTTCAAAATAAACATTTTTTCAAAGTGTAGAAGCATTCTTACTTAATATGGTAAAAGAACCCACTTTAAAAGGAAAGCAAGTATTAATACCATGGTTAGTCCCTTCGAACAGGAATGTTTGCTGTCGCTATTATTATTCTTTGTTATTTTAGAATCTGGCCAATGTAATAAGATATGAAAACGAAATAAAAAAAGTTGATATGAAAAAATTGTCAATGTCCTCCAGATAAAGACCACCAAGAACACACCTGTTGTTAAACAGCTTGGGCTTATCAGTCCTTGCAGGGAGAGGGAAGGCTAGCTGGAGAATGAAATGAATGGTGAATTGTGGGGTGTCTCACTAACAAAATATTGGAAAGGACTTAAATAATTTGGCTTATATCAAGTGACTTTGGGGTGGGTTTAAGGAAGTAGGACTCACCTCTGGACAGGACGTGGTCATGAAGTGAAGATAACTCTATAAGTGACTATCTTAATAAATCTTTTCTAGAGGTATGTGAGACTGGACTAAGGCTAAAGCCGTAACTGGTAAAAATTAACAATCACACATATTAGTCAAAATAGGGATCTATTTGGTATTTTGTGGCTTGGACATTGTTCATGTTTTGTCTGTGCTCAGACATGATTACAGAGTGGTCTTGTTTTCATCTGGATTCATCATGGTCACAGTGTGGCCTTGTCTGATTCTAATGTTCTGTGAAATTGTATATATTTAATGGAAGAACACCAAGGCCCGACTAATAGTACCAGACCAGCTCCTGGATATTAGGGATTGCTTTTTTCCCCCTCAAGACAATTATCATTATTTGCAAACCATATTAATATATTTACACAATCACCATAATAGGAAATTAACTTAATATTTATCAAAAGAGTATATCATCCAGTAATATTTGTATAAAAGACAAAGACAAGCTATCCATAGCATCTATATCAGCAACAGGCCACTGTAAAATAAAAAACAGACTTTTTTCCATAATAGGAAACAAATACATAAACTAAGATTAACCTTAGTAAGGTATGTTAAGGAATTTAGATAGAAAAAAACAAAAAAAAAATTGTATTCACACATAGAAGACAACTCATTTAGGAATGTTCTTAATAAATATGGTACACATCTTTTGGTATATTTTGTAACACTCAAATACTTCAGGCAGCTACCTTCCCATGTATCAGAATGCTTTATTAGGAAGGGAAAGCTACAATACCAAGAGTTCTTTCCTAAGTGGATTTGAGGGGCTAGTCTACCAAATGAAAGGAATAGAAAAAAGCAGGTGAGATACTGTAAATCTTTTTGAGCAAGTATTTTCTAAGAAATCAATTCTAAGGTTAACTTTAGAATTTATCTTCTAAACATTTATAGTTTATCAGGAATTGGCATGGGTTAAAAACAAAGCAACTCATTATCTTGTAGCATCTTAATGATAGGGGAAAACTTTTTTATTAATCAAGATATTAATGGGGTGCCTAGGTGGCCCAGTCAGTTAAGTGTCTGCCCTCGGCTCAGGTCATGATCCCAGGGTCCTGGGATAGAGCCCTATGTCAGGCTCCCCACTCCCTCTGCCCCTCCCCATTGCTCATGCTCTCTCTCTCTCTCTCTCTCTCTCTCTCTCAAGTCTTGCCAGTGGTCTGTCAATTTTATTGATTCTCTCAAAGAACCAGCTTCTAGTCCTGTTGATCTGCTTTACTGTACTTCTGGTTTCTGCTTGATTGATTTCAGCTCTAATTTTGGTCAACTGCTTCCTCGTGCGTGGATTAGGCCTGTCCCTCTGTTGCTGTTCCAGCTTCTTGAGGTGAGAATATAAAAACTGCATTTTAGATTTTTCTATTCTTTTGAGTGAGGCTTGGATGGCTATGTATTTCCCCCTTAGGACTGCCTTTGCAGTATCCCATAGGTTTTGGACCTTTGTATTTTCATTCTCATTGGTCTCCATAACTTGTTTAATTTGATTTTTGATTTCCTGGTTTATAGAGTCATTCCTGAGCAGGATGGTTCTTAGTCTCCAAGTGTTTGAGTTTCTTCCAAATTTTTCCTTGTGGTTGAGTTCCAATTTCAGAGCGTTGTGGTCTGAGAATATGCAGGGGATAATTTCAATCTTTTGGTATCGGTTGAGACCTGTTTTGTGTCCCAGAACATGGTCTATTCTTGAGAATGTTCCATGGGCATTAGAATAAAATGAGTATTCTTTGGTTCTGGGGTGTAGGGTTCTATATATATCTATGAGGTCCAACTCGTCGAGTATGGCATTCAAAGCCTTTGATTCTTTGCTTAGTTTTTGCCAGGGTGTTCTGTCTATTTCTGATAGTGGAGTGTTGAGGTCCCCTACTATTAATGTATTTTTATTTATATGTCTCTTTATTCTGGTTAAGAGTTGGCTTGTGTATCTTGCTGCTCCCCTGTTGGGGGCATATATATTTATAATTGTCATATCCACTTGTTGAATACTTCCCTTAAGAATAATATAGTGCCCTTCTGCATCTCTAACTATAGTCTGTAGTTTAAAATCCAATTTATCTGATATGAGAATTGCTACCCCAGCTTTCTTTTGAGGTCCATTTGCGTGAAAGATGGTACTCCATCCCCTTACTCTCAGTCTGAATGCATCTTTGGGTTCGAAATGAGTCTCTTGTAGACAGCAAATGGATGGGTCATTTCTTTTTATCCAATCTGCAACCCTGTGGCGCTTTATGGGATGGTTCAAACCATTTACATTAAGACTGATTACTGAGAGATATGATTTTAATGTTGCCATGTTGCCAGTAAAGTCTTTGTTTGTATTGGCTGTGACTTTCTGTTCTGTATCACTCTTGGGGCCTTTTTACTTTTATAGAACCCCCCGTAATATCTCCTGTAGGGCTGGTTTCGTGGTTACAAAATTGGTTAGTGACTGGCGATTCTGAAATGTCTTTATTTCTCCATCAATTCTGAATGACAGCCTTGCTGGATAAAGGATCCTTGGCTGCATGTTTTTCTCTGAAAGAGCTTTAAATATGCTCCCCCAACCCTTTCTCTCATTCCAGGTCTGTGTAGACAGGTCTGACGTAATTCTGATGCTTTTGCCTTGGTACGTGAGAAATTTCTTTGCCCTGGCCGCTTTCAATACTGTATCCTTGCATCTAATATTTGCGAATTGCACTATGACGTGACGTGGCGTAGGTTTGTCGTGGTTGAGCTTGGGAGGGGTCCTCTCTGCCTCTTGGACACGAATGTTTGTTTCCCTTGCTAGATTAGGGAAGTTTTCAGCTACAATTTGTTCAAATATCTCTTCTAGACCTCTGTTTTTCTCCACCCCCTCGGGGATGCCGATGATTCTAACATTGGATCGTTTCATTGAGTCAGTAATCTCCCGTAACCTACATTCGTGGGCGTGGATTTTTTTAAGACCATCTTCTATTTTCATTTTTTCCTCTATTAACCCATCCTCCAATTCACTAACCCGTTCCTCTGCTTCTGCGACCCTGGCCGTCAGAGCCTCTAGTTTTGCCTGCATTTGGCTCATAGAATTTTTAATTTCTGTCAGATTCGCTCTCATTTCTGTCCTTAGGGATTCTATATTCTCAGTAACCTTTTCGTTAATAGTTTTTTCAATTCTACTCATCATTTTGACCATCGTTACTCTGAATTCCATTTCTGATAATTTGGTTACATCCATATCCATTATTTCTGTGGCAGAGGCCACAGAATCACTGTCTTTTCTTTGCTGGGGGGGGCTTCTCCTTCTTGTCATTCTGATGAAGAGAGGTTGCGGGGTTTCCAGAGCCCAAATTATTGACTGGGTCCCAGGCCGTGCCCCTTGTTTTATAGGGATCTTAGGGATGTGGGCTTCTTCTTTAAAGATTTTATTTATTTATTTATGGGGCAGCCAACCAGCGAGAGAGGGAACAGAAGCAGGGGAGTGGGAGAGGAAGAAGCAGGCTCCCAGCGGAGGAGCCCGATGAGGGACTCCTTTCCGGAACGCCGGGATCACGCCCTAAGCCGAAGGCAGGCGCTCAATGACTGCGCCACCCAGGCGCCTCGGGTTGTGGGCTTCTTGATTTTTCAGCCTGCCTTCTGTGTTCTGGGGGAGGGGCCTGCCGCGCCGATACTCAGGCAGCCATGTTTGGGTAGAGTCTCGGCGTCCCCTGCGAGGGGGGATGGGGATGGGCACTCCCTGAGCCGGTATTTCCAGGCTTTTGTTCTCTGGCGGCTTTCCCTGGCGGTTTGCTGTGCCTCTTCTGAGAGTCAGAGCACCAGCGGCCAAATTTCAGCCTCTGTCACAGAACAGAGGGATTGCGGCCCGTTCTCTACTAATGTTCTGGCCACTTTAACTCTGTTTCTGTTGGTGCTGCTCAACCCTGCAGCGTCCCGGGATGTGCGCCCCACACCCGGCGTCCCAGCCCTCACTTCCAGGGCCGGCGCGTCTCTGCCCTTTGTGTTTCTAATGCCGCCAGCCACCGGCCGCCCCGCGCGCGCTCCCGGATCTCCCGGTCTCAGTCTGGATCCAGTGAGCGCACCGGGATTCCGGTGATCCGCGAGATGCCTGGTGGCGCGCGTTCCCCGGCTCACGGTCTCAGTCTGCTGTTTTGCGGGTGCCGACCGTGAGCCCCGCCCGCTCTCCCGTGCAAGGGGCTACCGCTTCCCGGCGCCCGAACGTGGCGGCTCCCTCCCCCTTCCGTTTATCTTCCGATATCTGTGCACGGTTTCGTGGCTCCCCGCTTCGTACCTCAATACTCAGCGCTGGAGATGTTCATTTGTAGAGATCCAGATGCGTCTTCCTGCGTCTCAGGCTGGTTCCGTGGTTGTTTAGGCTGGTCTGGTACCTGTCCAGCTCGACTGGGGGGACCGGCTGAAAACGGTGTCTCCTACTCCTCCGCCATCTTAACTCCAGCCCCTCTTTCGGGTTTTTATAGAGTCTTAATTACACAGCCGCTATTGATCAAATACTGTCCGTTGGTGAATTGGTTCAACCTCCAGTCCTTCTCCCCTCTCTGGCAGTCAAGGGAGATAGGACTGCAAGTTCCAACCCTCTAATCACGGTTGGTTCTCCTGCAATCAAACCCCATCCTTAGGTGCTTTCCAAAAGTCACCTCATTAACATAAACCCACCCGTGGTAGAACGAGGGTTGTTAGGAACAACAAGACACCCATTTCACCTTTATGGCTCTGAAGCATTTTCAGGAACTGAGACCCTATGTCATAATAAAAGATGCTCCCATTGCTCCTACTGCTCAGAAATTTGCAAAAGGAAGCTGAGCCAGAATCTGTGGATGAAAATCAAATATATACGAGAAATATATTTTGGTCACCTGAATAACCAAATATATAGGTCTTACAGATCACAATACCACACACCTTTCTGAAGTTCTTTAATGTTAGGCCATTCTAAGACTTCCTTCTCCTCCTGGTCAAAAGATTATCTTCCTTCCTACCTCTGGCCCACTAGCAGTACAATTAAAATGCCAGTTGCCAATCACAGGTGTTGGAAATGACCCCCCCTCCCCCCAACCCCTGTCAGTGTTTCTTCATTGAAATGCTAGAACAGAAATCTGACTCTTAATACCTTCTACCTGGCTTTCATTGGAGACCTGATGAAACACCACCAGAGAATTATCTCCCTTATCTTGTGAAACTCCTGGGATCTTCCATCAAACCCTGGGTTTTGCCTCGGAGAGGAAAGCATTTCTTCAGAATTAGGATTTCAAAGCATTCTTTCTCACCGGGAGGCTTCTAAAGCACCACCCTCCTCCCACCACCAGGTTAGGATTTGCCGGGGGGCTCTGAAAGGGACTGTTAAAGCAGACTCGGAGTTGTTACTCAAGCCTTCTGACTCTAGTCCCCATCTCTACCTGGTGTCTTGGCTGCCTCTCCTTGAGATTCCTATTTCCTCCGGGGTAAACTTGTCTGGTGCTGTCTTAGTGGAGCCTTTGCTTATCTCTGCCCTTCCCTAAAGCTGAAGACCAGAGACATTTACAAACCTGACTGGGAATGAACTTGGAACCACCAAACTCAAGTCTCCTGTGAGCCAAATCATTATTTAATCAAGCTGGTGGATGTGGAAGGAAAGAGCAGAACCACTTCAGTATGGACGGTAATAGTTCCTGACTTCACCTCTGCTTGTGAGAAATAATCACTCTTCTCAGTGACACATACAGTAAGTCACAAGATTGCCATTTACTGCTCTTGCTTTTAGCGTATTCCTCAACGTTATATATGGCATTCCATCTATCAGCAAAATCTTAGATTTCATTGACATATAGGTTATAAATTCATCTTGGAAAAAAGAAGACTCCTTCTCTGGCATGGAAAATTAATATATGAGTATATACAACTTAGTTCTGTCTTAATTTAATTATAATATTCAGTATCTCATAACTTATTTGTGTTTTCATCTCATCTCCCCTTTTTTAATGTCCATAAAGTCTAGGATGTGTAACTTTCTTCCTATTTGATATCTTTTTGTTGAGATTTTTTTTTTAAGTTAAAGAACTATCTTTATCCATTTCTTCTTAAATATTGCTGAATTTTCCTTGGAAATATTCTTATTGAAAGAGAAATAAATATACAGGAGGAAAGGATTTTTTATTGTCAATATTTGAATATTGTAAAATCATTACTAATTGGCCTACATGAATATTAAGTTCCTTAGTCCTAAAAAAAGCCTATACTTTTAATATATGATAGCTATCATTGCAGTTTCTTTGCTAAGCACTTTATAGATATTTCAATTATCCTCACATCACCCTCAACAAGGTAGATAATATATTTTAGCTATTTTTAAAATATATTGATGCACTTGAGACTTTCAAAAAGTGAAGTAAATTTCTCAAAGTTACACAGCTAATTAGTGACAGAGCTAGGATCCAAAATTACATAATAATTCACTTTTAACATAATGAGATAAACTTTTTTTCCCTTCTAGGATGTGATAGACAGTAATTTTGCCAAGTTTACATAATTAGCAAATGAATCAACTAAACGAATGCAGCAGATATCAATTCCCACGTACTCAGGTGTGCGAGAACAGCATGCCCCCTGTGCATTAAAGCAGCTTAATTTCTGATCGTTAGCCCTGTTGTTCTCAATCTTTCTAGCATTCTCACCTACTCCAAGAACACACCCCACACTGTCCAGGGACCTAACATGATGCTCTGAGTGGAGGGGCTTTCTGTAAGCCTAGTCCCTAGTCAGCCAGCCTAGGTGCATCTTGTATCCATTCTTCTTTGAGGATTTGCTACCTCCTTGGAAGTGCTGCCTTCTAGGCAGGACCTGAGTCTATTCTACTCCTGGAGGACAGTAGATTTCTACTCAGAAATCTCTCTGTACTCTCCACATTCTCTGCCCTACATTTTTTTTTTTTTTTTAAAGCTAGGGGCAGTGAAAGAGGGACCTGGCAATCATCTGTTTGACCACTTCTCCAGTTGTTTTGTCTGTCCCTGGCAATCCCATTCTTCATTTACTATATCAGACTTTCTCTATTCACTAAGGGTTTCGAACTTTGTAAAATAAAACCACAATGACTGATGCTCTCTACTCTGCTTCATTCCTGGCCTCAACCTTTCCCTGAGGCAATGAAGTTTGGAGCCAGCTGCCATCTTGAATGGAAGAAAATGAGGGGTGGGGGAAATATAGGAGAAAATATAAGTTAATATTTCAAAATATAATCAAAACTTGCAAATATTTAGAAAGTATGGGAATTGTCTTAAGTTTGAAGGGACATGGGCATGGGGTGGATGCCAAACAAGTAAAAGAAATTGTCCCAATCCCTAGGAATTCTCAATCTGTTAATAATTGGAATAAAATAAAAAACAAAGAAGCTATTATCTATAAACCATTAGAGAATAACAATGCCAAACTTTGCAATAGGAAATCAAAGAGGAGAGACCTGAGGAGGAGCTGAAATACAGAAATATCAAAGCATTATAATACCCACTGCCAAATTAGAGATTACCAATGGAACTCAAAAATATTTACTAAGCATCTACTATGTACCAAGTATTCTACTAGGCACCAGGAATACAAAAAAGGAACACAAGCTTATCTTGTAAGTCAGGGGTGAGGGTGCAGAAGACAGGGAGGAAAAGAGGGAGAGGCATTGGAAAATACTTTTTAAAGGATGTGATTTTGGGCTGGGTATTAAAGAAAGTAGAATTTTGCAATGGAATTATGATTAGAGAAAACACTGTGCTCAAAGGCAATGATAGAATTGATCTTGCTTTAAGCTCTTCCTTTCCCCCAAGCTTGGGAGTGCATTTCGTTAGGAAAAGCAAACAGCATGAGAAAAGTGTGTGTGGGGGGGTTCACCAGATACACTTTGGTTGGAGACCTCTTTATAGGACATGAAGGAGAGAGAAGGGGTTAGTTTAGATTCCCTTATGTAGATTGAGGATGAGAGCTGAAGCAAACTGTAGCTTAAAAAATGGTCTGCACTATGACTAGTAAAATAAACAAATGGCCTAAGGTCAAAATTGTATAATACCTCTTTGCTCCGGTCCATATGTTCCAAGATAGGACCATTGACAGAACGATGTAATAGTAACTGCAAAGGTCGTACGTTCTAAAAATGACAGCACTTGACTGCTCCAGCAACTTGCCTGGTTTACAAATTCTGAACAATCTATGCCAAGACCATCTTATGACTAATTCCAGCCCCCAAGTCCTATAAATACCATAGCCTAAGTTCTTCCTCCTTCAACTCAATCCATGCTTCCTCCCCCTTGTATTGTCTCTTGCTCCAGTAGGCTAAATCAAGCTAACTCTTTTTTTTCTTTTACTACAGGTATGTCCCTGGTGGTCTCTGGACAGAGTTTTAGCAAACCGAGATTATCAGAGAACTTACTGCTATAAAGACAGACTCATACAGATAGCCATACCCACGAGCCCTTGAGTCTCCACTCTCTTGAAGCCAATCTGCCTGTCATGACAAGCCAAGTCTCATTACCAATGTGAACTCCGACTATTCTGTTGAGCCCTTCAGTCTTGGTCTTATTTTGTCTTATGGATAAGCTGTCCCAGGATTCTTTGGTTATTTGATTATGTATGTCCTCATTCACTTGAAGCCATCCCAAAGTATCGATTTGCCACTCCTCTGCTGTTTGCTGTTGACAATCCTGTGGTACATCTAGGAGAGTCACAGTGCAGGAGACAGGCAGAGGTCCAATGAATTTGCATGGCAGTGTGATGGTTGGTAATCAAATATCACAGTTTCATGGAAGTTTTTTTTGACCTCTGTAAGCAACAGGCTGCTTGTCCTTTTTGGGGGGATAAACATGTGTTGAATCATTTGGAATGGTAGTTCCTGTGTAGTAAAATTTAATACTCTGAAGATCACACGTTTTGTGTCTGCAACATCGATAAACACTAGGACAAGAATCACTATAAAAGTTTGAAATATGTTTCACATGTCTCATAATCAGTTTGGATTCCTTTCTCTCTCTGGGGAAAGCCAGCTGCCATGTCTTGAAGATACTCAAGTAGACCTGTGGAGGCCCATGCATTGAGGAACAGAGACCTTCGGGAAGAACCAGCAATAACTTGTCAGCCATATGAGTGGCCACCTTGGAAGTGGATCCTCCAGCCCCAGTCAAACCTTTAGATAACTACAGCCTCCCGAGAGACACCAACCAGAACAGCCTAGCTAAGCCACTCCCAAATTCCTGACCAACAGAACTCTGTGTTCTTACACATATTTATTTGCTTGTTTTAAACCATTAAGTTTGGGATGATTTGTTAGACAGCAATAGATAACTAACATAACAGGTAACTAAGACTAAGATCATTACTACAGTAACTAATGTCAAGTGGCCTTTCATTTAATTTGGATATGGAGGGTTTATCTCTGCCAGCGTCTACAGGATTACTCCCCCACATCTGCTAATTGTCAAGGGCAATGGTTTTGGAAGTACCATAGCCACTGGACAGGAGTATCTACTAACAATTTAGAATCTTGAACCAGCAGAGAGCTAAAATACTGCCTTTTACTGAGATATTTTACTGTTTCTTCCGGAAGACTAAATCTAATTATCACTGGGGTCTTTAAGTGATTATAAAGAAGAAACAGGAAACTCTGTGGGTAAGTTGGTAGTTGGCCTCTAAGATGGCCCCTAATGTTCCGTGCCTCCTGATATTTGTGCCATTATGTAATTCCCTCCATTTGAGTACAGACTGTATCTAGTAACTTGATTCTAAGTGGTAAAACATAACAAAAGAGGTAGCATATCATTTCTAAGATTCAAATACAAAAAGTACTTGGCTTCCATCTTGCTTGCCCTTTCTCACTGTCTTACTGGCCTATTCTGAGGAAATGTTGTAAGCTGCCAAAGAGAGAGGCCCACTTATTGAGAAAATGGTATCTCCAACCAAGAGCCAGCAAGTACCTAAGCCCTCAGTCCAGTCGTCCATAAGGAACTGAATGCTGCCAATGAGTGAACTCAGAGGGGATCTTTCTCTAGCTGAGCTCCAGCCAACATCTAGACTGTAGCCCTGTGAGAGACCCTGAGCCAGAGGTATCCAGCTAAGCCATGCTCAGATTCCTGAACCACAGAAACCATAAGATAAATAAATGTTTGTTGTCCTAAGCCATAAAGTTTTGGGATAACTTGTTACATAGCCATAGATAACACATTGAACAGTTAGATAAAACAAGGCCAAATTCTTCTGGTTTATTTTTATAATAATAATTTGTATTATATTAATTAATACATAGCAACATGAGTGTGGAGGTCTTCTCTCTTGTTGAGGTTTTATACATAATCAATTTTATAGGGATTCAGTCACTCATTGTCCTGGGAGTAAAGATGTATAATGGATAATGAGAACATTGAAAAATCATTAGTTTAACTCATAAAGTATATTATAAAGGTCACCATTTGACAAGGACATTTAAACCTATAGGAAAAAAGTCTTCTCTTTCCTCTCATTATTCTGTTGACCCTTATATCATACTAGTTTTTGTGCATGAGCATAAATATACCTCTTTCGAACGGGGATCATATTTATAGTAACATTTTGCCAAACTTCTTATTTGATTTGTCAAGTTTTTGTTTCCTTTATCATACATTTGATAAGAGAACTACTATAATCATTTTGAAATAACTAAAATTTGGAGAATCCCAAGCAAATGTAATTTTCGTCATCATCTTTCATTTTATAAAGCAAAGAAGTGAACATTTCTATATAGACATCATTAATTGTTATTCTTCGGAGCTCAAATTTGGTAAAGACAGTCAAGAAGAGCTGTTTTTAAAAAACAAGACATGTTATTAAAGTGTTATCTCTCAAAGGATGCAGGGTTCAGTTTGCCTTCCAAGAGATTCTTTCAAATATTTAAGGAACATATTTATGTTATTTAAACTCTTGGGGGAATGTAGAAAGAGAGTGTGCTTTCTATGTAAACTTATGATGTGAGAAGGACTGAGAGCAAACTGAACAGATGAATGAGAACCTTGATGGCAACAGAAATGAGGCTCCAGGAGCAGGGTGAGAGAGTCTCTGAGAGCAAGAGAATGAAGAAGGACCTCCAGAAAATGTCTACCTGAGGATCCCAATTCACATCAACCATCTGCTGCACAGGATTCTGTGCTTGCTGAATACAGTGACTGGCTTTCAAACCAGTTCTGATGCTCCTGAAGTTGGATGCATACAGTTTCTTCTTGAGAGCCACCTGCCTTCCCATTTGTGTTCTTCAAAATCAAACGTTGCATTCTGGCGTCAGTTACAGAAGCTGAGGTTCTAGCTCTTTATTACAGAACAAAACAAAGGGAGCGATTTCCCTGGTAGCCATCTTTTCTTCTCATAGCTATTCCCTTGGCGTGCAACCTCTCATGGGCAGTTGATGGCTTCCATGGAAACTCGATGGAAACCAGCTAAATAACAAGATAGCTATGTAAGGTTTTTTCTGTAGGAGGGTTATTTTCATTTGGAAAACAACCAGCTGCTGTCACACCTTTGCGTCTGCCTTTACAAAGTTCCTAGAGTCTCTGTGTGTGCCATGACTAAGCTAAAGGAGAAAACACACACGAAACTGAACACGGGGGGGAGGGGGGAGAGAAGGAGAGTTTAGAGAGTGCATGAATAATCATTTCGAAGGATTGCTGGGTATTGGTAAAGTGGATTAATTCTTTTTTTTTTCTTTCTTTTTTTTTTAATTAATGATTTTTTATTATATTATGTTAGTCACCATACAGTACATCCCCGGTTTCCGATGTAAGGCTCGATGATTCATTAGTTGCGTATAACACCCAGTGCACATGCAATACGTGCCCTCCTTACTACCCATCACCGGTCTATCCCACTCCCCCACCCCCCTCCCCTCTGAGGCCCTCAGTTTGTTTCTCATAGTCCGTAGTGTCTCATGTTTCATTCCCCCTTCTGATTACCCCCCCCTTTCTTTATCCCTTTCTTCCCCTACCGATCTTCCTAATTCTTCCATAGATGAGAGAAATCATATGATAATTGTCTTTCTCTGCTTGACTTATTTCACTTAGCATTATCTCCTCCAGTGCCGTCCATGTTGCAGCAAATGTTGAGAATTCGTTCTTTCTGATAGCTGAGTAATATTCCATTGTATATATGGACCACAACTTCTTAATCCAGTCATCTGTTGAAGGGCATCTCGGCTCCTTCCACGGTTTAGCTATTGTGGACATTGCTGCTATGAACATTGGGGTGCATAAGGCCCTTCTCTTCACTACGTCTGTATCTTTGGGGTAAACACCCAGTAGTGCAATGGCTGGATCATAGGGTAGCTCAATTTTTAACTTTTTAAGGGACCTCCACACTGTTTTCCAGAGTGGCTGTGGTAAAGTGGATTGATTCTAAGGGATTCACACGGCAGAGAAATAAAAGGTTATTTCTGGTTGTTTGGTTTTTGATATATAATCGTCAATATCCAGCTGACTTGGGAAAAATTCACAAGAAATGATGCATATCGGGTACCAAATTCTATGACACGCCCAAAACTCAGCTGTGGTCTTTCCTTTCTTCTCTTTCTTCCTGCCCCTAAAACCCCAAGGCAAGGAATCAAGGCTTCTAGACACTGCCGGATGAGTCAAGGTACCGCGGCCCAGACAAGCTAAGCACTGGCTCTGTCACCACACAGACACAAAGGCATTCAAGAAACCACAGCCTTCTGGTTCTGTGGCTCCTGCCTTCTTAATCAAATCGACGCACAGCATGTATGCAGAGCTCACCCACAACACACACAAACACCGTGAAACACCTTGGGGAGGTCGGCCGGTAGCCATGTCCACAAAGCTGTGATTCACGGGGCTAGAGGAAGGCCTCCGAGGGCAGCCAGAGTCCGGTCCAGGGAAAAATCACTTGGCTCTTCCAGGAAGCCATCTAATTATGTTACTGTAATCCTCAGGCTTGAATTTTTCAGCCTCCTCAACACGAACTCACAGACTTCACTGATTATGTAATTACGGAAAACTTCACAACAAACATGAAGATTCCTTCTGGAGGCCACATTGAGGATGGGGATGTGCATTTGAGCGTGGGAGGGAAGCACACGGCTCACAAAGGGAAGAGCAAAGAGATTTATTGAACTTAAAAGCCTGCAGTTTGAAAGAGGCCTCTACCAGACATCCCTTTTCGTGTGCACATTTTTTGCACCTGCAACTGTTTGTGGGCTGGAAGGCAATAGCCCTCCCCCTTCTCCCAAGAGACCATGCTTTAATGCCTTGGCCCCAAATGTGTCATTTTCCTGCCGGGGGGGAGATATCAAAAGAAACTAAGTTTTTAGAACTTCGCTGTAAAGAAACTAATAGTTCTGTAAAGGATTGGAGCCACATTTTCAGGTTAGGCACAGTTGTTAGAGATATGTCAGAAGGCAGAACATTCCTCTTCACTTTCTTTCCTAACTCGCTCAAGTTCTTCGTTTCACTGGGTTCTGTGTGACATCTGTAGCCCCCATTGCAGCAGGGGCGGCGGCACGCTTCCCACTGTGCGGCATGGGAGTGCGCTCAGACCACGGTGTTCAAAGTCTAGATTCCAAATGGACCTTCCTGAGTCTTCACAGAGAAGATGCTGTGTACATTATTTCCACCAAAACGAACCTTTGATACCAGAAGTGAATTGTGGCATCTTAATTATGATGCTCATGAATGAACTGCTGACAAATGATCTTGCTTTAGATGGTGTTTAGGCAGTGGGTGGAGCTTGGGTTAGAGCTAGGATCAAACTTGGTGCTGGCCCTTGATCCACTTCCTCCCTCCCCCGCCACCCACCTCATATGTGGAGATGAAAGTTAAGAGTGGAAAACCTCTTTTAAACCATTATGAACTGTTTTGCTCAAAGTGGCATCTGTGGATTTTTATAAGACTGGCCAAGATTTGCCAAATTATTCCTCCAGGGAATCGAAAGCTTAAAATCAAGGGTCGGGGCGCCTGGGTGGCACAGTCGTTAAGCGTCTGCCTTTGACTCAGGGTGTGATCCCAGCGTTCTGGGATCGAGCCCCACATCAGGCTCCTCCGCTAGGAGCCTGCTTCTTCCTCTCCCACTCCCCCTGCTTGTGTTCCCTCTCTCGCTGGCTGTCTCTGTCAAATAAATAAATAAAATCTTTTAAAAAAAATAAAACTAAATAAATAAAATCAAGGGTCATAACTGAAGGAAAAATGTTGCGTTCATACGAGGTAGAATGTGTTGCTAAATGAGGGAAGATAGAACAAAGCCCCTCACTCGCATTTATAATAATAGTACGAGGATGAACTTGAATGAACACATTAGAGTAGCAGACACAGATCAGATAAGCTTAGTTTTCTTTGGTTTAACTTGGAAGACATTAAGGATTTTCTATATGGTATAAATCTTGATGAATATTGATGATATGGGGGGGGTGGTTCTCATATATTTTATAAGATGCTAGTGAGCCGTGGCTGGAGACTTTTTAAAAGTAGGTATATTTCATTGCCTAACGAGTGGGAAACAATCGTCTCAGCCACAGTGACCATTTTTCCTCTCATTCTGTTGTCCCATCAAATATTAACATTTTTGAAGTAGGTAGGTTTGGGATTCCTGTAAAGCAAAACCCATGATGGTCTTCAGTTCAGTTGTCTCAAGGGGGAAATGCAAGAGAAGGCTTGAGTGGTTCACTGTCACTGGGGTACATTTCCATCATATTTATATTTATATTACTGAGTTACATTTATACAGACAAAATGATGGTAGGGAATGGGGTGGGGGTGGTTAAAGGGGAAACACAGGAAGCCTGGGGTATCAAGAATACAGGTTAAGGGATAAGGGATAACAGAAGAAGGAAGAAAGAATCCAAGAAGGAAGAAAGTAAACTCAGGAGCAAATAGTAAATTACTTTGGGCTACTTAGTGGAGAAAATGAGAGTTTTCACTTAAATACATGCTCGCCTGACCTCGCTGGCATCAAAAGGGACAGTCAGAAAGCCTGCCTAGAAAATGTAAGACAGGAGCTTTAGAGCCAAAGTGAGCAAGGGTCAGGATTCTAGAGGCTTCCTATCCACACAAATGGATCCCCCAAGAAAGTCTTACTTTAGGCTTCTGCTCTCCAATAAAACAATGCCTGCTTTGGTGGGCTCATTTGCATGGGAGGGAAAGGATCAGGTGAAAATTCTGTGCCAAGGGCAGCATAGGGTCCATAGAGACAATCAGGCTGGGAGGAAATTTTTGGAGCACTTCGTACACTTAAGAGCGAGAGATTCATATTCAAAAATCTCTGCATTTCGTCCCCATTTAGATTCCAAAGATGCAGGTTTAGATGTCTGTGGGGAATCTTATCTGGTAGTGGGATCTGAACACGTCTTAACTTTGCAAAGCTTATTCTAAGGACAAATTTCTTCCTCCTTGACTTGTACAAACGATACAGGTTCGATAAAAGAGCAGTGGAATGAAACCCTGATGTCTCCAAAACACTTTTAATTTCGGTTTCATTTGGAAGAGAAAAAGAATGTTTTTTTCTATTTTATTTTTCTTCACTCCTTGAGAAAGCACATCATTAAGGTTCGTCTTCTTCAGCGTTTTGGTATTTTAAATACCCCTTCCTGCCCACTGGGGGCGAGGGGAGGAAGGGAGGCCTTTCTTCCTCTTCCAATGAGAGGGCACTCCCTGGGGCTGGCACTGCATGTGCAGGCCCTGGAATGTAATGTCCCTGATGCTGCGGACACTGCCCCCCACCCCCCTCCTCACCGAGCCCCAGCAGCAGGTTCTCCAAATAGGGCTCCTTCTCCAAGTCCTCGAAACAGAAAAGGAACTTAAAGCCTGACTGTTTTACTTCCCATTCAACAAATCAAGTATAGCAAGCGCTTAAATTTGCTCCCCTTCACTACAAAGCATTAAAAGGAAGGACAAAAAAAAAAAAGATGGTGATCAAGGTATACTAGAAAGAGTGATCTCTTGCTTCCATTATCACAGACACCACTGACCTAATTGTTTAACTTTGATAGTTGAAACACAATGTTACATTAGTTTCAGGTGCACAACATAGTGATTCAGCTTTTCTATGAGTTACGCTGTGCTTCCCCCAAGTGTAGCTACCATCTGTCACCGTACAACACTGTTACATTACCCATTGACTGTAACCGTGCCTTTTATTCCCGTGACTTATTCATTCCATGACTAGAAGCCTGTATCTCCCGCTCCCTTTCACCAGTTTTGCCCATCCCCCACCCTCTTCCTTCTGGCTCCCCCTCAGTTTGGTTCGTAGGACCATTGACCTGTTTTTGAATTGTATGTGTTTGGCTTGTGGTCATTTCCTTCTCTTCTTATTCCAGTACTCGAGGGCTGTGGGGTTTTAACAATTAAGTTTCTTTTGGAAGTATTACTGGGCTTCTTCTAGTCTTGTTCAGGAAAGTGGAATCCCATACCATGGTGTGCCCCTTCCGAAGAATGGCCTGACTTATGAACACTCTCTGTCATAACCCAGAGGTGATTAGCAACTCTCCGCTTGCCCCGCCTAGTAGATTATCTGTCTGCAGTTGGGAAATTCCACTACCACTTCCTGCAAACAAACTTTCTACTCTATGGCTATAGACAATAGCTCTCGAGAGAGTGCCCAGACACCTCAGTACGCACAGTTGTGGAGAAACACCTAAGCCTCTTTGCCCGGCATAACCCCTGACTCCTTCTCTGTCCTAATCTCACCCCTGTCTACTTCATGGATTCCCCAGCGGTTCCCCTGATTTACAAGTAACAGCTGTTTCTCCTTCATAGGAGAAAGTCAACTAGACATGTCCTCAAATATTGCCAGTAAGTAATTACAAAATAAAAAGTAAATCATTGTGGATATATATACAGTTCAGATCTTGTCAGTCCGCTCACATTATTTATTGAGCGACCGATGGATACAGGGAGAACCTGGCAGGAAACACTTTTTGGGGATTATAACACAACAGTATTAACCACTAACAGATTAAGGCCTTGCTACAATACTCAGGAAAAGAACGTTTATGTAGGTTTCAGGAAGTACTCCTTTATAGTCTAATACACAGATTCATACAGATCTACAGTCTAATACATAGAGTCTAACGTTAGAGTCTAACACAGCTTCTATGTAACGAAAGAAATCTCTAAAACATGGCATCTTTTAACTTAGCACAAGTCAGTGTATGTCCCAGGGTGTCATAGTTCAATGAAATATTCTTTTGTTTTACCTATACATGTATCAACATAAAAAGAAAAACAAACACCGAAGTTTTGGTGTTCATATATTTGTCACCAAAGCTAAGCTCTTAAAAACTTGGTATACTAAACACATGCATTTTTAAAATATGAAGCTTCTCTGTCACGCTAATAAAACTGCACTCAAGGGGACACTTAAATTATATTAGTTTGTCATCTGTGTGTTTCTGAATCAGAAAGAATGTTAATGAATGAAATCTAAAGGGCAGCCTAAAAGTCTTTTGGGCCGGGATTGAGCAACAGACAGATGAAGCAGGAGGACTCGCAGAATAATTGCTCAGGCAGGCAACCAAGATAAAGGAGAGAAAGTTCTGGAGCTTGTTGGGTAGAATGGAATATTGAAACCTAAGAACTTCCCTCTGAGGAAACAGTCTTTTCAAACACATCTGTCTTGGAGAAAATTCAAACTGCCTTCTCTCAATGATTCATTTTCCCATAATTTTATGTTTGCGTCTTTGCCATGTGAGGAGAAGAAAGAAACAGTCTGTCAGACTTCTAAGGAAAGGTGCTGCTCAGGCAACTCCTGGGCCCCACCAGCCTACTCTAGACTTGAAATCAATCCTGCGAGGCAGGAAGGACCCAGGGAGCTGGCAGGGAACTCGGCGCTGAGGCATGGGTAAGGCCATCCAGCCAGATCTCGACTCCTTGTTCCCATGTACGGGCTTCTGCCTTGTAAGGCCCCTAGCCGGGGATCCCTGCCTCGGGTGCTGAGCCTGAGCCCCTCCCAGCACCACACCATTCCCACAGCTTCTCAGGGCTGGGTTGTTGCCTTCTCAGAGAGTGGAGACCACCCCCATCTGTTTCTCATGCCCGCTACTTTGTGTTGGATTCAGTGCTGCTGCCTCCCGAACATCTACACACCCTCTAGGTGCCCTTCAGGCATCTAATAATCTTGGTTCTCATTTATTTGAACGTTTACCTCATAGCAGACACCATGCTGAGCAACTCCCATGCATTCTCTCACTTAAACCTCACAGCAAGGCCATGAGTCAGATTATTATTCCCATTTCATAGAAGAGGAGCCTGAGGCTTTGAGAAGTTAACTTGTTAGTAAGTGGTGAAGCTGGGATTCAAACCTGGACCTGTCTTATTTCTGTCTTCCCTCCTTGGAGGCCCAGTCTACGCAAATCTCTCCTCGGTGGAAGACAGCTCTAGATTTTTCTCACTGCGTGTGCATTCTGAAATACGATGGGCTCCTTTTGACTTTTCAATGCATTTTATAAATAAATGTACTTTTGCTCATCGACTATGTGTTCATTTTGTCCTCTTACGCTACTGTACTCATATCCTAAGTGACATTCCAGAATCTAACAAGCATGTTAAGAAGGGCACAAAGCAAACTCTCCCAGCATTCCTGCCTCTTGGATTTATAATAGTCCTTCAAAAGACATCATAAGAGGAAAAGGATGGAAGATCTCTGAAAGGAAGTTTTCTGAGAGTATTTACGTAACAAAGAAGTCAGGAGGGTATTGTTGTGATTCTCTTCATCATTTCAGGATCTGAAGTAGTTCAGAAAGAAAGACACTCCAAAAGGAAGATGGACTTCCAGGGGATGTGACTCACAAGGAGGAATATGAACGAGGGAGAAGCGACTTGTCAGATGGACAATGGGCTTTTATTTGAAGCATATGGGGCCATATGGAAGAATACAGAGAGGTGGAAGTTAGAAAGGGACCCGAGAAGACAGAAGAAGATGTTCCTGGCTTGGGCAGGGTGAGGGGGTGGGGCCCGGAGGCAGAGAGCAAAGGAAATGAGCGCAGAAGGACACAAATACAGGAGACCTTTGTGTTTACAGTAGAGAAACAAATGTCCTACTTTTAGCATCTTGAAAAACATTGCTATTTATTAACAAGAATGAAATAAATTCCTCTAATGCTTTCTTCCGAATTACTCAAAGATCCTCAAAAGCTTTCTGTTTATGCCATTTCTTAGCCAAGAGAAAATCTTCATCTTCTCTTCTCTGAGAGGGCAGAATGATAACAGAAAGAGTTCCAGTGTCATAAAAGGATGGTTTCCAGAAAGAGACATGAAAAGTGTGTTTCCTAAAAGAGATACCAAAGTTTATTTTTTTGAGCTTGGCTATTACCAGGAAGCCTCAAGGAAACCAAAGAAAACAAATGCAGGCAGAAGGGAATTGGCTTCCTCCTCTGGCTACAGCTCCACAAGGAATACTCGTGTGTATGTGGCTTCCTCCGGTGCCACTTATCAGTCCTCAAATAAAATTCTGCGGACGACTTTTCTTCTGTCTCCGAGGAAATGCCTATATCAGAAATCTCTGTTTATAATACCCAGTACCTCAGAAAAATGCCATCTGGTGCTCTGGAACTTAACATTCTTGTATAAGTTTATCCTGATGAAATCCTTGGCATTTTCCTGAGGCTTTTTTTGCCTTCCTGCCAAATGGTAATTGGTACCTGTTCCTGTAAGTCTTGAATTCTCCTTTCCCAGCTGTAGAGATCAGCCTTAAGGGCATTTTTTTTACTTCAAAATCTTTTCCCTGAAACTGGGTCCTGGTTTCCAGCGCTGACGGGAGCCCCCTCCCCAGGCTCTGCATTGTCCAGTCTCCTAGAGGCCCCTACACTGTATTCTTTCACTCTTCCTCTGGTGACCTCCACTTTACCGAACTGACCTGCTCTAGCGTTGTTTCAAGGTTTGCAAAATATACTAGGACGTGCTGTATTATACGTCACTCAGTGTTTGTCAGTTACCATATGTGCCTAAACCTTCCACAGTATCTCAGCCTGTCATCCAGCTCCTCCCACATAAGGAGTCCGTACATACTCTTCCTTAAGTATTCTTTCCATGATTTCTATTGCTCTCTATGTCACAGCCTTAGCCTGCGAGACAGCAAGATGGAGGAGAAAAGGCATTGACTGGGATGCGAGAGAGATCTAATTTTAAATCCTGGTTTCCTCCTCCTTTTTTTTTTTTTTTAATCTCTCTCACTGAACTTGGGCAAGTGACTTAATTTCTTATTTCTTTATCTTTAAAGTAGGAATGACGGTGGAGCTGGAAAGATTAAACAAGATAATGCATTTGGGTGGTTGGCACATAGTAGGCCCTTAAAATATTTGTTGGATAAAAGAATGAATGAAATCAATGAAAGAGAAGAGCAAAAGAAGAAAAAAGGAGACCATCCAGTTTTTGCATATCCACGGAGTGCTGGTTTGGTTTAGTAAGGAAAACAGATACCCACGCACAGAAGTACCACGCAGTGCAGTAAGCACGGTGATGGAGGGGAGCAGAGGAAAGGTGCCTAGCCCAGCCTCAGGAAGGAGGAGGATCGGGGAAGAATCCAGGTCTTAGGTCTTCAGATCTGTCTCTTTTGGACAGAAGCTGTGCCTGCCTCTTGTATGCTGACTGCTTCCCAAGTATTAACATTTGATGCAACATAGGTTACAATGATTCCATGTTACATATCACACCATAGAAATTCAACCACCTTGAGTGGTGACTTGGTGAGGTAAGGGAGTTGGGGCATATTAAATGTGTCTCAGGAAATAGTCACACTTTCTTTTCCAGATCTACAGAATATGCTTTTTGGAGACCTGATATGAAAGACCCATACAAGCCTGGGACACAGGAAAATGGAATTGGTTCTATTGGAACCAATGGAATTAGAAATGGTCTCGGTTCTATTTCCTGTACTGGGTATCATCTACTAAGGCAAAGCCCCCAAATCTCCACATTCCTTAGTTTTGTAGGTACCAAATGTCATCAGAATGATCTGTGTGCTATTGAGACAGTGTTAATGATAAGCGGTACAAAGAATCTTGGGCATGTCTCCAAAGTCTGCCATGTTCTACAGGTAGATTGATTCCTAATCCTGATGGAGTTATTGGTTATGTCTGTACAATCAAAAGCTTGCTTTTCTTTTTTATGAATTTTGAAATGACACATCTTTCCCATTTAAAATAAAGATTTTCCTTTTTTTAAGGAACCTCCACACTGTTTTCCAAAGTGGCCATATCAACTTGCATTCCTGCCAACAGTGTAAGAGGGATCCTCTTTCTCCACATCCTCTCCAACACTTGTTGTTTCTTGCCTTGTCAATTTTTGCCATTCTCACTGGTGTAAGATGGTATCTCAATGTGGTTTTGATTTGAATTTCCCTCATGGCTAATGATATTGAACATTTTTACATGTGTCTGTTAACCATTCATATGTCTTCATTGGAAAAGTGTCTGTTCATATCTTCTGCCCATTTTTTTATTTGATTATTTGTTTCTTGGGTATTGAGTTTGAGAAGTTCTTTATAGATCTTGGATACCAGCCTTTTATCTGTAGTGTCATTTGCAAATACCTTCTCCCATTCTGTGGGGTGCCTCTTTGTTTTGTTGACTGTTTCCTTTGCCATGCAGACGATTTTTATCTTGATGAAGTCCCAAAAGTTCATTTTTGCTTTTGTTTCCCTTGCCTTTGGAGACATGTCATGAAAGAAGTTGCTGTGGCCGATGTCAAAGAGGTTACAGCCTATGTTCTCCTCTAGGATTTTTTTTTTTTTTTGTAATTGTTATATTAGTCACCATACAGTACATCCCCAGTTTTTGATGCAATGTTCCATGATTCATTATTTGCATATAACACCCAGTGCACCATGCAATATGTGCCCTCCTTACTACCCATCACCGGCCTATCCCAATCCCCCACCCCCCTCCCCTCTGAAGTCCTCAGTTTGTTTCCCAGAGTCCACAGTCTCTCATGGTCCATTCCCCCTTCTGTTTATCCCCCCTTCATTCTTCCCTTCTCCTCTATGATTTTGATGGATTCCTGTCTCACATCGAGATCTTTCACCTATTTAGAGTTTATCTTTGTGTATGGGGTGAGAGGGTGGTCAAGTTTCATTCTTCTGTATATAGCTGTCCAATTTTCCCAGCACCGTTTATTGAAGAGACTGTCTTTTTTCCATTGGATGTTTCTTCCTGCTTTGTCAGAGATTAGTTGATCATAGAGCAGAGGGTCCATTTCTGGAGTCTGTATTCTGTTCCATTGGTCTATGTATCTGTTTTTGTGCCAGTACCATCCTGTCTTGGTGATCACAGCTTTGTAGATAGAGCTACCCTATGACCCAGCAATTGCACTACTGGGTATTTACCCTAAAGATACAGATGTAGTGAAAAGAAGGGCCATATGCGCCCCAAGTGTTCATAGCAGCATTGTCCACAATAGCCAAACTGTGGAAGAAGCTGAGATGCCCTTCAACAGATGACTGGATTAAGAAGATGTGGTCCATATATACAATGGAATATTACTCAGCTATCAGAAAGAACGAGTTCTCAACATTTGCATCAACATGGATGGGACTGGAGGAGATTATGCTAAGTGAAATAAGGCAAGCAGAGAAAGACAATTATCATATGGTTTTACTCATTCATGGAACATAAGGAATAGCAGGGAGATCAGTAGGAGAAGGAAGGGAAAAATGAAGGGGGGGGGAAACAGAGGGGGAGATGAATCATGAGAGCTATGGACTCCGGGAAACAAACCGAGGGTTTCAGAGGGGAGGGCGTGGGGGGATGGGCTAGCCTGGTGAAGGGTATTAAGGAGGGCACGTATTGCATGGAACACTGGGTGTTATACGCAAACAATGAATCATGGAACACTACATCAAAAACTAATGATGTACTGTATGGTGACTAACATAACAAAAAAAAAGATTTTCTTCTAAATGAAAGTTTCAAAATGCTAGGATCAAATATTTTGATTTAATAATCTGGTAGTACTTTCTACTGATAAACATCCCCCCTCCCCGCCCTGCAGTTAGAGAATAGCCCTGTGCTATACATTAGTGTTGTTCTCCCATTTTACAGATGAGAACATTTACAGGCGCGAGTACAGCATATGATCTGCCTAAACTTTCTCAGCACCTTGAGGAAGGCCTGGAAATCTAGTCCACAATGTCTACATTTTTAAGTCTGTTCTTAGTCATGAGACATAACGCATCTCAAGAACTACCAAGGCCATTAAAAATGTTCTGTGGAGGTCAGTGGTTCTATTCCCAGGATATAAAATGTGACGAACAGCAGGGAGGAAAACAAACCACCTCAGAACAGAAAACCACATTGGAGAGTAGTAGAATCTCAACCTCAGCTTAGAATATTATTATTCAAGAGTTGGAAAACGGACTGCACTGGATCTGGCCCCTCTTCAGTAATGCCTGTGCTATTCAAACACTCTTGTGCAAATGCAATTTCTAAAAGTTACGAAGGGAATTTTTGTGCAACAAAATGTTCTTGTAAAAGTTGTCTGCTATTAAACTCTAGACACAACTCCAAGGAATCTTTTACTAGAAAGCAATGCATTATTCCAACATGAATCACAGGCTAATTGACTATTTTCCCAGGATGTTATAACTGACTGCTACACTCAACTGGGAACTAGAATCCTCTACTACATCTGTGACTGAGAAGCCCCCCAAACTAGGGTCTCTCCAAACCAGATGTAGTGTGAATTTGTTGTGTGTAAAAGGGAACCTAGTGGAATGTAGCTAGGGCAACTTTCAATTCAAAAGACTACAGGTTAGAAAAAATGTGCACAGGGGACATTAATCACCACGTGCTGAAATTAAATTTAAAGTGGATCTATCAACCACTTCTGGAACATTCTGCCTTTTTCCATCTGGATGTCAGGTGCAATAAAATTCCAACATGGAAAGAGGAAGTCACTCTAGAATCAAGCCTTGAGAGAATGAATCTCTTTGTGTATGAAGGTGGATCATGACCACCAGCTAAGACTCATTAAATGCCCAGATGCCCGTGGCACCGTAACTGGCAGTGTGTGGATCAGGAATGTACTTTTAATGCCAATCTCACTCTCACCATAATTTTTATTAATGGCATTTGTGAGAGAAGGAAATCAGAAGAAAGTACCATATTTGTCATGAAACTATCCAACAGTCAAACAGGGCTTTGTTCTTTGAAAGTTTTATACATCCCTTCCTCACAAAAGCCAAGTGCATTAGTTTGAAAGGTGTTATCCCCTCCACTTTTAAAATAAGAAAACTGAGATCCAGGTGAAGTTGAGACATTTGTCAGAGTTCAAATTGTAACTTAGCAAAACTTAGACTAAAATCTAGATTTCTTTCTTTTTTCATGTTGACAGTTTCTGTTTAAGTTTTTAATCCTACTGCACAATGTTCTCTATGAATTTTTTAAAAAAGTTTATTTAGTTGTTTATTTAAGTAATCTCTATACCCAATGAGGGGCTCAACCCCACGACTTCAAGATCCAGAGTCTCACGCTCCTCCAACGAGCTAGCCAGACGCCCCTCTATGAACTTTGAAATAGACTTTACTATTTCCTGATCTCAAAGAGCAAATATTTGGCCCATCCTCTACACAAAAAACCTCTACCTTGGTTCTAGGAATGGAATACTGTGGCAAAATTTCCTTATAAAAAAAAAAAACATTAGAAGGATATGTATTTCATTGATTTACGAAAAAAAAAGTTTTTTTCCTGTAGAAACATGAAGCTCCTTTCATTGGTTTATTTGTCTTTATTTTAATTTTTTTAAAGATTTTATTTATTTATGTGACAGAGAGACAGCCAGAGAGAGAGGGAACACAGCAGGCGAGTGAGAGAGGAAGAAGCAGGCTCCCAGCAGAGGAGCCCGATGTGGGGCTCGATCCCGGAACGCCGGGATCACGCCCTGAGCCGAAGGCAGACACTTTAACGACTGCGCTACCCAGGCGCCCCTATTTGTCTTTCTTTTAAAAGTTAAAAAATACACAGAAAGTTTACAGTAACTAATATAACAAATATGAGTGTGTCTCCTACATATAGCATTGATCAATATTGACCTGTTCTGATTTTGGTTCATGTATAAATATGAAGCTGATCTATCTCCTCACTTATTCTTCTTTTGTGCACTTTAGTAACATAAAATCCAGATTTTTTTGACCCAGAAGCTGGAGAGTGTGAGGGCACAGAGACCATGTGAAGACAGAAAGCCTCTCTCCACTCCTTAGGGGAAAGCCTGGACAAAAAGCTTAAATTGCCAACAAGCCCCTCCCCCAAGGAAAAAACAGCCCCCAAATATAAGGCTGCTGGTCTTTTCCAGGGGTAACTGGTGAATTGTTATTATTTGCTGCATTTTTCTAGAACCTTTCTTTTAAAGTTTTAGGCAGCACCTTGGTCCATACTCAGCTCTACAAAGGCTTTTGAGTAATTATTCCTTGAAAGTTACTGACTGATTGCCTGGTTTATTTAGTAGTTCCCAGCGAAAGGGAAAAGGGCTTTGGACACGAAGAGTGACTGTGATTATGCTCTGTGCAAAGTAGAAAAATAATTGGTTGTTTTACTGTGTCGATTCAACTTGCTCAGATCAACTCTTCTGAAGGGTAATTGATGGGTTTAGCATGTTGAAGAATTTAGGGGAAACCTGAGGTAGCACGAGACCGTAGGGGCTTTTTTGATTGTTGTCGAAAGGTAAATACCGTTTTATATTCAAGTCCTGTAATATATGTGACATATAGACTGATGAATGACTCATTTGTTGTTGGAAAGTGAACGAACTTGCCTGATGATACAGTCTTCTTTTCTCTCTCTCTCTCTCTCTGTGTGTGTGTGTGTGTGTGCTTTCTGGGCAATGCCTCCCTTTGACTCATCTCATATTTTGAATTATGGCATTTTTTTTAAACTGGCAAATTCATTTTCAAATTGTTTCCACTCATTCACTGGTTTCTTGTCATTTTAAATATGTGGCTGGAGCAACAGTACTACAAATGGATCGCAGAAGGTTATTAGGGACTTTGGAGGATAGGTGACAAATTAGAACTTTGCAAAAAAGGGTATTACTAAAAATCTATACTTCCGGACAGGTTGATATTTAAAAGAGTTGTACTAAAGTTAATCGATATTGATAAAAGTGCTATGCTTCATTAACATACAATATTATTAACACAAAATAACCCAATTATATCCAATTTATGATGATTCTAATATGACTGTCTTTTACTTCCTTACACAACTCTTCTTTTTCTTCTATTTGGGCTCCACTTTTTTTCCTGCTTGTGAAATTCACTTCAATCCTCTGAGATTAAATCAGAGATAAATGTATAGGTTCTGGAATGCAAAATCCTCAGTTTCAGCGCATGTGTATTCAGCTGGGGCCAGTGCCTTCTTGACTTTCAGGTGGAAAAGATGAAATCGACATCCTTGTCAAAGCACTGGGGTATCTTTTTTGTTGCTTTGTTTTTAGTCTTATGTACATTTCTTCTCACCAATCTTTTCTTGGGGCTCTTCGATTTCCATATCTTTTGAAGCTTTTTGGAATTCCATCCTGTGTTCCACTCTGCCTCGTGTGTCCTATACCTGTCTGTGCTTCTCTCCACCCTTTCTAGATGGCATCTATCAACTCATCATCAGGGGGAAGTGCTGTGAGGTGCCAACAGGTGAAAAGCTTTAAGTATATCTTCAATGATAGTTTTCAAGTCTCATCGTGCCGAGGAGTGGAAAGACAATTCTATAAATCAATATTTGGAAAGGCTCATGAGAAGACTGGCTCTGCTAAAAGCAAACAACAGTTAACATGCCCAGATAGTTTTTTGCATCTTTACTTGGAAAAGTGAATCTATGACATTTTCCAAAATACCAACTAGTCTTAAGTGGATCATGTTGCGGGTGTTGGTATCAACTACTAAAGACATTTAAAACATCACTGTTTAGAGACCACGACATATCCCCAAAGTCCGATTTTTTTTCACATGAATTAAAAGGTCTATCTGATGCGTGTGTTCTCAATACTTCATTAATAACATAAATGATGTCCCTGGTACTCTCATACTTCGACGATTGATTTCTGTCCCTTTAGCAATACTTGATTTTATTCATACACTTGTTATTTGTCCTGCTATAAGCCCTCACATGATTTTGTCAGTAATTCGGAGCTGGATAACCGACTTCTTGTTTTTCAGGATACCAATTACCCTTCCCAGCCTACATCTTGTGTGGGCTTGGCAGACTTCAGCTCCCAGCACCTAGAAGGCACTTCCTTCTCCAGAGTAACTTCACGGAAACAATGTCTCTGTTGCAACTGGCTGAGATTGGAATTAACTTCTCCTCTGTCTGCATTACAAAATAAGTGAAGACTGACTGGCCCAGGCAGGTTTTCTGTATCCTTGGATTGATCTCTGCATTCCCTGCCTCTTTTCAAGAGCTGCTTCTGTAACATAGCCAGACTGCATCTAAATTTAACAATGTGATAGGGTACAAACAGACTTTCATGCATGCTGTGTCATCAAGGGGATTTCAGGATTGTCTAATTGGCCTGCCTTGGCGAATCTGACGCAATCTCCCATTGGTCTGCGCTCAGGAATCTGGGTGGGAAGGTGAAAGTACAGGCAGACCTGCCTGGGCCATCTCCGCCATGCGAGAGCTTGCCACGGCGTGTGGGTCTGAGACCCAGACTCAGGCCCATTCAGAGTGAAAACCTTCAAATGAGTGCTCCGAAAGTAAAACGAAAACTGAATCTGCTTGCCACCTCTCCAGGAGTCCCATAAGACAGCAAATGTTTGGGGTCCAAGGTGAAGCTGAAGGGCTAAAGACAAAAAGGGCCTTTTGCCCCTCAGACTAAGGATCCTTTCCCAGCGGGATGGCTGTGGAGAGGTGGCGCAGAGGAAGGTCAAGGGACCCACACGGCATCCCAATTTCCACTGCTGGACTGAATCTCATTCAGGCCCTTCCCTGCAACGCCCCCACGGAGGGACTGGCTCCAAACTGAACCTGAGGAGTGATGTCAAATCCTTTCTGATTTAGGACTTACAAGGGGAAAGGAGAATTTAAAGGATTTGGAAAAACCAGTACTGGGTAAATGTTTATGCTTCAAATATCTGTTCTTAGCTGTAATATTCTCTAAGTTATTTTTATTACTGAAACACAAAGGGATTAGCTGAAGTGGTTTGGCATAAAACATACCACATTTTTAATGTAAAAAAAATTATTTTCTTCTGATGATCAATTCACACTCACTGAGAAATAGTCAAATGTTACAGGAATATGCAATACAGAAAATGAGAGGCCTCTCCCTTCACCACATCCCCTGGAGGTAACTTTCCGTACCAATTTGTTTTATTTTTTAATTTTTTATTTTTTTTTTAAAGATTTTATTTATTTATTCAACAGAGATAGAGACAGCCAGCGACAGAGGGAACACAAGCAGGGGGAGCGGGAGAGAAAGAAGCAGGCTCATAGCGGAGGAGCCTGATGTGGGGCTCGATCTCAGAACGCCAGGATCACGCCCTGAGCCGAAGGCAGACGCTTAACCGCTGTGCCACCCAGGCGCCCCTGTACCAATTTGTTTTATATCCTCAGTTGTCTACCCTCCGATTATCTATCTATCTATCTATCTATCTATCTATCTATCTATCTATCTATCATCTATTAACTATTTATCTCTAGTTTCTACAAGAATGGAATCTTCCTTGCTGCTTATAAATTGCTTTTTATTCCATTCAACAATATACCTTTCCATATTCGTTTATAAAAATATACTTTGATAACGTGTGTGGTTTCTAAGACTAAATTTCTTTAAAATTATTGTTCACAGAATAAAAGCCAAGAATAGAGAGAGAGACACTGAAAATAAAAATGCCTCCCTTCTCTCCTCCATTCCACAGCATTACTCTGGTCTTTGTAATGTTTTTAAAGCATACACAAGTGTACGCATATGAACTTGTTTACTCCTGTGTGTTTGTTTTCACGTCAATGGAATTACACTACAAAGTTCTGCGTCTCCATTTTTAAATTTAGTACTAGAACTTCCTCTCAGTTGTACCAAATGGTGTTTCACTTGAAGATACAAGAGCTCACTTCCAGAGGGAAGAGACCACGTCTGTCTGGCTCGCTGCTTATGGACTTTGCCTGGCACGTTGTCGACACATGTTCCATACATGGAAGCCCTGAGGCTCTTCTGCTCCAGTCAGAAAAACGTCTGAGAGAAAAACTATCCCTTAGCCCCAAATGCTCAACAGATCCCACAGGAATTTTCTTCGATGGACTCCAAGGCAGGATCTGCATGTGGGCTTCCCTTACAGGCTCCAGGCTGCCGCGAGACCCGTTTCTGGGTGGAGGAACCATTTGGTGCTTCAGTCAGTAACGCAGTGTATGTAGCAAATAAAGAGGCCAACGAGGCCGGCAGATCTTGACTACGCTCTGGTTTTCCCTCATGTCCAGCAATCTGTAAAATACACCCAATACTTTTGGGAGCAGAAAATCCAACTTCGATAGCAGGAAGTGGATTCTGAATAAACAGTAAGATTATTAATAAAGAATTGTAAAAAATCCTTAGTGGATATTGTTTTAGTAAATTTCAAAACTATTCGTGTGTGTGTGTGTGTGTGTGTGTGTGTGTGTGTGTAGGCTGAAATAGCCACGTAACAATATTAAATAATGTGTGTATTTGAACTCTTATGCACATTCCAATTTCTCCAGCATATTCACTCTACAATATGCCCCCTCCCCAAATGTGATTTTGGTTTTTAATTCTTCAGTGCTGGGAAAATAAAGTGATTCTTGTCACCAAAGTTGAGCATCAGGGTATATGTATATTTTTTTTAAAAAGCCAAATAATTCCTCTAGTTCAGAAGAATTTTAATCATAATTTTATGGTTAATAGAAATTAAAACCAATGTATGGTAGCCTTGAATAAGAGAGAAACTTATCTCTTGGAGAGACTTCAAAGGTCAACACATCCCAGAAAGGCTCTAACTTATAACAGGAGACATTTATTATGCACTGACTTTGGGACATTAAAATGTCACCGCTAGAATTTATGGCTTTCGCAAAATGTGTACAATTTCTGTGGGGAATTTTCCTCATCCCGAAGGCCAGGGATAATAGAGAGGAAGCCTTTTATTAGGGCTTACTTTTAAAACGTTCTAAACGTGGTAAGGAGTCAGGAGGACTGTTGCGCAGCTGGCTAAGACCGTTGGTACATAAATCAGAAGGAATTGGGCCTTAGTGAGCCTCTGAATGGAGAAGCTCACATAAACTGGCAACTGATCATTCCCCCTCCTTTATTTCTGTATAAACTGTTCACAGAAAACTATGTGGCAGAGTGTTTGAGAATAGTGACACTCTAATCCCTAGTAAGTCTTAGGAAATGTAATTGTAGGAGCAGATTTCATAAAGTGCCTTCAATCTTATATAAATCTGTGTAAATCACGGAGCCCTGTAAATGCCGTTCGGACTGCAGAGCTCTAGCTGGGGCCAGAGCCTTACTCCCCTCTGGAGCTTCCCCAGAGCAACTGCCGGGTCCCTGGGTTGGTCAAATCTTAACAACTGCCTTCAGGGGTTTCCAGGGAATTTGGGGCAATCTCACCCCATTTGCTGTCCTCTGAATTTGCCCCCTGAATTTTAAAGGCATCTGCCTTTCATAAGGAAAAACCAACCTTCTGCTTCTGACTCATTCGCACAGAGAGCTGCAGATGTCTAAGTGGAAGTGACTGCTTGCTGTCCCTGGCTGTGAACCGGCTCTCTCTGTTGAAAACTGGAAACCTATGCGGTGAATGGCATGAGTCCTGGTCCATGGCACTAACTCCCCCCCCCCCCCAAAAGCGCTGTTAGCATGCATGAGGGATGACCGAGCGAGACTGGAAATATTTTGCTCACAGCTTCCAAAAGCTGCTGCTGATCAATGCATGAGCCTCTTGGAGCACGGGGAGTCCATGTCCCTCTTTCAGCTTCCCTAACATGAAATAAGTGGCAAGTACAACCTTAAAGACGCAAATCTGAGCACATGGAGCAGGTAACGTTTTCCTCCTGCTGTTCACGTTGGGAGAATCAAATGGACCGATGTAGGCATGGACACTCTGAACTTGGTTGTTATCTAAATAGATCCACGTCCTTCTCCAAAATATGACTTCAGTCCTGCCCCCCACTTGTCCATTTGTACCATCATTGTCCCACCCGAGCCTTGAGAATGTCTCACCTGGATTATGCCTGCAGCCCCCAACTTGTTCCTCTGATTTTAATCTGGCCTCCACTAATTCTGGCTCCTCCAGACCACTGTCAAAATGTGATCCATCTAACATCTTAATCTATTATGTCATTCCCCTACTTCTAATCTTTTGAGATTTTTCTGTCACCTACAGAATAAAGTCCATCTACGACTCCTAGCACCTGCTGCTGCAGGCCCTGCCCCACGTGGCCATGCCCCACACAGGACACTCTGCCAACAGGTTTACCCTCCTCATGCTCCATGTTGCCTCTCGCCCCTGTGCCTTCTTGGGCTGTCCTCTCTCCCTAAGGTGTTCTCCCCATTCTCTGGGCTGGCGTGACTGTTCATTCATTAAGATTCAACTCACACCCTACCACCTCCGAAGATCCTTCTCTGGCCCACCGTCCCTCAGGGCAGAGAGGGGACCCACCGCTCTGTGAGCTGTCTCCTTCTAGACGCCCAGCCCTCACTGTATGACCTGACTGCAGCCTCCTGGTCCCATTATGTGTCTTCTGGCCCCTGAGATGCTTGAACACATCAACTGTGACTTAGTCATTGCTGTGTTCTTACTCAAAGTATAGCACCTTATCTGTCCTATATTTGGTACCCTATAAATGCCTGACGGATGAATGAATGAATGAGGCTGGAAAGGCAAAGTGAGCAAGAAGAAGGGCTTAGATTTTTATACAAGGTTTGCAAGGGTTATAGCAGGTCATATAAAGTTTATAGTAGGTTTTTTAAAGGCTGTTGAGGTTTTGTTAGAAGCATATATATTTATAAATAGGTAGAATAATTATTTAAAATAATTTTTAGAGTTAAAAGAGACTTTAGAGAGCATCTAGTCCGACATTTTTCTTTTACAAATGGGGAAACAAAAACTCAGAGAAGTTACGACTTGCCCAAGGCTACACGGTCAGGTCATAATAACCTGTGAGCAGGTCTACATATACTATTTAGGGGGTCTACTGTATGACTCGAGGTCTGTATTATATGTGCTTTAATATTCATGTTCAAGTAAAGAATCCATATATGATTCATTGAGCCCTCTAGATGTACAATATTAGAAAAATACCAAAGTGTCTCGTATTGTAAAATGTTCCTCAGCCACCATCTGCAGCTATGGTGAACCCCACGCTAACTCCTGAGTATCTCTGCGACCACCAACTGGAACCCAAAGAGGAGGAAGAAAATGGCAGTGCAGCACTACCAGGAAGTGATACTTGATTTTGCAATCTGAAAGGAAGGACTTGACAAATTAATTAATTTGTCTTCGTCTTTTTTAATACCTAAGTGCTTCTGCTAACTACACCTTCCACATTCCAAAGCTGTGCCCGTCTCTGATGTCGGCAGTGGCACAGCCCACAAGCCTGGATGGCACTTGGTCAGTTCTTTCTTCCTGAGGGACACAGAGCAAGAGACGTGCAACAGTGTTTCCGTGCGGCCTGGGACCAGTGCTAATCATCAGGTAGGCATATTGGCTGTGTTGTACCAGCACGGAGCACCCATACGATGCTAAAGAAATATGTTTTTGTGGTATGTGCTACTGTCTAAGGCACCAGGTCAAGAGTCCTGCTTTTAAGGACTCCCTTTAAGAGCAGTACTAAATTTGAAAGAAAATCACAGACAGTAACTATCAAGCTTAACTATCAAGCTCCCCATCAAAATGTCCTGTGACAGTAATAAGGCAATAATCTACTGGGGTCCTTAATGCAGCGTTTCTTACATTCTTATGGCGTTGCATTTAGGATCTAAGGTATAAAGGTCTAAGGGGGAAAGGCCAAGAAACTGGGAATTTGCAGTCATGGATTGTTTTCTTAAATCTACTAATTACCTACTGGGTAACTTTGAGAAAACACAACCTGTTAATGGTTAGCCATTTCAGTTTCTCTACCCATAAAATAAGCCATAAATTATCTACACCCTTGCAGAAGTACTGGGAGAATAAGTGCTCAAATGGAAGAGATTGTATAAGGATAACATGGTCTTACAAAGTTTAAAAGCTGTTCTGACCTCCATTCTATTAGTTAGCACGATGTCAGGCTCACATGGAAAGAGTCTCCAACATAACTAGTCTTCGATGCAATAGTTTTCTTTGAGCTATTCAAAAGAAAAGCGTTTTCTAAATCCAACCCATTTCCTTGGGCAAAAATTCGTGTGTAACATGTAACTATCATGTGAAAAGACGCCATTATGAAAACAAGACTGTTCCCTGGGAGCCTCTTCCATTCCATTTATATCCCATCTGTCACTTCCTGCCCTTTTCTGAGCTGCCGGGCACTCCTGTTCCTCTTTGGCTTGTTATAAACTGGACAAATAGAGTCTTCTGCCTTTTAGCACCTCGTTTAAGCTATTTTGATTCCTTCAGTCTTCTAGAACAATCTGTGATTTGGATTAAGGATATATCAAGTAACTCAAAGACCCTGAGATAAATGTGGTTAAAAGCAGGTATTTTCCTGATTTAGATTAGGGGCCAGCTTCATCAGCTTGATTAAGGAGGCATTCAGAAACCCAAACCATCTAATCCTGTCTTGAAGGACTATGGGATCCCTGCTGCACGACTCCCTCTCATGGCTGGAGTCATCTTATAGAGAGTGCAAGGGGGGGGGAGGGGCAGAGGGAGAGAATCTCGAGCGGACTCTAAGCTGAGCATGGAGCCCGATGCGGGGCTGGGTCCCACAACCCTGAGATCATGACCTAAGCCAAAACCAAGAGTCAGACACTTAACCGACTGAGCCACCCAGGCGCCCCACTTCACAAGGAATTTTATGCTTCTGAAGCAGAGAGAATATCCCCTCCCACCTACAAACAGCACTGAGCTGGTCTCCAGGGACTCAAGGGCTCTGGAATCACCAGGCAGAGCACGGTCGTCAGGATGTGGGCTTTGATGGCCTGTAACTTCTTGAGGTTCTAATTGGAAAAACTATTCTAAGAAATGGGAGATTCCTGGGAGGTGGATGGTTCAATTGTGTTTCCCTTTACGCATAGTAAGGAGGTTCTTCATCTTAAGAGAACCATCATGCCAGTGGTATGTGTTTTCCATTTTTGATCAGCCCACTGAACTGGACCCTTCCTGTTCAAGGTCATCTCTTCAGAACCTGTCTGGGCCTTGGCCATGAGAGTTGCTCAAAAAAAATATTTGTTGAACAAATAAACAAATAGAGTATAATTTCATTACTCTTCCCTGGGTAATCATTCAATTTAAAAAGTGATACCCTACTTACAAGACAAGAATTTTCCCACCCTAAATTTCCCAGAAACCCAAATGGACAAAATATTTCCATTTTAATTTTCAAATATCAGAAGAATGCAGTGACCACAGTTTATATTCTCCCTCTTATTTTCCTCAGGGCCTGCGTTGCTCATTTAAATGCAATTTGCTGCGTGTTTGGGTCAGTGACTTAAGTTGGGAGGCTCTTACAGTAACTCAGCGCTGTGGAAATTCCAGACCTCTGGCCGGGGTCTGGGGGAGAAGCCCAGGTTTGGCGGCTCTGAGGGCCACTGTAGAGAAGCGCCGGGCAGGGGGCTGGTCTACCTGGGCCAGCAGGTCCCCAGCCTCTCCAGTTTGGTTTAGCATGGAATCAGGCAGCAATGCCTGAGAAAGCCAGGACACCAGTCAGGATGACTTAGGGAGGCTATAAACCAGAAAACTTCCGCCTTGGTATTTGAAAACCACACGGTATTTTACAACATTCCTGTCGATTAACTGCTGGGAAGGGCACTACCTTATTGCCTTTTGCATAATGGAACCAATCTTTCCCCTCAGAGGCCCTCGTGTTGCTTTGATCAAGTTCAAAAGATGAGGGAAATGATGACTAAGGACCTTGGGAACCAGACCGAAGAATCTCACAGACACGCTCAAGGGTTTTGTGGCGATCGCTGTTTGTTTGTTTGTTTGTTTGTTTTTTACTGACCCTCGTTTTGGTAAATAATTTCTATGGTCAGGGCACTTATCAAATTCCTTACCCAAATATTTGTTATTTATAAAATAATCAAGGAAACAGACTTGTGTTTATTATTCTGAGATCAGCAGCAGTTTGATGAATTCAAAACAGTCTTACTTTTTCCTCTTTCCTCTCCCTTTACCAGCCTCTTGTAAAAGTGCCAACATTATACACCCAACTCTCTAAACAGTAAAAACGAAAAATAAAAGTGACCTTGGTGAACTGTACGTTGCCTCTGCCCAGGTTAGACTTTGGGCCAAGAGCCCACTCCCCTTAGCATCAGAGGTAGATATTTGGAACCAATTGCGTTGGAAAGGGATACTGTAAATGTCTGTTTCCGGTTCACAGGGCCCTCAGCGTCACTGCATAGTTTGGACGTCTGACTAGTTTCCTGACTTTGAGAGTCTCCTACTTTAAACATGAGGGATCAACCCTGCAAAGGAAAGGAAAGACACGCACAAGTCTGCCACTGACTCCACCAACCGTTACTCTCAGGACGGGTTTCTCCCGGCAGGATTTAAATAGAACTATTGTGACATGGACCGTGCTTTCAGTTGCTGTCCCGAGGCAGGGTGATGGTGAGGTCGTGGGTCTGCTCACATGGTCTGAGTGGGGAAGGCCAGGTCTGGGCCAGTTCGCCACAACAGAGCTTCCAGGAAAGCCCCACCTCCACTCATCGTGACCAAAGAACAGAGCAAAAACAACACTTCAAACTCAGAAAACCATGGTAAGACCCGCTCTCCTCGGCACTGTCCGTCGATGGTGCTGTTTATATCTTACATGCGTGAAAGAAAGGCTTTGTTAGGGGCACAGATCTAAACTTTTCTTTCCAAAAGAGACAACCTTGCTACATCATCATGAGGAAGGGAACCAAAGCATTCCAACGAATCCTTTTATTTTAAAATAACTACAGTTAACCTATACCCAACGAAAACTCTAGGGCTACAGTAACTTCAACTTCGCACAGAGTTCCCACAGAGCTCAACATATATATTGAAACACTTTGCTTTCTTTAAAGCCACTCTATTCTTGAATGTCCTCAATTGTGGCCTTAATTTTCATGACTATGTCTCTATGTCAACAAATGCAATAGCAATTCTCACCTACCTGTACAGGTCCTGCACCCATTGCTTCCATTGCTTTTTTTTTTTTTTTAAAGATTTTATTTATTTATTCGACAGAGGTAGAGACAGCCAGTGAGAGAGGGAACACAAGCAGGGGGAGTGGGAGAGGAAGAAGCAGGCTCATAGCAGAGGAGCCTGATGTGGGGCTCGATCCCATAATGCCGGGATCACGCCCTGAGCCGAAGGCAGACGTTTAACCGCTGTGCCACCCAGGCGCCCCTCCATTGCTTTTATAATAAACTGAGCTGGCTGAAAAATTGATTCTGCTCAATCTAAGTATGACTGGTGGTTGCTAATTCCTGAGGGGAATGGGCTCCTGTTGGCCTGACTTGAATGAGAGAGGCCAAAGAATCAAGTTTCCCAGAGGAGTGGGGACAGGTACCTTGGGGGGAGGGAGAGGGCAGGCGTTGGTTGGAGGAGGGTGGGACACTAGCAACGAATGTCTGCAGGCATTTGCAGGGACCTGCTGTTATTACATGTTCATAAATTAACATATCATATTCATGAATAAAAAGTTTCATTGACCATTGTGAAAGTTAGAATTTTGTGTTCATAAGTAAAAATTTCAGTATACCTAGAGGGATCCTAGAGGCAGATCCCGCCAAAATAGGAGAAACGAAGTAGAGCCTTTGAAGCATTGCCGCCTTCAGCTGTCAGTCACAGGCATCCCGCCAATGGAAGTCCAGAGAATAGTGGGAGGGGAAAAGCTTTTGTTTTCCTTTTCTTCCAGCGTTATGAAACAACCAGGGAAGCTAGTCCCTTAGGATTCCATTTAAGTCTCGCCTGAACTACTTTCTCTCAGGAACTTTTGCTTTGAACCACTTTTAGGCACTGAACTAGTTCCTTCTTGCTGGAAGAACGTTATTGTATTGTCTGAAATAGTGCATGCTTCCTTCCAGAATGCCAGCGGAAAACCCCAATGATGCCCTTTCCCACTAAACTATTAGGATTTCTCCTTCCAGTAAATGCAAAAAGAACACGCAACCATTACTAACTGGCAGGCTAGGAATGTTTTTTAAGTTGAAAAGTTACAGTTTTTTAACTTAAAATTTCTACCACTATAAGCTTTACGAGTGCAGAGACCATGCCATACATCTTTGTATCTCCACAATTTCCACTTTTATGCACATAATTGGAGATGAATCATGATATTGTATGTGAAGGAAATTGACCCCCAAATTAAAAACCTTTTTCGGGCAGAACTTGGGCCAAATAAAGGCCCATAATATCTGTAAATGTGATGGAGAAGCAACTAGATGGTCCCACAGTCCATTCTGAAAATCTAGACCTAGGTCCGTTTTACTTTCCACATTCTGTTTTAATGAAAAGAAGGAGGAATGTGAATAATTGAGAAACAATTCACAATTCAAACAAAACTCATCTGAATTTGGCTTTGATTTGTGATAAATCCCACACCTCACTAGTGACCATGATCCCTTCCTATTCTTCAACTTCAATCTCTGTCCACTTGATCAGATCCTGGCTGGAAAGAAGACCTAGAAGGTTCCAGACATCCTGGGAAGATAATCTTCTGGAAAAAGAGGAGAGGTGGGAGAAGGTGCTAGAATAGAGGACCCAGGGGTCGTAGCTGAGGTTTATCTCTGCCACTAAATAACTTTGTTGTCACTGAGAAATGTTCTTTCTCTTTTCATGCCTGAGGTTTCTTCTTGACAACTGAGATGAATGGATTAGATAATGTAAAAATTTCCTGCTGGGACTGGGATTGAAATTCACATGTAAATATTCATTGAACTTTGCCTTGTTGTGGTATTATACTGAATATGGAGAGAGCTTATGAATTTTATAATAAAAACTAAAAATGGATAAACGGAGTCAAACAAAGAATTATCAAAAGCTCAAATAAATTAAGGGACAAAAATGGAAACAAAGCAAAACATTTACATACTTTTAATTCTCGTGCTTACCACTGTTTCCTTCTGCAGCTTATTTAAATGCACATTTCAAAGTTATAATAATTTTGAGTAAATCCCCTAGTTGCCTTGAATGTATGTAAATTTGATCTTGGTCATTTGAACTTGACACAATTCAGCAATTTTTGAAATGTGTATTCTACTTATTCAAGTAAATGAATAGTGTCATTTGCTTATTTGATGCGATTTAAAAAAAATGAGTCCTTTGAGAAACTGCTTCTGGGTATCAATACTAAAATGAAAACACTGGCTAAAATCATAAAAGCAGGAAAATTAATTTCAGGGCATTTTAAGCTCCCCCTGCTTCCTGGGCTCACAGGGCTTCAGAAGTTGAGAATTGCTCTCTGATGTCACTGTTCTCTGAAAGCTGATCCATTCAAATCCATATGGTGGACATCTTTGAATCACATACTGCTTACATTTTTCAGTGCCTCTGAAAAAGAATTTCCCCCTTTTAATCCTCAAAACCAAACTCAAATGAATTGTTTTACCCACCTGCAGCTTCCTCTGAGGACTATAACTCTTTGATTCGATCCATAATTTCCTCTATTCTCCAACCCCCAAATTATCCAATTTTAGTTTTAAATTCAAATCATTATTACTGTCACTGAGCTGGGAAAACGGAGGGTGGTTTTTTGAGATGCAGCACAGAGATGTTACACAGATAAAGTCAGAAAATTTCCCATTTCTTTAATTACCTACCACAAACTACAACTGTATTAATCTGACAGAGTTTCAATGTGGTTCCAGAGACTGCAAATCCAGAAACTTTTGGCTCCTATAAGCGTCTTTCAAAGGGAAAACTATCTGCTGAACAATGAAGTCCATACGGAGGAATGGAGTGTGGATCTCATTTGTGTGTGTCTCAGATAGAGGTTACTGGCGGCAGGAGCCTAGAAAAAGATTCTGTGTGATATAGACTTACTGCTGGCTCAAGAAATAGGCACACAGTGCCCAGGGGCAGGCGAGGAACAAATGGTTGCTATGTAGGCCTCATCCCTTGCACCCCGTTTACACCCCCATATTCTATCACTGCATTGCTTCAACTAAACTTCAAGCTCAGCTTCCATCCCACACCAACACTCATTCCTGTTTCTAAATATCTTTCCTACTCATGCACATTCCTATTTCATGTCTTTATATTGTAAGGACATATATCATTGTGGAATTTTAGACTGAAAATAAGATGTGGTTCTAACAGTACTTGATGTCACCACGTACTCATGAGTTCTTTTTTTTTTTTTAAGATTTTATTTATTTATTTACTCGACAGAGACAGAGACAGCCAGTGAGAGAGGGAACACAGGCAGGGGGAGTGGGAGAGGAAGAAACAGGCTCACAGCGGAGGAGCCTGACATGGGGCTCGATCCCATAACGCCGAGATCACGCCCTGAGCCGAAGGCAGACGCTTAACCGCTATGCCATCCAGGCACCCCTACTCATGAGTTCTTAATTCAGACCCTGTTCCTTCTGTGGGAAGAACTCACAACTGGCCCCTCAGGTCAACTGCTATATATCCTGCAAGACCTGGTTATTCTTCGGCTGCTCTGTGAAGCCTCTCTGACTGTCCCCCTCTTCTGCGCTTCCCAAGCATCCTGAGCAACGTCCATCACAGTCTGTAATAGACTGTTAGGGACTTAATTGTGTTGTCCCCCCCACCCTGCAAATTCATATGTTGAAGTACCAATCTCTAAGACCTCGGAATGTAACTGGATTTGAAAATAAGGTCTTTAAAGAGGTGGTTAAGTTAAAATGAGGACATTAAGGGGAGGCCCCAATCCAACATGACTGGTGTCCGCATAAGAAGAGGAGAAAAACCAGAGATTCATGTACACAGAGGAGGGGGCATGTGAGGACACAGGAAGAAGGTGCCATCTGCAAACCAAGGAGGGAGGCCTCTGGAAAAGGCAAGCGTGCTGACAACTTGATCTTGGACATCTAGCCCCTGGAACTATGAAAAATAAATTTTTGTTGTGTAAGCCACCCAGTCTGTGGTACTACAGTGGCCCTAACAAGATAACACACTGTCCTACAAATTATTGCCTCATCCATCTCTACTTCTATATTGTGAATACTCTTAAAAGGGACTGTATTTCATTTCTCTAGTCACAGAACTTAGTAGAGTGCCTGACATCTATCAGAAAATATTTGTTGATTGAAGGAAGGAAGGATTTTCCTGACTTGATATGATCATCAACCTCTAGTCACTTGGTGTCTTATTTTCCTCCCTATTTTTATTCATCCTCTCCCATCCTATTCTAATGGCTTGAATACGTGTCTCTATTTTGCACCTAAATATTAAACACAATCAAATTCAGTCCTAGTTTTCAGATGTCTCACGCAGGGCACGAGCGATATCTGGAAGGGCTCCTCCCGCGCTGGCCGTCCACATCGCAGTTGGTGCTGGGGTTTCTCAACGTGACACTATGTCGGCCCAAAGACGCCGGTCTGTTTTTCGGAACAGCGAAATGACGGCATACGTGCCCCCTCCTAGAGGCAGGCTAGCGACTCCATCTCAGAGAGGCTGAAACGGTTCCTAAGAAGAGCCCCTTCTGTCAGTTCTGAGGAGATCGCTGGTACAGTGACCCAGGAAATGTTAAAAGGGCGGGAAGTCGGCTCAGCAGATTGGGACCTGCCTCACATCCTGAAGTAATTACTCCAATAAAACGCCCTTTCGTCCAGATTTTTTTTCCCCTCAAATTATGGGATAACTACACATAACAACCAGAAAGATCACATTTGTGTGCATAAAACCCGATTGGGCTTTGAAAGCACTTCCTTTCAGTTCACGCTGCCCCGGTCTCCTGGGCTCTGATAAATTTTGAGGAAAGAATGGCAGGGCCGGCGTATTTACACATAAAGGCTGGATTTGTTTGTATATGTTTTTGCTGCTTGGCTCTGCAGTCTTGTTTAAGAAACATTATGTCGAAAAAAAAAAAAGAAACATTATGTTGAACTGGAATGGTATTTTATGTGAGTGAGGGTGCCTGATGAGTCCTCTTGTAAAAGAGTGGCCTGTCAGGCAAAGAGACTCAGACTGCCCTACTGCTCTAGACATTGGGTAGCAAAATTTGTAGTGGACGCTCTTTGAACCTAAAGCTTGGAGGAACGTTTCTCCTGTAACATGGTTTGTTATGGCAAATCACTTTATCCCCAGGTTCTGTTTTGTTTTGTGCATGTGTGTTATTTTTTTTTAAAGAGTTATTTCTTATTTATTTGAGAGAGAGAGAGAAAGAAAGTGCACAAGCATGAGGAGCAGAGGAAGAAGGAGAGAGAATCTCAAGCAGACTCCCCGCTGAGCAGATCCAGAGGCAGGGCTTGGTCTCATGACACTGAGATCATGACCTGAGCAGAAACGAAGCGCTGGACTCTTAACCAACTGCCCCACCCAGGTACCCCATGCATGTTTTTTTAATTCCCAGTTTAAATGGTAAGTTTAGCCATTCTGTTCTTTTCTATAAATAGGATGTTTAATGGTAAGGGAGTACCTTGAAGTTCCAGTTATACTAAAATACTTTGGACCAGTTTATTTTACCTTCCAAAGAAGTGTTGTGAGGTGAACTCTACATTTAAAAGAAGAAATGCTCTAAGATTTCGCCCTACGTGCCTTGAGGTGAGAAATCAAGAGCAAGGAGCTCTCACTTGTGGCTGGAGATAATGGTGAAGATCCTTCAGCAGATTCCCAGGACTGCCTCTTCTAGGCACTCAACTAAGTAAACTCCATATTAAATGTCCGTCATGGGCAGGGTATGAGGTAAATGCCTTGAGAACCATTAAGGATTAAAATCTTTTAAATGGTCTGGTCCTCAAGGCATTCACAGCAAAACTGGGGACAAAAATTTCAATCCTCATCAGGCTCAATAGAAATAAAATATTTCAGATCTAAATTAAAAGAGATGGCAGCTTCCAGAAAGCTGTCTGTGGTTAATTGCTACATGAGTTTACAGGCAAGCAGTGCTCTGAGACCCCAGTGCTCTCTCTGGGGTCTCACCTTCCCCTCAGATGGAAAGGCCTCTGCAGGACAGGCAGATGTAGGTAGGTCCAAGGGAGGCCAACAAACCTACGTGGTTGTCTCCAGATTATGAGGTCAGGCAGAGCTGAGCTCAGTTCCACCTAGCATGACCTGGGACAAGTTCTTTCCTGCTCTGAATAGAGATGATAAACTTACCCTCTGAGTTGCTGTGAGGAGTTGATGAGCTCTGCGGAAGTAGATTCTTGTTGTAGACTCTCACGCATATTAGCATTTATGAGAGCAGATATCATGTCATGTATCAACTTGTCTTTCAGTTGATTTTCTCTTTGCCCCACTCAAAAGTAAGCTCTTTGAGGACAGGGACATAGCATTGTTCTGTCCTTGGGTCCACAGTATCTATATTACTAGCAACACGTAATAGGTGCCTAGTACGTATTTGTTGAATGAATAAATCCAAAAAGTAGATTAGCTAATATTATCGTTCAACCCTGTCTTTTTCATACTTCTCCTTATCCCTCTTCATTGTCTTCAACCTTAGGAGGAGCAACAAGAGATGTTGTGAGCAACAGGCTAAGATCCAAACGATTAGGATCATTTGGAGTTTTAAAGTCCCTATGGGTTCAGGCTATTGGAACTTGCATTGTTCACTTCGAGAAGAGTAAACGATGAAAGGGGGAAAATAAATCTTCCTGTATCTCCTTCATCAGTTCCTCCTCACTGGATCCTCATCATATCTGTGCCCCTTGTGCCCTTCTCACCCATTAATATCCAAAAATAAAGAACAGAGACAAATGGTGGGGAGGAAACAAATGTTTTCTCACATAGACCTTCTAACTCCCACGGAGAGAGGGTTGGAATGTAACTTCTCTTTTCGCCAACTCACCTCAGTGCCCATTTTTAAGCCCAGGAAGACTGGTAGCCAAACCCTACCAAAAGAAGCATGACTGTTAGAAAAATGTTGTGTTTGCCATGACACTAAGCAGGAATGGGCTTCCAGTGTGAGATCACTTGGCTTTGTGCAAAAGTCCCTGTCACTGCCACCAGAGACAGACTTATTTTGACCTAATTTTCAGTTCTGTTATGATTTTGTAGGCTAAAATTAAATTTGGTTTAAGAACACTGACCAGGGTTTATATCACTAGTGGGAGGGAAGGAATCAACATTTTATCATCTTGTGCTGGTGTGTGACCAACTGGAGCGTCTCGTTAAAATCTTATTTGCAGGAAACGGACTCATTTACAGCTCCCCACTCAGTAGTGTGTTTGTTAATAGTGCAGAAGGGAGGTAAAATGAGTCACAAAAGGTCAACTCTGGATCAAGTAAGTTTCCTCCCAGACTGCAGATTGCTGACACCTCATTGTGTTTTCCGTGTGTGGCACAAAGCTTCAATCCATGTACAGGGTAACCTCTTAGATAAAATCCGATCCCCAGACCTGCAAGACCCATTATTGCCTAAGAAAAGCCAAAATTACTGAATGTTTTCCTTTCTTCTGACTTAAAATGCACGTCATCAACCACGTAAAGGGAAAAGAACAACGTGTACAGTATTCTCTGGGGTTTCTCACCCATCCTAAGATATTCTCGCAATGAGTTCTCAGCTTAAAAATGGTTTCATCAGAGGATTTTAATGCTCCTGTGAGAGCCTTTCAAGAAATTCAAAGACATGAAATCTAAACATCTCAGGGACATCTTACGGAGAGGTTGATTCAAATACTTAGGTATTTCGTTTTTCATATGAAAAATATCTTAGAATCTACATAAGGGTCTATATGGACTTCATAAAAAAATTTTTTATAGCATGTATATATTAGTCAGGGTACTGGTGAGAAACAGAATTCACCCCAGAAGTTTCCAGTAAAGACAGCTTAATAAAGAACTACTGACAAAGGTGTGGGCAGGCAAAAGAAACAAACAAGAGATGTTGAAGCGCCCAGAGACCAGCAACAGTGGGAAGCTGTTACCACTGTTACGTTTAAAGGGCAAGGGGAGGAAATGATGGTACTTGATCCCCGTGGAAGCTAGTGGAGACTATAGTCCCTGCCAAAGACCCAGCTGAAGAAGACAGAGAGCCAGGAGGAAACACCCTGATCGACGTCTCTGTCCCACCTCTGATCTCCTGCTGGTGCTTCCTGTTGGCCAAACTGAACTGGAAGGCAGTGGCAAGGGAGACTGGGTGACAGAGTCCCTAGGGGTCAGTTGCCCAGCACACACTGCAGGGTGGAAAAAGGCAGAGGATTAACCTGCCAGGGTAGCTGGAGCATAAATAAAAAGCTTAGTGGTCTTCATAGGCAATGATTTTACTCAAGATTTATTTATTTATTTATTTGTTTGTTTGTTTGTTTATTTATTTATTTATTTATTTACTGCCAGTGTATTTATGATAAATTTGCAGCTATTTATCCAGGCTTGCTCTCTACCCTGATCCCCTGGGAGACCTTGTAGTCGGTACTTATATTCCAGGCCCTGAAGCAAAGCTTGTCTCTGTGCAGTGCTAACTCTTCTGTATGGGGATTAATCCTTATCTCCATGTCAACGAAATAAATTTAAAATGATGAAAACTGTGATGACCGTTCTTCGCCTTTATGAATCTTTAAATTCAGAATCTCTTCGTTTGGCACAGCTTCATTCTTTCAAGGATATTAACACATTTAAACTTCGTTATCTCATGATCTTCGCCGTATCTCTGATGGGCAGGCATCCTGGTAGGGTACCTAGCACAGTGGCGCACGGAAATAGACGCTCCATAAATGCTTGTTGACAAGATGATCATCATTAGATGCCTCTTGTGCAGATAGGAGAGCTTACACTGAGAAGTTAAGCAACTGAGCCAGTATCTCATGGTGTGCCAGTAAGAACAGAAGCCAAGTCAGAGGGTTTACTCTGAATATGCTTCCTCCAAATGGAGATTTCGCTAAGCAGGGCAAGAATGTGAACAAGAGTTTATTTTCTTCCTGTACTTTGACCCAATCTTAAGAATAGTTGAGAAATTCAGGGCATAGTTTTTCAACTGATTCGTTTCCTAGATTGCCAGAGAAATGTGTGCCCCATGATTTATTCTTAATCATTAGACATGAAACATTATTGCCAGCAGGAAAAAAAGCCGAGTTATTCTCTTAGGGAATTGAACTAAACTATTATGGTTTCTATGTATGATTTCTGGGATGGGGAAGAAAAATATTAAGGGGAGATGAAATCTGAGAACTGCATGTAAAATTTCTTACAGCCAACCCTTATCAATGAAAAGCAAGGATAGGAATGATCTGAGAAACATAAATGTACATGGTTTTAGAAACTCTACAGAAACTCTACAGTTACCCATCTTCATCCAAACCTTCTACTATATTCCAAAGTTTCAAATGCTGGATTTTCTTGGATGGCACTGTTTTCGTGAATATTCCGTGAAGGATTCTTATAGAGAAGGAGAAACAGAGGGGCCTGGATTCACTGCAAGCAAGATAAACTCTTTGTGAAATAATACTAAATCAGGTAGATCAAATTTTGTACATAAGGCAAGTCATTCATCAACACGAAAACACATGGGCACAAGGAAGGTCTGTAATCTTGGAAGCCTGCATCATGCCTTCTTTCAGAGAGGGTATCGCCAGCCTGCTTGATTTGTAGGTGGCTCCAGTGTGCACGGCCTCATGGTGGGCACGTGTGACATGACTGGGGAGACTAACAAAGGGCTCGGGTCTTCTCAAAATCACATTTATTTATTCATTTATTTTGAAGATTTATTCATTTATTTGAAGAGAGAGAGAGAAAGACAGAGAGAGCGTGCAAGGGGAGAAGGGCAAAGGGAGAAAGAGAGTGTCTTAAGCAGACTCTGTGCTGAGCGCAGACCCTGTTGTGGGGCTGGATCTCATGACCCTGAGATCATGACCTGAGCCGAAATGAAGAGTTGGACACTTAACTGACTGAGCCACCCAGGTGCCCCTCTTCCTTGCCATCATTATCCAGGGGTACATTGCCTGGTGGGTCCTTTATCTCTCAAGACTCAGCTGCAATGACACTTCTCCTGACTTAACTAATGACACCACCTTTTTCTGTCATGCTAGCACAATACGCATATCTAAATTATTGCATGCACCACATTTATAGAGCTCACTGTTTATATGTCCGTCTCCTCAGTGGGCTCTGAGGTAACAATCCGTGGCCTATTCAGGATCTTAATTCCTTATCTAGCATACACACTGCTCTTAAACTCTGAAAACGGAGGGTTGTGCTTCAGAGACCCCACCCTGGCCCTCCTCCAGCAGGGTCCCTATACCTGAGGTGAAAAGTCAGCAGGACCAGGGATGTGCCTTCCTGGATTCCATGTCTACCTAGTTCCCATGCTCCCTGTTTCTAGACCATTCTTTGCTTACCTAGAGCCCAAGAATTCCCTGTCCACATGGTCCAATCCTCCTTTTGGGGATTACATAAGCCCTTTCCCAAGATCTGTCCTCCAAGAAGGGACCAAAAAGGTATGTGCTCACTCCTAGATCCGAGGACTGGCCAAGGCAGCTCTTCGTGAAGCACATGGACAGAACTTGTATAAACAGGCTGGACTGTCCATATGTGTGCATGTGAGGGGTCCAGTGATGAGGTCAGAGCAGGACTAGCAGGAGCAGGCAGTTAGGAAGAGAGCTGGGGCCTGGAGTTGCAAGGAATTAGAGGGTTCTTTTTTTTTTTTTTTTTTTGTCATTTTAGATGCATTGCTTTTATTTATTTATTTATTATTTTTTATTATGTTCAGTTAGCCACTGTATAGTACATCATTAGTTTTTGATGTACCTGGCCTTCTAGGTAGTTATGAAGGTATATTTATCATGGTGGGAGAATGGATCATATTTTGTCATTTGAAACCTTGAAATATTTAGACATATGTCATGTGAGCCTCCATGTATACTCTAGCCGGGACCTCTATAAATGTTAGGGCGCTGGTGTCTTGTCTAATACCGTACACAACACACGGGAGACGGTTCATGCGTGACTGAGGACTGGCTCACAGCAAAAAGATGTGGAATAACTGAGACTCAAGGGAAATAATTCTGTAGCATTTGAGTAAGAGAAAATAATAGAAGATATTAATTATAATTGAATTCACAAACTAGTTAATATACTTCCTAAAAATGTTTATATTCCAAGGGCCAAACTTAAACATTCCTCTTAAGAAGATGTTATTTACCAAATTAATGATCAATTTTTGAAAGCCTCACTTGAATTCTCCAGCATTCTTTGATTTCCAAACACAGCACTAATCTACAAAGCACTCATAGATGGGCTAAGAATGAAGTCAAATAAAACGTGACTCAGATAGAAAACGCCGTTGTGGGAGTTAGTTATACTCCAGCAAGAGAGGAAGAATTAACCCAAACTAGCAACAGTATTTCTTGAAGCCAGCATTTCAGGCCTCTGTCACTTCAAATGACCCCTTTATCCTTCACTGGCAGATAAAATCATTCTTGTAAGGAAAAGGAATGTTCGTCTTCCAGGTGGAACCTTGAGAACTAAGGTCCTGCTTGCCACAGATATGATCATTTCAATGAACGTAGGCGTTTTAACTTTTTCATAGGTATAAGAATCAAGGGCTCACCATGTTGAGTAACCAAGACTTCTTATCTCTTTTCTAAAGATAATACTTTTATTGTCACATAAATGCATGTTACTAACAAATGAAAGGAAATTTCAGGCTAAAATATGTATATACATATGGTTATTTCTGTGTGCGTGTATATATGTGTGGAAACTGAGAGGGGCAGGTACAGGGAGAGGAAGAGAGAATCTATTTAACCTGGAAAATCAACTAAGAAAAATCTGTTGAGTGACCTCTCTATACTCAACATTTGCCACACTATGCTAAGCATAGGGCATAAAAAGTCAAGGTCTTAAAACAATAATGAGATACCACTGTATACCTATTAGAATGGACAAAATTTGGAACACTGAAAACACAAATGTTGGACAGGATGTGGAGCAAGAAGAACTCTCATTCACTGCTGCTGGGAATGCAAAGCCACTTTGGAAGACAGTTTGGTAGTTTATTAAAAAACTAACATAATCTTATCACATGATCCATTGATTGTGTTCCTTGGTATTCACTCAAAGGAGTTGAAAACATGTCCACACTAAAACATGCACGTGAATGTTTATATCAGCCTTATTCATAATTCAAAACTTGGAAGTAACCAGGAGGTGAATGGATAAACTGTGGTACATCCAGACAATGGACTACTACTCAGTGCTAAAAAGAAATGAGCTATCAAGCCCAAGAAATGTATGAAACTTAAATGCATATTACTAAATGAAACAAGCCATTCTGAGAAGGTTACCTACTCTATGATCCCAACTATATGACATTCTGGAAAAGGCAGAATTATGGAGAGAGTAAAAATATTAATAGTTGTCATGGCTGGGGGAAGGAGAGGAGGAATGAATAGGCAGAGCACAGAAGATTTTTAGGGTAGTAAAAATACAATATCATTATGTCATTATACATTTTATCATGCATGTCATTATATATTTGTCTAAACCCATGGAATGTACAACCCCAAGAATGAATTGAAATGTAAAATAAGGACTTTGGGTGACTATGATGTGTCAACTTAGGTTCATCAATTGCACCACTCTGGTGAGGGACGTTGATAATGGAGAAGGCTGTGCATGTGTGGGAGCAGGGGTGTCTGGGAAATCTCTTTAATTTTGCTATTTTGTGGTGAGCCTGAAACTACTCTAAAAAATTAAGTCTTAAGAAGAAGGAGAGGGGTGTCTGAGAAGGAGGAGAAGGAGGATAAGAAGAAGAAAGACAAGGTCCTGCCCTCAGGAATGTTGACAATATTTGATAGGAGTTGGGTCTGGAGTGATGGGAGAAGCACTGTGGGCATATGTGGGTGGGGTGAGGGCACAGATTTGCCTATTACCTCCCATGAACAGACACTGTGATAAGGTGTGTAACATTAGGGCATCTCATTTAATTCTCATCAAACCAGTGCATGTAAATACTATCCCCACGTTCCAGATAAGGAAACCAATGTTTAGAAGAAGAGCCCAATGGAAGAGCAATACAACTGAGCAGCTGCCAAAAGAACTATTTAAAAGGAACTTATGGGAATGTAAATTGGTACCATCACTATGGAAAACAGTACAGAAGTTCCTCAAAAAATTAAAAATAGAACCACCATATGACCCAGCAATCTCACTTCTGGGTATATATCTAAAGGAAATGAAAACAGGTTATTGGAGAGATATTTGCATTCCAGTGTTTATTGCAGCATTATTTACAATAGGCAAGGTATGGAAACAACCTAAATGTTTATCAGTGGATGAGTGGAAAAAGAAGATGTGGTTCATATATACAATGGAATATTATTCAGCCATGAGAAAGAAGGAAATCCTGCCATCTGTGACAACACAGATGCCAAGTGAAATAAGCCAGACAGAGAAAGACAAATACTGAATGGTGTCTCTTAAATCTTGGAAAATCTTAAAAATCTTAAATAAAAAAAATATCTTAATAAAAACAAAGTCAAACTCTTAGAAGGAGTAGAAAAGTGGTTGCCAGGGGTTGGGGGTTAGAGGAAATAGGGAGAGATTAATAAAAGGGCACAAACTTTCAGTTATAAGATGCATAAGGTTTGGAGATCTAATGTATAACATGGTGACTATAATCGATAACACTATATTGTATAATTGAAATTTGCTAAGAGAGTGGAATTTAAATGTTCTCACCAAAAATAAAATAAAGCAAATATGTGAGGTAATGGCTATGTTAATTAACTTGACTGTGGGATTCTTCACAATGTATATGTATATCAAATTATCACGATGTACACTTTAAATATCTTACTATTTTATCTGTTAAATATACCTCAATAAAGCTGAAAAAGTAAACATGAACAGCTGAATCAGATTGCTCATACCATTCAATTATGTTGTCAAAAATGCAAGCAGTACTCTCTCAATTCATGGCAGGGTCTGCAAATGGGAAAAAAAAATGGATGGGTTTCACAAGGGTGATCATGGCTTCAGGGACAATGATTATAGGGGTTGTACTCACTTAGGGCTAGTAATGCTCAAAATCAAGAAAAAATTTAAAAGGAGAATCAAGTTATGCTTATCTTTTTCACAGCATCTCTTCCTTCCTAGTTATTTCACATTGATTTTTTTGTTTTTGTTTTGAAAGATGTTGCAATGTGCTTAATAAGGATGTATATTCTCTGATTGTTGGGTGCAGGATCTGAATATGTGCCTGTTAGATCATGCATATTAGTTATGTCACCCAAATCCTCTACAGTTTAGTGATTTTTTGACCTTTAAATAATTAAGATGTATTGAAATCTTGTAGGTTATTTTATTTTTAAATTTCTACCTATAGTGCTATAAGTTTTGCTTCATATATTTTGAGGCTATTTTAGAATTACTAAATCTTCTAAAAGAGTTGAAAGAACACAATGAAAGGAATTTAATTTTGAAATTGATTGGGAATATGGTGTCAACACAGAATAGTTTAATTCCATGGTTTCTCATACAACCGGTGAAATGTAAATTGGCCCCACTTCTCCTTAGCACATGTATTAATCCCTCATTTGAATTTAATCAAATAGCAAGACAAAATTTGCATAAGTATTTTAACAATTTCCTTACTGCCTTACTCCTCATCAGATAGAGTCTGTTCCCTAGCGCTGGTTCTTTGGTTTGTTGAGTTCAAGGAAGTCTTTATTCCCAATGAAATGATGTTTGACATAATTGAAGATTTCTATTATTCTGTAGAGGGAGGGTGCAAGTTTAGAGGGAGAGCAGCTGAGACGAAGTTAAGTTACTCTGCCAAGAAAGGGAAAGAGATTTCAGGAGGCATAAGATCTGCGATCAGGGTGTCAGAGTTGGGGTGGAGGGGTACTGAAAGAGAAAGGGAGGGAGAAGAGAGACTTGGGAGAAGGGTGTATCCAAAGAGACTTTCTCAAGTAACGTACCGTGTGGACCTTCTCTTCATGCTATTCTGGTCTTTAATGAAGTCTCTGTGGGCCAATAACACTTTTGACTTAAAGGAGCTGGAGCTATAGGACAAGGGGATGGACATACTGTTTGAAACAAAGATATGGTGAATTTTTGTTATTAGAAAATCCGTTTAATCTATACCCTCGCTAAATAAAGATAAATATCAGAGATTATCAACTTGAGGGATAGCTGGTCATCATCCTGCCTGGGCCACTGACTTCTCTGAAAGGTCTTATCTCTGGTGAAATAAGCAAGTCAGGCAGCCGCCCCGTTGGGGGGTGGGGGCGGGTGGGGATTTACACCCAGCCCATGATTTCTTTGACCATACACCGCCTCCTGTGTGCTGGGAACAATTCTGAGCCGGGAGAGGGGAACTCAGTACTAAGCCTCAGCTCTGCTACTTATTAAGGCTGAAATTAGTATAATTGGGTCTAAATTAGGCTCTCTGGGTCTACTTTCCCTATCTGTGGAATGTGAATAATCAAACCTTTTCAGTCTTCCTCATAGATCAGTTTTAAGGATCAAATAAGAAAACAAATGAGGAAATATTGTGTCGACCATACAGAGTTTTAAGTGATTGGGCCAGCAAACCTAACAGAAATACCTGAATAATCATGAGCACACTTGTCCTGAATGAAAGGTTCTGGGTTCAGCACAAGCTGATATTGCCAAAGAGAATTAGTCACTTGGTAAATGCCAAAATGACTGGAATGCAAAACAACACTCTCCCCCCAAACAAATGAATCCAAGACGTTAGGCCTCTTGTTTTTAGAGTCAGTATCAAAGTTTAAGCATGTGACTTCTTAAATAGTTTAATACTTTCTTGTGAACTCAATTTGGTTCCTGGGAATAGAGTGGGAAAGAGAAAACAACAACAACAACAACAGTAACAACCTAGAATTCAAGAGACTGTTTAGCTGGAAGTTCAAGGGGTGGGTGGTCCCCTTCCTCCCAGTGAGAATTCTGGAAGTCAGTTTGAACATTTTGAATGGCAAGAGCTGCAGTGAAAGCCTTCTGGGTTTATTGAGCGTTTAACATGAGAAGGATCTGAGTCTGGTGTCCAGAGCAGGTGGCAGAGGTCCCCAGTATCCCTTCTACCCTGGTACTTACAGACCCAACGTAATCGCTCTTGACCTTAACTGCTGTGGCCTCACCTTTTCCTTTCTATTTTGTGAGATTTTCCAGGTATACCAAACATAAATACTTAAAAGAACAAAATCTAGTTTTTATTCCTCAGAAATGAGGAGAAAGGTGAATGCCAGCATGAATTTATTTTGGGGCTGTTACCATTCATATCACCTTTTTTTCCCCCTCAGACAAGGGGGTCTATTGCTTGTTTAGCATTTCTCTTCCTTGATCTGCCAATAAAATAAAAGAGGTGTGGAAAAAACTCACACAACATTGTAGGTTTTTTAAGTTGTGTCTTAGAGAGCCTTATCCTTATTACTCAGGAGATGTTAGTGCCAGGAACATCTTCATTCATATCGCTCATAGGCATATATTCCTATAACAGACAATTTCAGATTTTGGAAAAATTGTGCTTGTCCCAAAACATATGAAAGATAACTGAATCAGCCTGTGGTCTCGCTCCTGGGGACTGTGTTTGTCATAAGAAAGGATTTATATTGCACCATCGTCAGCTTCAGTTACAGTTTACATCAGAAACGTCAACATCCATGCCGAGCAGATTTTGTGACATTTTCACTAACCTCCCAATGGAGACTACGCTGGGCTGTCAACTGTCCATTTGGATGGCTTTTAAGGACTAGAAGATAATTTTCATCAACCTGCTTCCAAAGCACTGTAATGAGGACACGAAAGCCAAGCCCACCCAGGCCTTGGAAAACAAGACCTTTTGGGTCTCCCACAGGGCTGATATAGAGCTGAAAATTACAAGATGTCAATAAACGCCAAATTGAATTGAATCAAGATTACCAAAGGAGATTAGGTATAAGAGAGTAGTCAAAGCAATAAATGAGAAGCAGCTTGTCACAGAAATAAAGACAGAAAGGAAACTAGTCTTTAAATAGGAGATACAGAGCGTGCCAATCACAAGTCAGTCCTGAGCCCACTTGGACAAGTTCTTTTCTTATTGATCTCCCTACCTCTCTCCCTGCCTCCTGGTGCTGGTGACTTTGGTCCACTACCCAACTCCAACCCATCCTTTAAGACCTGCCTCAGAATCACCTCCCCTGAGAAGGCTTCTTGATCTCCCGAGACAATTCGTAAAGTGAGTTGCTTCCTTCCCTATGGAGTTCGAACCCACCCAGCACTTTGTCCTTAACTTTGTTCCACCACTTATCTCCTTCTCCGTTTATGGTCTGTTTACATATCTGTCTCTTCCCTCCCCCTTCCCTACAAAAGCAGAGTGCAACCTTCTTGAAGATGTTACATTGTTTTTCCTGTTATCTCTGACTATCATCTCTGTATCCAGTCCTGAACCCAGTCCCTGGCCACAGGAAATGCTCAGTAAATGTTTAGTGAACAATGACCAGTGTAGCTTCCATTTGTGGTTTTCATTAGAAGCATCAAAATGCAAAAGGAACTTCTTGAATGCCTGCTTGAACCCCAGGAAATTTACAGTTCTTTCTCAACAGGCAAGAAGAAAAGCACGTTCAACATAGAAGCAGTGCCCTACATAAATATCATTCCTACAAAAATGTGTACACCACAACCTCGTACCCTTAATGGTTCACATCCTTCTAGGACAAACGAATCAATAGACATTTGTGATAGGCAAGTTCTTTCAAAAGATCTACTGTCCTTGCTTCACAACAGGAGTCCACGTGGAATTACTTTCTATACGGCTTTCTCAAGGGTCCAGTCTAATCTGGTTTCAAAATAACCACTACAGAGAGGTCCCATTAATTCCCTAAAATGGCTGTCTCCTGGATTAGTAGACTTCTAGGGATCTCTTGTACAAATAAACAGTTTGTGACACTGAACCAAGGCTGGCCTGCTTTGGTATTTCTGTGTGCAGCTTAACTGAAACATAGCTGGACTTGGAACATGTTTATACAAACTAACTAATCCTTCTAGATCATCATGACCTGCAATTACCCTGCTATTCCCAGCATGTACTCAACTTGTGCCAAATGAGGCAGTAGTTTCATAATGAAAGAAAGAGTTTCTATTAAAGAGACAGGTCGGACCCTTGCACTGCTTTCCTGTTCACTCGAGTGTCCCATGTCTCTGCATATCTAGCACTCCTAAGGAAACAACATTAAGGGCACCAACCTCCACAGGGCTGCTGTACCGAACGTGAAAGAAAGCTTCTCTGTGTTACCAGTTGGATCAGAGGTTAAAACTCTGCGTTCGAGGTCTGCCTTACTGTCTGGTGGCAGCCATTTTGTTCAAATACGACCTTATGGCCTAGGGAGTTTCACTCCACTCATGATAACTCTACTTACTAAATAGTTCATTTACATACATACTAATCCCTATGGGCTGGCAGAGTCAGACTTTGAGCTCACAGAATACCTTAAAATACTCTACATTTGGTATCTGATGAAACCTCAACTATATTTTTCCTCAAATATCTCCTATAATTAGCCTGAAGATTCTAGGGGATATTAATCCATGTGTTTCTAATTCATTTACACTCATACTATTAAAATCCTGTATTATAAGAGCTAGCTGATGTTCAAGAAACCAGTTAAACTTTTAAATAATCTTTGTAAAGTCTTTCTTCTTAACAACAGGAAGATGTGTTTGCCAAAAGAAAATGAACTGAAACACTAGAAAATCTGGGTTTGATTCAAAACTAACCCGGGAGGTTTAAAAGGGCTGTAAACTTGGTGAGTGAAATGAGTTTAGTTTCCATATACTACATACCCATATGCCGTGTTGATACTTGGTGTGCACATACTTAGCTCACACGTGCTGATGTGTAGTGTTAACATTTGGAAAGTCAGAGCCAGTTGGCAGGTTAGGTTGGAACAGGGTGCTAATGAGGTCAAGATTCCAGGCCCAGTCTTCCTGAGGATGGGGTGCCACTTCTCTTAAGCCAACCACTTGCCACTAATGAGCTCAGTGGCCTTGGGCTACTCTGATTCAATCTAATTTAAAAGTTTATTGAGGCCTACAAAGTGCTGGCACTGTATTCGGCACTGGGATACTCCCGGGCTACCATGTAGTCCCTACACTAAAGGAGCTCACAGGCCACTAGGTGAAACATTTGTAAGTCAATGTACTGGGGCAGCAGTGTAATATCGGAAATAAGTAAGACTTAAAATCCTTGGAGGTCAAGGAAGCCTTCATGGAAAAGGCTTTTCCTTACCTTTAAAGCTCAGCACAAGCATTATACTCTTCTGTGCAGATTTCCCAAGGCAAACATAGGTGCTCTTTTCTCTACAGTCCCAATGTCCTTGGAATAGACCTCTGTTAGGATGCTCAGGAATACTTGGTGACTAGATGGCAGAGATTACACAGGATTATAGACGGAATTTGAAAAGAAGAGCATACCAGATAAAGGAATGGGGGCAGGGGGAGATTGGTAGGAAGAGCTGATAGATGGAAGGATAACAGGGAATGAAGCTGGGGAGGCAGAAAAATAGGATGCAGCTCTTAAAAAGTTTACATGCCCTACAGAGAAGCTTTGATTTCATTTTGTAGCCTTTGGGGACTTATTAAGGGTTTTAAGAAGAATCGGACTTGTGGTTCAGCAAGACAAATTTAGTAGGCTGCTTGGATGGAAAAGAAAAGAGCCTGGAGGCACTGGGACCAATTGGGAACCTATCGCCACTCTCTAGGCAGGAGCCAAGGATGGTCTGAACTTAAGCTGTAGTGGGGAGGATGATGAGGAAAGGGTAGATCCCAGAGATGGCTAGAAGGCAAAATCAGTGAGACCTGAAAAATGATTGGGTGTGGGGTCAGCAAAGGCAGGAGTCCTGCCTGATCCTAGGCTTCTCCTTGGGGAAATTAGGCGGACAGTGATGTCACCAGTTAGCATGAGCAATGTGGGAAGACGTCTAGGACTGAGGAGGGAAAATGTAAGAAGTTCAGTTCCAGAAGTAATGCATTTCAGTTAGGGAAAATGTCCATTGTCCAATAAAAGATAAGCTATTTCTTCAGGAGCCTGGGGAACAGGATATAGATATAAGATGAGATAAAGATGGGGATGGAGACAGGTATCCAGGTAGAGTGAGAAAATAGGAACGAAACAGAAAAACACTCAGGGATCCTAATATTTGAGAGATGGACAGAGAAGTTTGATTCAACAAGTAGTTGGTGGTGCCCCAGAAAGATCAAGAAAGGAAGAAACTGAGAAGAGTCCATGGACTTTGGCATTAGGAGATAATTAACCACTTTACTGAGAATAGGTGTCACGAGCAAAGACCTATTTTCAGGGGAATGTGTGAATAGATGTGAGGTGTGAATGGTGCCTATTGATGAAAAGCTTGAGAAGAGCAGAAAGAGAGCACTGAAGTAAAAGCTAGGGGCAGTGCTGGGAGGGCTTCCCTTCATGTGGTATGGGCCAGATTCAGAAATGTGAAAGGCTGAAAGTAAGAATGGAGGTAATGTACAACGTCCCCAAGAAGGAGGGAACATGATCGAGGGAGAGATCAGCCTAACTAGGAGGCCTAACACCTCAGCCACCATGAAAAAGTTCTTACTCAGCTTTTGGAGTATTTATGATGTTTTCATGGTGAAACATTTTATTCCACTATTTATCAAAAAATGTTCCCATATCCCCACTTAAAAGCATCCTTAACCTTTGTTTTTAGATATGAGACCAACTCTTTATGAAATGACATTGGATTGGGAGTCATGGTTGTGACATAGCGAGATGAGTTTGGCGGGGGGGAGGAGATGTAGGTTGGAGTCCCAGCTCTGCCACTGATGTCTTACCTGGCCTCTTTGGACCTTGTTGCTTTATCTTTATCCAGCCTACTCAACCGTGCTCCTGCAGGGTCAAATGAAACCAGCTCAGTGAAAGCTCTTGGTAAGCGAGTACCGGACAATGTTAGCAGTTATATTCAGTTTCCTGGATGGACAGACTATGTCTGTCCCCTGTGTGACTGCCTTTTGTTTTAAATGAGGTAATACATGCATGCAAAGCCCTTAAAAGTTTCTTGGCACAGGTAATTACACACAAAAGTTAACAATTACCAAGGTCCTCCTCCACCTCCCTCTACTCCGTTGCCCTAGTGTACAACAAGCCATCCAGAGATAGTGAGGCTTCCTGTAGTGTCCACTTTATATCCTTCCAGGAGCTTCTCACCCTGCCCAAAACGAAGGCTCACTGGTATTGCATTACATTTCTTTAGACCCACCCCTTCTAAGAGTATTACAATTAAACCTGTTTAGCTAATTCTCGCTACAGCAGTGATGACTGATACTACTACTTTAAATGATTACTTCTAATAGTATTTATAGTTCAGTATGGTATAACTCTTTAGCCAAGGAATAAAACCTTTAATGGTGTGATATCAGGTAATATGTTAGGCAGGTCATCACACTGCAAGTTAAATGGAGTTCAGTCTTGGTATATTTGAGATAACAAACATTTTCTAAAGTAAATGAGAAAATGAGGCTGACTGTTCCCTGAGAGTGTCCCATGTTAGAATTTGCATTATTCATATTCGCATTTATAGTTTGTTCATACCACAGCCCTTTCTGAAAAAGACTTGAGTCACCTTACAGTAAAGTATGTATGTCTGAAAAGTTTAATGATATCAAAGTATAAAATCAAAACTATAGGGAGGAAAAACATAGAATGTTTTAAATATAGTAACTTTGATTTATTTATATACGTAAATGCTACGACTTTGGGCTTCCTGATTGCCTGGCCTTTAAAGAAACAAAAACCCAAAACAAGATAATTCAATTCTGTACTGGGAATTATAGCAGCTCACCCATGTCTACTCCTTTCTTAAAATGATATTTCACATTTTTCTTACAGCTAACCCAGCTATTATATTAACTTCTAGCCAATGGGATATAAGTGGAATTGATAGGAGTAATTCACAACTTTAGTGCAATGGACATGAGATGGGATACAGATGAAATGGCAGGAGCTGGGTGTTCAGGATGGCAGAATCTCTATACCCGGACTGCTGATGTTTAGGCTATTACTTGGCTGAAGCTACTGCAGTTTCGGATCTTTTTGTTTCATTAGCTTAGATTGTATTCTACCAGTACAAAAGTGGATATCTGGGAGTCGAATTCTGTAGTAAAAATAGAAACGCTGAAATAGATGATAGTGCCTTAATGGTCAGGCAACAGGCATTGAGGACAAAGATATTGAAGTCTGTAAAGCTGTTGAGCATTGTCGTGTCATGGTAAACATTTGCTAAAACTACCACCAGTGATAGATGACTGATAATTGGCAACCTTAGCAAAGCCTTATAACAGAGCTTAACTCAGGTGAGAGTTCGTCAGCTTGCAAGCAGATCTCTGCTCAGGGCAGTTGTCTCTTACATACAATCTACAATCCAAATGGAATGAAAGTCTGGTAATTCAAATGGTTGCAAATATAGCTGCTTTTCTACCACCAAATACATTCAAGCCTTCCTCAGAGCCTAATACAGTATGTCCCCTACTAGATAATGGGGCTACTCTCAAGATAAAGATTGAGGCTGTTGCCTTGTCATTCAAGCCTGTTGCTTTGGATAGCCTCTGGGGAGTCTCCAGCAACATGGGAGGGAGAGGTGTGTTGAACATGGAGACCAGGAAATGAAAGAACAGAATCTTCTGGCTTAAGAGGTATGGAAGATGAGATCTTTGGCAGTGGTTACTGGCATCTGGAACTGACAGGAAACAAGTAGATCAATAGTGTATCAGATTTTAAGGGAATTGTATTGCCAAAGAAACTGCAAGACTGGCCTGTAAAAGCTATCTGAAACTTAAAGTAATCCTCAGTCTCCTAAACTTTCACCAGCAGGCAATGAGATATGCTCACTTCATATGTGGCCATGAAAGATAAAGACAAGAACATGTCCCAGTGAGCCAGCGAGGACAGTACACAGGGGCGTTGCTTCCAGCATTGGGGCTTCCAGCACAAGGTGTCCCTGCACTGCCAGGGCACAGAATCTGCAATTCCTGTCCAAGGGGTTTTGACAGTTGCTATGGACTAGTGACTGCTGTATGTTTATCATCTTTTCTTTTTTTTTTTCTTTTTTTTTTTTTAAAGATTTTATTTATTTATTTGACAGAGATAGAGACAGCCAGCGAGAGAGGGAACACAAGCAGGGGGAGTGGGAGAGGAAGAAGCAGGCTCATAGCGGAGGAGCCTGATGTGGGGCTCGATCCCGGAACGCCGGGATCACGCCCTGAGCTGGAGGCAGACGCTTAACGACTGCGCCACCCAGGCGCCCCATGTTTATCATCTTTTCTAAATGGGAGTTATTATTGTGGTTATCCACAATAAAATGGTCATAAAGCTCTGTTTATTGTGGTATTGGGGGTGGAAGGTAGGCCTGAAGGTAACTCATCTCTTAATTTGTAGGTCACCAGATCACAGGAGTTAGAGGTAGACTTGTTGGGGGTGGGGGAGAGACTGTAGGCTCTGCAGATTGTGGACTATAATCTGATGGAGAATGTTGCTTGTGTGAGAAGAATACACATGGATATCTGGGTGGCTGAAGGGGCAAATTCTGGCAGACTCTGTCTACCAATATCAATGCCTCCTTTCTCTCTTCTCATTCTCCCTCACAGCCAGGCATGGCCATGAAACTAATTTCTGTCCAATGGGAGGTAAATACAAGTAGGTCAATTCTGTCCTTTATCTCTTGGAGCAGTCACTTTGAACCCAAAGATGGAAGCTGTGTGTTGATGATGGCAGAGCCTCTTACCAGCTCTGGACCTCCTATCTGTGGAGTTTTACGCAAAATAGTCATAAACTTCCTCCCATGTAAGCCACTGTTTTGAGATATCTCTGTTATAACAGCTAGGCTAACACACTCTACTTATTAAAAAGGAGAACGTGCACCAGTTTTATGAGAAAAACCTTTATGTTGATCCTGACTGTCATCCCAAAAAGAAATTTCTCAAGTGTAGCCTTACACTGAGTGTCCTGTAGACTCTATCCTTGACAACACTTTATCACAAACCAGAAGCAATTTGCACACGGCTATCCTCTGCTTGCTTTCCTTTTTGAAGTGTTAAAACCAAAAGCATCACTTTGGAGCGCAGCTCAGTGAAAGCAGTTCTTTAAGAGCTTCCACTGGAGCGCTTCAAACATGGAGTCCCCTAGGAGAAGAGCGCAGAACAAACTCAGTTCAATGATAGATCTTACCACCATTCTGGTAGCAGAATAACCAGTACTTCTCAACCTAAGTCATCTGACACCTCATCAATAAACACTAGCAATGACAACTAGGGTCTAGAGTGCATGTATTTATGTTACTTAGGTGATCTATAGAGTAGATGGGGGTTGACATTTGATCAGGAAACTGGAGAAGCATGTCCGGTGTTCTCTACTGTATTAAATCTTACTATGTCCTCCCTTGAAGGAGACTAAGGAGCTTCTGGCACATCAGAAGTCAGGAGTTTGCTCAGGATAGGCTCAAGCACCGGTACCAAAGCTGCCTTCTGTCGCAGACTTCTCTCCACACAGAAGCATCACACCACTCTGTGGGCCCACAAGCAACATAAGAAGGAGGCCCTATGTTTCTTCCATACTTTCAGAACAGATCTCAGTACCTAGAGCTGTGACACAAAAAGCAAAACAGCTCACTTTGAAGTACGGTCTTTGGTGTTTGGCTACCCAAAGAAGCCTTCAAAAGCCAATCCTCTCTCACTGTCATTTGAAAACAATTTTCCACCCTAGAATTCAGAGTGTATTTTATAGTAAAATAATGTAAAACTTTTTATCCATCTTCTTGATTATCTTAGAAGATTATTGGTTTTTAAGCTGAATTATTTCAACATCAATTAAGAAAAATATAATAGAGGTTCTAGGTAGACATCTGCTCATGGGCACATGTAAGCCTCTAGTTCCATATCATAGTGAGACGCAGCTGATTCAGGCCTGGAATATTGTCAAAACAAATGTTACTAGGATGCCCACTTTACCCAGAAAGCATCTGCAATAATCATGTGGATTTTCAGCCAAACTGCTGAACAGTGGCCTTCTGGGTATGTGAACATGTAGGCATGCTATATGGGGTTATTTGATTTTACACAATTTAAATATGCAGATTAGCTACCTGTGACATTGATTGTAGATTTGGTATAATATCAAGACACATTTTCAGTTGCACGTATAATGTCTGACCATTGGCTTCTTTGGGCCACCGGAAGCTTTAAGGAGATAAACCCAATTCAAGGATTCATCTTAAAACCTTCTGGAGTGGCAGAATATACAAATTGGTTCTCAACCTAAACGATCCAAAACCTCTCCAGTAAATGCCAGCAGCGATGACGAGGGTCTAGGGGGTGTGTACTTTATGTTACTTGAGATGCCTGCGAAGCAGATGAGGTTCAATCAGGATACCAGAGAAATCTCATGATCATAACACCAAGGAGGCTCTTTGCTTCCTATTTGTTGCAAAGGATAAGTGCATCTAAACACTGTTCTCAAATCGTGTTAACTGAAAGAAAGCTAGCTACAAAACTATACACATAGCTTTTATGTGCATGGACATGTGCATGTGTGTGTTTGCATTTGGAAAGTGAAATTGAGGGTAATTTTAATGTTCTTCCTAGTGAATGTTTATATTTTTGAAAAAAAAAAACACACACATTACTGATACGTTCAGAAAAACACTGTAAGATACACCCCACTCCAATCTGCTAGAATTTTATAACAGAGGGACTGGGCTGACACCTAAACCCACCGGCTTGGCCAGTTTTAGTGCCTTTAAAAGTGTGACAGACAGTAAGTGCTTTGTGATGTGAGGCAACAGGACACATCTAGCAGCTTCCCATGATACATTCTTGCCACCAGCTGTCCCTCAACAACAACAATAACAACAACAATAAAAAGCCCAACTAAGTCTGAATCAATCAAGTCTCAAGATCTAATTGCCAGTTAATAGGAAGTATAAGGATTAGAGAAACAAGTTGAAAGATACTACTAGGAAGCAATCTACCAAATCCAGAATATGGGAGTATTCTACATGACAAAGAATTTGGTTTCTTCAACCGAAGAAAAAAATGACATTAAAAAAGGAGAATAACGTTAGAGTTTATAAGGTACTTAAGAGAGTTAATAATCAAGTGCAATGTGGACCTTGTCTAGAACCTTATTCAAATAAGCCAACTATAAAAAAACATTTTTGAAGAAATTGGGGAAATATGAATATTGAATGGAAATTGGATCTCTATTAAGAAATTAATATGAAATGTGGATTGAGAAAGAAAAAAGTACAAGGAAAGTAACTGTCAATCTACAATTGTATGCCTAATTAAACTATCTTTCCACAGAAAGGGTGAAATAAAGATCTTTTCCGTCACATAATCTCCCTATCCCCAAATGCATCATGGCATTAAGGTGAAGATTAAGAGTGTGAGAGAATTAAATATAGCTTCCTTTTACATTAATTGAGATGGTGACATAATTTGGCAGTTTCTGTCCTGATGCAATTCTTGCAGAAGGATTAAAATCCAAGTGCTGTAGCAGTTATCACCAACTGTTGACGTAAACTACAGAATACACTGTCCTTGCACTGATGACTAATGTCCAAAACACCAAAGGGAAATAGCATAGACAGATATGATAATAAAGTAATAAAAGGTGGAAGCAGATTCATGTTATTTTCTTTAAGATGGAAGGAAATATAATTTTAGTTAATATATCAATATAACTGAATTCCAATTATTCCTCAATTAAGATTTTGGACTAAGAGATGTGAACTTGCCTCTATTGGGAGAACCCTAACTTGGAGCTCAGCCTTCCCCAATGTGTTGCCTGTTGAAAGGCAAAGATCCCTGGGAAGCAACTAGAAGGTTAGCACCACAATGACAAAGATTATTATGTTGTTCAATGAGGCGTCCCTAGCATCGAGAGCAGAGACAGGCACATAGAAAGTGGTTGATATTTTGGGGTTGAATTTTTAAATGTGTACCACAAATAGGACATAGAAAAAGGTAGATCATGAAAGCCAGCATGTGGCTTCCAGCCATCAATTAGCAAAGAAGATATGGGAGGAGGGGGCGCCTGGGTGGCACAGTGGTTGCCTTCGGCTCAGGGCGTGATCCCAGCGTTCTGGGATCGAGCCCCACATCAGGCTCCTCCGCTATGAGCCTGCTTCTTTCTCTCCCACTCCCCCTGCTTGTGTTCCCTCTCTCGCTGGCTGTCTCTCTCTGTCGAATAAATAAATAAATAAATCTTTAAAAAAAAAAAAAGAAGATATGGGAGGAGAAGCCATGGAGGTTCGTTCCGTGCTTGTGTGTGTAGGCTTACTCTGAAGAGCTTTTAAGATAAAACAAAGAAACAAACAAAACACATGGGAATATGGTAGAGGGAAATGATATAAAAGTGAGGGCTTTATGTATTAATTGACTTGCTAAGTAGAGCCTCTAGGCTGCCATAACAATATCTTATTCTCCCTTTCAGAGATGAGGTCAAGAACTATAGGAGAAGGTTCTTAGCTCACTCCATTTTCAAGATTTCTTTGTAAGAGGGTGAGGTTCATGTCAGTGAGTGGTAAGACTCCTGTTTTGGCAGAAAAATGGAGATCCAGAGCAGTCCAAGTTGGATAATGAGTATATTGTATATTAACTCAATAACCCAAATAGGAACACCTGTCTCTGTGCTGCAGAAACCTATGTCTTAGCCAGCAGTGCACCCATGGTGATAAAGGAAGGGCATGTTTACATATGTGTTTTGATTAACATCATATGCACATTCAACCTGCGTCTGCAGACTCTTACACCACATCTGTAGTCCATCCTAACCTACTTACTTATATTGGGATCTGTAGATTTCATAGGGAAATCCATAGATAGGGTAGATCTGTTCTTAAAGGGTACCATCATACTCAACAAATTCAACTTGGGAAGCTTGGTATGAAAACTCCTAGGGGATTAGGAGAAAATCTGATTTGGGCACAACTCAGCACCCAAAAAGTCCCATTGTTGGCTTATGCATGATACTTAAGCAATTTTAAAGTTCTCCCAATTTGTGAATCATTTCAAAGATGTTGGAAAATAACTAGCATGAACTTGTTTAACATAAATACTCTTTCCTATTAATGTGAAGGCTTTCGTATAAACATCACGGCCACAACAATGGCTGTAAATGCCATTAATTTTCGTACGTATTTAATAGCTTAGCTTGTGCTAATTTAAAGGGGTAAAGGCCCTTTATAGCTTGGTACAATCCAACTAATCACTCTACCTTGATTCTCCCTAGCATGTGCCAAAAGGAGTTTTTATTTTAATGGGTGTGGGATGAAAAGATGAGCGAAGTGCCCTTCTGCAGTTCTTGGAATGTTTTTGTCATTAAGTTTCCATGAATGTCTTGATTGTACCATCATGTTAATAGTCTGCTCTGAATTAGGAGGAAATTTTATTTCATAACACTTGTCACCAAAGACAAGCACATCTCACCGCCCATCCATAACATGTATAAACATATGAAAAATTAAATCCAGGTGTACAGTTAAACCTGAGATCCTAAAATGGAACAGGTTAGACTGGTAGAGGAAATTTTATAGGGCTTTGATATTCCTACTTTGCAAAGTATAAATAAGAGTCTGTCACTTGACATTTCAGTAAAGAATGGATTATATATAAATTTACAAGTGTGGTCAAGCAACTTTTAATAAGTAAGAATTAAGTTGGGTGAGAGGAAAACACATCCTATCAGACACTAAGACATTACAAAGCTATGGTAATTAGATACATATAAGTGTTCAGGGACAAAATCAAATGGAGAGTTCAGAAGTATATGAAAAAAATATATAGTTTGAGAATAATAGAGAAAATAAATGAGTCAGTTATGTAAGTTATGGTCCCAAATGAAGTGGATTATCAAAAATCTAAAACTATTTATTGATATAGCCGTCCTCAATAATTCTTCACTGTATATTCAGGTGTTATTCAAGGATGAGCTTCCTGAAAATGTGTGTTTATTAGAAGCAATATCAAGAGCGCCAAAAACAATAGCAGCGTACTGGGGGCCAATATAAATTCTTTTGATTAGTGACTTAACTTGGAGACTTAGAATCTTCTGAGTACCTCATAGCAATGAAAACCATGTATCATTCAAGTTGTGATACTGTGAAGAACAAAAGGGGCATTATCAATATGCTGAGAGAACACACATAATTCTGGACCATCCTGGGAAAATCAGTTTATATAGTCACCCTATCCATGGCCATATAATGCCACAGACTTCATATTAATTCTAAAGCCCTTGAGAGCACTATAATTTCCAAAGGTGCCCCAGGGATTCACACTTAAATTTGGGTGAATCCATATTTTCTGTTTTGGCCCAGAGAGTGTGGATATATTTGTTCCAAAATCACATCAATCTTTTTCTTTTCTTTTCTTTCTTTCTTTTTTTTAATCTCCATGCTCCACCATCTTTAAGTTCTCTCAGTTTGGGGTTCTGAGCTATAGGAAGCAGGAACTGCAGTACATTTCTTAGGTAGGAAGATGAACTCTTGATCTACTTGTAGCCTTCCCAAAATGACTGCAGGGCCAACATTTTCTGGTTAACTTGGCTAACAAGGTAGTTTAAATTTTCTACATAATGTTATGCAGTTTTATCATTTTTAGGCCCAAATGTTTCAAAGCTGCTAAGATGCCTAGAATATAACAAAGAAGAGAAGGGAGTGGGTGGGGAATTAACATTTCCTAAGCACCTAGAACATGCCAGGCCCTGGATTTGAGGCTTTCTAAAGATTAGTTCATGTCAATCATCCCAGAAGCTCTATGAGATAGGTGCTGTATATTCATTTTTAAGATGGAGATATTAAGCCACAAAGATGGTAGGTAATTTGCCTTAGATAACACAGCTGGTAAGAGCCAGCTAAAGGAACATTTGTCACCTTGTGCTTTCCCACTTTCACCTGAGTTTCTGCATTTCATTATTGGCTTCATCCTACTCAATGTTCCAAGTGATAACGATGAAACTGTTTTAAGACACAACCATTGGAGGTACTTTTCATTTAATGGAGAGGAAAATGTTACATATCTTAGCACTGGGAAGGCAGAAACACCATTGTATGGTCATTTAACGGAAAGCAACTATTTAAAGAAAGACCATAAAATTGAGCTTTATTTCCCAGACTACTATTGGGCCTAAATGGGAGTTTTCTATACCAGCAACAAATTTTCTCTACTGTGGCTTCAGCATATGTTCTGAGTTCTGAGAAATCATCATTTTTCTGTTCACTCTTTAGGGTTTCTGTCACCCTAGTGGTGAGTCCTGCGCTAAAAAACCGACATTCCCCTAGTGTCAGATGTGCTGTTTACATGTGACCATATTGGTCGTTTGATTCTCAGTTTCCTGTGCATCTGGCTGAAGAATGGCCAGATGGAAAGTTGGGGGATGCAGTTGTGCACCATGTCATAGCACACAGTGGTTACAGTATGCTGACTTACATCCCAAACCTTTAAACTGCATTCTAAAGATCATTCCACATTCTGTAACAACTCACCTATGTTGGATGCAGGGTGCCCCTGAGTCAGGCAGATAAATTCCTGTGCCTTTTTTTCTGACAGTTCATCACCTCTGCGTCTGATAGTTTATCTCTACTTTTAATCTACCTCTCCCTCTCCGTCTCTGTCTCTCAATTAGGCCAGATCTCATAAGAGGTATACTGAGCTAACACAAATGTTTATGGTTAAAATCTCTAGAAAATAGGCACATAGTTTATCCAAGTTTTTAGCACAATGCCTCCCCCCCAAAATACTGGAAAATTAGAAAGCAACTTGAGAAAAACTGTTTTGAAAGATGTATAGAATTGACTTTTTGGTGTGGGTATACTTATATTTAAATAACAGGATTATCTATTGTGCTCAGAAATTACAGTAAACAGAATACTTGACAAACAAGGATAATGGAATTGTAGAATAGTATCATTGTTCATTAGAGAAAACAATGACCCTTATGATGCTGTGAGTGTAGAGAATTACATTATCATTTATTCCAAGCACAAGCACGAATATGGAACAAGCTAATGAGTTGAGATGTCATCCGAATTTCCATGGGTTATACTTACAGCTTAGAATTGTAGCTTTATTGAATGGTGCCAAACATTCTTACTCTACAATAGCATTAGTGACAATTCACTTGGGTAATCCTATTTGTTTTCATTCATTTTAATGAGGTAGTTTGGGATGGTAATCTGCAGAGGAAAACTTGGGAACAGGTGACAGCTTGATTTAAAATGCCTCTCGAATTGAAAGGTAGTTAAGAGCTGAACTAAATGTTTAGATGCACGGTGGTTATCCAGTACTATGTACTTTACTCCAAAAACAGTGAGGCTAAAGTACCAATTTTAAGAACCTAGGACTTTATTACCTTTTAAAACTTTCCTGCATGGATGAGTGGACAATAAGGACTAATTTGCTGCATTTTTGTGGCCTGTTTCCACATGTTTGCATTTCCCAATAATGCTTTCTTTATGGAAAAGAGTATGCTAGGCACAACACATTTTTTTTCCATGCAGTGATCATATGTCTATGATTCATTAAATCCTTCAATATATACACACAGTCAATAGTGATGCAGATAGCTAACGGGTATGGATACTTGCCAGGCCTTTAGGTGTCCCAGCTTATAAAAGGGGTTTCTAACATTGAGAACTTCAATTATGTCACTTAAACCCATCAACCTTTTTCCCTTGCCTAATGCTATAAATCTTTCCAATCTCTTATTTCTATAACATCTGATGCCCAGAGTGAAAAGAACCCTTCTGACCATTTTAGTTTTCCATAGAAACTTAGAATGAGAAAATGGGACTTCTGTACATCTTTCTTATCAATTAAAAATGAAGACTTTCCTCATCCCATCTTATGCAAAGGTTAATTCAGCTAGTAAGTAGACATCTCACATCTTTTGCAGTCCAGGATAAGAACTCATACTAAACTCTAGACTTTTAGGCCCAGGGAATAAATTACAATAAGATATTCTTCCCAAAGGGCGCCATTCTCAGATTGGCTCCAGGTACACCTTGCAAGATTGAGTCAAAGTCCAAGTGAGACAGCTGTGAGATTAAGGAAAGGACTCCTATTTTATCAGTCCAGGACCAGTCAGGAGACTAATTACACCAATGGAGAGAATTTAATATAAAGAACACAAAGAATTATCTACTAGGTATTAAATTACTGAACATGCACAAAGGAAACACTGAGTTACTATGGAAATGGGGTACAGTTACCACCTGCAGGGCTGGGGAACAAGAAGAGATGAGAATTATTAAAACCAGAAGCTTGGGGAAAGGCCCCCAGTGGATCCAACACTCAAATGTCGGAGGAGGGAGCACTGCTGTAATGGTACTGGGCCTCAGACCTTAGAAAATGGGCCCTGTGGAGGGTAGAGTCAGATCTCCCATGAGGAGGGGGCAGCTGGCTGCTGCTGGTGTATCTAAGGCCAGCAGCAGGGCCTATGGGGTTGGCTCAGACATCTAAGGGTGCTGCCAGCTGAGACAAGACGGTGTCTCTGAGGGGGTGGCATGACACAGGTTCTGCAAGTTTTGGAAAATTGCACACTGGTACCAACTCCTGCTATTGGAATGAACTGCCATGGCCTGGGTAAAGAAGTGTTGCTGGGTGATACGGGGAGGGAAAAAAACAGCCAGCAAATCTGAGCTCAGAGGTAGCAGGAAGGAAGACAAACTTTCTCCTTCTCTAGGCTTATAGTCTCCCTCTAGCCTCCCCTATAGGCAGAGCCTAATAGGGAACTAGCAGCAATAGAGAAGGACATGTGTTTGGCAAGAGACCCAGCATCCCAAAGTGAAGTATAGAAGGATGGGTTTGATGCTGGGACGCAATAGCTTAATAATGAGAGACAGTAGCTTTACACATTAAAAATATATATACATTGACCAGGAGCAAGAAAACACCAAAACTTCTAAGTGGATTTCTTATGATGAATCTTACACTTGAATTTATATTTCCTCATTCCCCCCCAGGGAATGAGCTTCTTTGGCTAAAAGCATTTATACATTTGGTAAAACTTGGGTCAAGATTTTTCTTTCTAACTGTTGCTCCAGTGGAGTGGAATCAACTAGAGAAGTTCTTTTATAGAGGTTATCTAGATGACTTTTACTTCAGAGAGTTGTTTACCATTGTGAGGAACGGTTTTTTAAAGTCTATTTTTACTTAAGAAGGAAAAGCAAACCCCTCTTGGGAAATGATTGACCATGGAGCAGAGGCAGCAGTAAAATCCCACCCATCATGCCCTCGCCTGAAATACCTGGTCATCCTTCCTGAGCATGGAACGGAATCTGCAAGGCACATGTGTGCCCCTTTCCAAATCTCCAGGCTTCCCTATTAGTTTTCTTGCCAGTTTTGAGGTGAGTTCGATAACAGAATGAGAACGCCCACTTGTTTGTTTTATTTTTTTAAGTCTTATTTTGTGAACTTTGGAAACCAATCCATTATTCAATAGATTTTTCTTCTTAAGTATATAGAGATCGGCAGTTAGCTTCTAACAGGAAAGCAGCGCAACAGCCTGGCAGAGACCCAGCATCCCAAAGCAAAGTACAGAAGGATGGGTTTGATGCCGGGAGGCAATAGCTTAATAATGAAAGACAGTAGCTTTACACATTAAAAAATATATATATACATTGACGTGGTGCAAGAAAACACTGAAACTTCTAAGTGGATTTCTTATGATTAATCTTACATTTGAATATATATTTCCTCATTCCCCACCAGGTGAGCTCTTTTGGCTAAGAGCATGACAGGGACTTCAGCTGCTGAAATGAATCTCTGATTCACGTCAAAAACAACCAATCAGCCACCCCTTGGTTTAAAGAGCACGCTGGCAAATCCCTGGGGGCTAACTTATGTAACAGCCTCTTACAGTAGAAAACACGAAGGCAACACAGAGTGGTATTGTTTCCCAGTGATTCTCCTTGAGAAATTAGTTTGCTATCTGGCAAGAGGAGAGATGTGCAAGTATTCCTAGAATCTACCTGTGTACTTACTGGCACTGCCACCATGGAAGAAGGCTTCTTTGTGAAGGGCAGGTTTTGGCTTCTGGCCTGCAAGAGCGCTAGCTGAGGGCTCCTCAAAGGAACTGGGAAAGAATTACTTAGGTCTCATCTACAACCCGAATCTGATTTTGAACCAAGTTCCTAAGAGGAAAGTGACAACAGGTTTGTAACTGATGCTTCCTTCAGTAAACGAATTGAAACGGAACACAGGGCAAGATTTGTTGGCATGGAAAATTTCAACCTGAGAATATCTGCAAATTAGAAAAATAACATCAACGAGTGTAAGAGTGACAAAAATAAGGAGGCCAGGCCTGTGTTAACATGACAGTAGGAGCACTATTTTATTTACCTTGGGATGGAGGAGTATTAGACATTGTTTATTTCAGCTCTCATACAGTTCATTTCCTCCATACTAGAATTAGTCCAAATTGCATATTTATTCTGGCATAGGCCCTGGGCTCTCCCTTACGTTTGAAGAGTTCAGATTACCAGTCATCCCCAAGAATAAGCCTGGGACAAAGCTGTAGTTTCTAGCATTGAAACAGAGGTCCTCTATATTCCTGTTGTCAAGTAAAACCCCTAGAGAAGTCACAAACACTCTAAGTCTTAGGTCGCTCTCCAAGAATGGTGCAAGGTCCCCCAGATTTCATATTCAAAGGGGCACCAGTGGATCCCTCACCTAGCCCCAAGCTAGACAGAGAGGGGCTTTGTGAGACTTTCTCCTAGGAGTACGGAGGTGGTTTGAATTCTATTAACAACCTGGACAGAGCTAGCCAGACCAATACAGTTATAACCATTGAAGTTCTGAGGGCCTGTCTGAGACCAAATGCATTAATAAACGAAGAAACCTGTAAGTAACCTTCCCACCAACATTAACCACACCAAAAGCGAGCTAAACCCAGGCTTCTCATAATTGGTTCTTGTTCCGACACAAGGGTGAGAAGAGCCATTTGCTGTGGCCAACGGTTACTGTCGCTCTCCTCTGTAGAAAGCCACTGTCTTCGAAGAGCTTACTAAGGGTCTCCACTAAAGAACAAAAAAACATGGGTAAGACTGGTTTCCTCTCAAGTTATGACTCAACTTTGGTCACCGCACTTCCACTTCGGCCTATTAACATTCGGTGGCCAGAATGTCACTCTTCTTAATTGGCTGCTCTAGCAAACAACAGCCTCGCTCCTTCTCAGTCATATAGAAAGCCACAAGAATATTTCCTTTTGACTCCCTTCTCTCCACATCAGACCCACAAGTCAAGCTATTGCTGAGATCTATCTTCTCACAATCTACTAGAAAGTGGCCTGCCTTGACTTGCTTACCCTGCTAAAAAGAGAGGCAAGAAATAAACAGCTTAATGTGAATTGTATAAATAAAAGGCACTGGTAATTGAGCCTGCCCATGGTATATGGAAATGCAGGAAAGCATTCTGCTTCATCTTGGCTCAGGTAGTGAGAACAGTGCCTTCCTCCTCAGCACCAGGGGAGGCAACGTGAACCCGAGCAAAATCATATGGCGGGATCCTCATGACCACTCAGGGACTCCTGGACTTGGGGGGAGGGTCAGAGAAGAAAAAAGCTATTGTTTTCTTTTCTCTATCTTTCTTGGAGATCAGAAGACAAAAGTAGGTTCTGAAGATCCACTCTTTGCAGATAATCTCCTTTGCGCTCATGCACATGTTAAGACTTTCATAATGTTACTTGACTTTGAAATTTTATTACTGCTATTATTAATATTATTTATGATTATATTAATAAAAATTAACCAGTAAGATTTATTGGGGCCAAGAACTATAATAAGCATATTAAATATTTTCTTTGTTGAACTTCACAACTACCAGATGAATTAAATACTAATATTAACCACAATTAAAATTTAAGAACTTGAGACATGAAGAGGTAAACTTGTTAGAGACCATGTTGCCAAAGAATGGCAGGGCGAGGGTTCAGCCCTACGTCAATGCCCCTCATTTTAGGTCAGTCTTCCCACCTTTAAAACAATCAACTGTTCAAATTCTCAGCAAACGCAAATGCTTAGCTTGAAGAGCCAAACAAGAGTAATTGTTACAAATGCCACTGCTTGGTTTCTCAGACGGTACATCTCAGGGTTATTAAATTTAATCCCTTGTCCCTTTGCTCCAGTAGCTTCTTTGCCCCTTGGGAAGTGTCCCTCCCATTTCTGGCCCCATTTCTTCATAATTGTTCACCCCAACCCCATCCTCACCTAGGCTGTCTGGAATCTAAGCTTTAAGTTGTAACTCAACTTCCACCTCTCCCAAAAAGGCTTCTCCGACTACTGTAGCTCCCCCCTCTGAATTCCTAGAAAAATTAATATTTATACTACTTCATATTTATGTTTTAGCTTTTACTGTTAGTTCTATTTGAGAACAGTCCATCTTCAGGCTGAATTCATTGATTATTTATAATCCTTGAAGGCAAGGGCAGTGTATTAAGAGATTTTTATATCTACACACACCAACTTCAATAAATGACCACTGAGAGCTGGATTAGAAAGCCCGCTGCAGCCTGGAATTTGAAACAGGCTGGGCTGGTAGAAAAAGAAACTAGCCTGTCTTCTTAGAGCTCTTACTACTGTAGAACACATTTAAGAATAAAGTCTAAGGAGCCTTTTGGGGCAGAAAACAATTCTCTGACCCCTCAATTCCTGGCCTCCCATGTTCCAACTTCTCTCATATGCTCTGTTCAGACTCCTAAATTTTGAACTAAAAGTATGTAGAGCGTCAGACCCTGAAAAACAACACCAACTTTTACTTACCAGTTTCACTTAACTTCACACCTGTGGTTTTGAAGGTGTCAAATTTCCTCTGAAGTCTTTCTGCAAAGCTTTATTTTTCCCTCATTTTCCCACCATGCCAGTCATCCCTGTCAACAGTGACAATCTCTTTGTCAAACAGAAGTCACTTGGGCTATCAGTTTTCATCAGCACTTGGGTTGGGATAATCTTTGCTTCCTTCAAAACTGTTTTCCTTCTAGGAATTAGTGGTTCCTTTTTATTTAGCATTTCTGAAACTTCTCTAACTAAAGCCCCCTGCCCAGATGATTTCTCAGTTTCCTGAAAATCTTCAGCTAAAAAGATTCGGTAAAACTTCATCATCTATAATTTGAAATAAGCAAAAATTTGGTATATTACTTTTTTTTTCTCCTCCAAACTATACATGGCACCCCAGGGAGTTTAATATGTCCTAGAAAGTGGTATCTCCCCTGGAATAACTGGTTCAAATTGCTTTTCATTTTTGATAAGATCTACTTCTTTACCCCTTCCATTTCCTATCCAGAGCCCATCCTTTGATGACTTGAGCTAAGTGAAAAAACTTTTGCCAACCTCAGAATCCTGTCATCTGTTTTCATTCGGACTGTTAAATTCACTAACCTAAAGAAAGCCATAGATAGTAAATGTAACTATGCAAAAGGGACCCCTTCATCCAGTTTGTGTGAGTGCTAATTTCAGGGACAAGCAAACAAATAATTAACATCCAAACCTGTCTACCTCAGTTCTCCCACAACCATGTCTCCATTTTCAATGCACCAATTCTTTGTCCTCAAACTCAACATTGTAAGGAGGCTGAGTTTCAGGAAGGGATAAATAGCTCTTCATTTTCCCATGAAGTTGAAGTGAACCCTGAGCTTACTGTCTCCCAACACCTGCTCACTCTTCCTGGCACTGTTCACCCATTCCCTTTCTATTCTCATTTCCTACTCATTCACTGAGAATGAGCTGTTGGAACAGAATTATCTCCACAAGAAGAGAAAGCACTAGTTAAGAAGTGACAATGATGATACCACGCAGTTGACTTAGGACAATCCAATGAAACTCTACAAGCAGGTCCCTCTTTCCCGGGTGGTTCAGTCTTCACCTGACCAAAATGAACACAAAAGAACCAAATGATTGGAGTAGTCAGATGTGTGGGCCAGGATATTCTTATTGACCAGGTACCTGGGATATCCATGTTAAGGTATAAAGAGAGCAATTCATCTTAAAGCAAACTGTTAGAAATACTATCTTTATTATGCAAGTGGAAGTTCTATCTTCCTTTCTTAAGAAGATGTGGTCCATATACACAATGGAATATTACTCAGCTATCAAAAAGAACGACTTCTCAACATTTGCTGCAACATGGACGGCACTGGAGGAGATAATGCTAAGTGAAATAAGTCAAGCAGAGAAAGACAATTATCATATGGTTTCTCTCATCTATGGAACATAAGAAGTAGGAAGATCGGTAGGAGAAGAAAGGGATAAAGAAAGGGGGGGTAATCAGAAGGGGGAATGAAGCATGAGAGACTATGGACTCTGAGAAAAAAACTGAGGGCTTCAGAGGGGGGGAGGGTGGGGGAATGGGATAGGCTGGTGATGGGTAGTAAGGAGGGCACATATTGCATGGTGCACTGGGTGTTACATGCAACTAATGAATCATGGAACTTTACATTAAAAACCAGGGATGTACTGTATGGTGACTAACATAATATAATAAAAAAATATTATTATTTAAAAAAAGTTTGAAATCAAAAACTGACAAAAATTAAAGATTTGCTAATACTAAAATATACTGTTTGCCATAATATCCTCTGCGGGTTTTATTTTATTCAAAGTAAAGCCACAAATAATATAAAATATTCAATTATAGGGGAAAAAATAAAGCACAGTACAATCACTTCCAAGAGTCAGAAGATACATGTTCAAGTCCTGATTCAATAAGACAGTAGCCGTGGAATCTTGGGTAAATTATTTAGCCTCCCTAGATACCAGTTTTCTCAAACGTAAAACACAAATTTGCCCCATCTATCCCATGGGGATGCTGTGAGAATTACTGAACTAATACATAGAAATACTTTATAAACTTTAAAGCTCTACACGTAGATAAACTCTACATAATATTACCATTCTGTTTTTAATTTCCCATTAATAATTCTTGATTTCCTGCCATTTCTCAAGTCCTTTCTTTTAATATACTAATGATCCTTTTCTGGAATACTGAAAAATTTCTCGTTTATAGTTTGAACTCCACTTCTAATCCCTTGCAAGACAAATGCCCCCCAAACCCAGCTCTTTTTTAAACTACTTCTGGATAAATATTCAGGCATTCTGGTCTTTTGATTTTTTTTTAAATAACTGAGGATCTGGTTTTCTTGTGAGAATTTTTAAAAACATTCTGGGTCCACAAGAAAGAGGTTGCAATCTCTTTAAACCGGATTCAGAGAATATAGGGGCTCTCAGTAACAATTTGTGTTACATTGTTACAATGTCACTATCTGCAGATCTCAAGAAACATTATAAACACTGTCACCTCGACTGTTGCTTCTATATGATTATACCAGATTTGAGAGTTAAAATATTTGGACATAAGTAGTTGGCAAAAGCCATACATGAAATCCTGTTATCACATTCAATGGCACAAAATAAATGGAAGAATGATGATGCTTTGGCTAGAAGAGGAAGAAAGACTTTAACTTGGAAAAGCAAACTCAGAGGGACAGGATGCTGTCACTGAACTCATCACTCTCATCTGATGACATCTGAAAAACTTAAAACTTGTACGGTACGTTTTTCTCACCTTTTACTGGCATATCAGTTTAATAGAGCAACTTTTCTTGAATCAGCAAGAATATCATGCTGTCATCTCAAAATGAACATTAATTATCTCCCAGAAATATTTAATACAATGATTAGGACTAAGGAAAGACTCACCTAAGCCTGATATAGACAGTTTGTATGACTCAGTCAAAGCATTTAATTTTGTAAAAAGAAAAAAAAAATCCAGACAACATAACCAAAAGATTAACTGCTTCCTAAAACTCTTCAATTGATGATTGTGGCATCATGTAGATACCGTTCCATTTAGAACTGACCCCATGATAAAACCATAAATCAACTCTGGCCTTAGTACTTATTAGCAATGATGACTCATTGTTCCCTAGTTGACGTTAAACTTTTTAAAGGGGTGGAAACATTGTTAACCAGACCTTTAAAGAACTCACATAGAGAAGATTTGGAGTAGGCAAAGGTTCAGAAAGCGAGATGAATTAATTTAGGGGAAAAGCTGGGGGTTTGAAAATGCCAACTAAAAGCTTTTCTTGTAAATTGAATTGTCATTTCAAATGTAAAAGCATTGGGCTTTAATTAGGTATACAAAGCTGTCCTGAATAGATGAGAATTTTAATGACAATGTATTGCCTGATAAGCCAACTACTCAAGCAAGATGTACAGAAATATCAAGTCATTTTCTTGCTATAGAGCACATGAAATATTATCTACAGATAATTGTTCTGCCATGAGCAGAGAAAAGCAGAAAAATTTTCATAAAGTACAAATCAACAGGTAAAAACCACGTTTCTTTTTGTTAGACAAGGAAGAAACTACTCTGTAAAGTATGGCAAGAAAAGAGAATTACTATAGGAGGAAACAGTGGTTTAGACCCTTGAATTATATGGGCAAACCTGAGAGAGACTGCAGGTTCACTTCTAGACCACCACAATACAGTGACTATTGCAGTACAGTGAGTCAAATGAATTTTTTGGCTTCCTAGGACATGTAAAAGTTATGTTTACATTATACTGTAGTCTATTAAGTGTGCGATAGTGTATGTCTAAAAGATGTATTTTGCTTAATTAAAAACACTTTATTGCTAAAACTGCTAATCATCATCTTTGCTTTCAGCAAGTTGTAATCATTTTGCTGATGAAGGGTCTTGACTTAATGTTGATGGCTGCTGACTATTCAGGGTGGTCACTGCTGAAGGTTGGAGTGGTTGTGGCAATTTAAAAAAATAAGACAACAATGAAGTTGCCACATTGATTGACTCTTTCATGAATGATTTCTCTGAAGCATGCAGTGCTGTTTGATAGCATTTACCCATAGTGGAACTTCTTTCAAAATTGGACTCAAACCTCTCAAACCCTGATGGTGCTTTATCAACTAAGTTTATGTGATAGTATAAGTCCTTTGTTGCCATTTCAACAGTCTCCACAGCATCTTCACCAGGACTGGATTCCATCTCAGGAAATCACTTTCTTTGCTCATCCATCAGAAGCAACTTTTCATCAGCTCAAGTTTTCTCATGAGATTGCAGCGGTTCAGTCCCATCTGCAGGCGCCAGCTCTAATTCTAGATCTCTTGCTATTTCTACCACATCTGTAGTTATTTCCTTCACTGGAGTCTTGAACCCCTCCGAGTAATCCATGAGGGTTAGAACCAGCTTCTTCCAAACTCCTGTGAATACTAATATTTTGACCTCTTCCCATGAATCACAAATGTTCTTATTGACATTTAGAATGGTAAAAAAAAAAAATGGTAAAATATTTCTAGAAGGTTTTTCAGTTTACTTCGCCCAGATCCATCAGAGGAATCACTCTCTATGGCAGCAATGGCCTTACAAAATGTATTTCTTAAATAATAAGGCCTGAAAGTCAAAATTACTTGATCCAAGGGCTGCAGAATGCATGCTATGTTTGTAGGCATGAAAACATAAATCCTGCTATATATCTCCATTAGAACTCTTAGGAGACTAGGTACATCGTCAATGAATAGTAGTATTTTGAAAGGAATCTTTTTTTTTTTCTTTTTCTTTTTTCTTTTTTCTTTTTTTTTTTTTGCTGAGCAGTAGGTCTCAATCAGGGCCTCAAAATATTCCACAAACCATGATGTAAACAGCTGCAATGTCACATAGGCTTTGTTGTTCCATTTCTGATGCATGGGTAGTGTAGATTTAGTATAATTCTTAAGGGGCCTAGGATTTTTAGAATGGTAAGGGGGCATTAGCTTCAACTTAAAGTCACCAGCTGCATTAGTCCCTAATAGGAGAGTCAGCCTATCCTTTGAAGCTTTGGACTAGGCATTGACTTCTCCTCTCTAGCTATAAAAGTCCTAGATGGTATCTTATTTCAATATAAGGCTGTTTCATCTACATTGAAAATCTGATGTTTAGTGTAACCGCCTTCATGAATTATCTGAGCTCGATCTTCTGGCTAACTTGCTGCAGCTTCTCCATCAGCACCTGCTGCTTCACCTTGCTCTTTCCTGTTATGGAGACAGTTTCTTTCCCCAAACCTCATGAACCAACCTTTACTAGCTTCAAACTTTTCTTCTGTAGCTTCCTCATCTCTCTCAGCCTTGACAGAGTTAGGACGCTGCTCTGCATTAGGCTTTGGCATAAGGGAATGCTGTGGCTGGTTTGATCTTCTATCCAGATCACTAAAAGTGTCTCCATATCAGCAATAAGGACGTTTTACTTAGCATTTGTGTGTTAACTGAAGTAGCATTTTTAATTTCCTTCAAGAACTTTTCCTTTGCATTCCTAATTTGGCTAAATGTTTGGCACAAGAGGCCTAGCTTTTGGCCTATCTCAGCTTTCAACATGCCTTCTTCCTAAGCCTAATGATCTTTAGCTTTTGATTTTAAGTGAGAGACTGACTTTTGATCACTTAGAGACCACTGTAGGGTTATTAATTGGTCTAATTTCAATATTGTTGTGTCTCATGGAATAGGGAGGCCAATGGAGAGTGAGAGAAATGGGGGAATGGCCAGTGAGTGGAGCAGTCAGAACACACACATTTATGTTTGCCATCATATACGGCCACAATTTGTGGCTCCCCAAACAATTATAATAACATCAAAGATCACTGACCCCAGATCTCCATAACAAATATAATATAAATGAAAAAGTTGAAAAATTATGAGGATTACCAGAATGAGACCCCAAACTAGTAAACACTGTTGGAAGAAACGGCACCAATAGACTTGCTTGATGCAGCTTTGCCACAAACCTTCAATTTGTAAAAAAAAAAAAAAAAAAAAAAAACACCAAAAAACCAAAAACCCATGGTATCTGAGAAGTACAATAAAGCAAAGCATAATAAAATGAGGTATGCCTGTATGCTGATTGTGCAAACCAGATCTCACCTCCCCTGGCTTTCATGCATCTTGACCAAAGAAAAGAGAGGTCAATGATCCACTTTTAAAAGTAAAAATAAATGGGTGGAGTACACCTTTTATTGAAAGCATTCCTAAAGGCATGTGAATAATCCTTTATACATTTTAATTAGTTTGAATTAGAAAACATATCCTTCGTGGCCAATTATTTCTGACTCAGTTGTTTACTTACTTACTATGAGAATGACCTGCGGAGTCTTGGCTGAGCCAAGATGGATATTCTGCAAAGCTCTGCCTTATACATGAGCGTTAGGGCACCTCATGATGAAGTGTTCTTTCTGAGACAGCATAATGACATCTAGATATATAGTTCAATACAGAGGAGAGCATTTTGAGTAATTATACATTACCTAAATGATCATTTAATATCTACGTAACTTAATTTTTTCTTCCTGTAAGCATTACTCATAAGGTGTTAATTCTCACATCATCTTTGAGAGGAAGGTCAGTATTATTAGTCATTGAGACTAAAGTTAACTTCACTGATTCCTCTTTAAAAATACAATGCTGAAAAAGTGAAGACACCAGAGGTCACGATAGTAGCAAGTAAGTCATTTAAGACTTCTTGGTTCTCCTTTATTTAGAGATGAGAAGGAAGAAAAAAAAATGAATAGGAAGAATCTAGAAAAGATGAAGGTCTAATTGAGACAAAACAGGATAAGAAAACATTGAAAAAATTCATGGATTTGCTTCAGTGGGAAGTAAAATCTATAAGTTCTGATGGTGCTCTGAATCTTTGATTCTGATTTGTGATTTGGGTTGGGTTAGTCCCTGAAGGAAAATACTTTTAGAAGAATTCAGGATATTACTCCAACTCTGATTTCCTAAAAATAAAAAGTCTTTCTTTTCTACTATTAGAAGCTTAGAATACCTGGATACGTGGGATTATTCATTTCAGAGGCTGTTCTTCCTAGAAGTCAAAACAAAGGATGAGGATCTCCACGGTGGGCTGGAACCTGCAGTGACTCCCATCCTTCTCTCCACTTAGCCAAACCTGAGGATACAAAACACTCCCATCAGTATCAGAGGTTTCTCATGGCCCAGGGTGTCCACATGGGAGTATGGGGGGAAGGGTTTAGCCTGGCTGAGATGAGTGGCAGCATTTAAGCTGGACAGATACCATTCCAGTGTCTACACAGGAAAAAATGAGAGAATGTAGCAATCACTGAGTTCCCTTCATGATGGTCAACTGACCCGGTTCAGAAGAGGCCCCATTCTGCCCCATACTAATGAGATCAGCCTATCAGTTCAGAAATAGTCCCTCTCCTTTCAGTCACCACTGTGGGCATGCTCCCAAGACACCAGCATTAGAGCACAAGGGAGTTGATACATAAATGGCTCACCAAGCACAGGAGCTCAGAGGTGAGCCTTAGAGCCCTTCTGAGAGATGAGGGGAAGAGAGGGTGATAACTTGTTTGGGGTGGAGGTTTGGTCTCCGAGATCACTTGAACACACCAGGAGCACCTTAACCTGACTGACTAATAATAGAAGCACCAAGAAAGAGCATCATGAGGCCAGGTTCCACTTGTGTTTTCTAGGACTCACTTATTGAGTCTCATTATGTAGTTTTACCAATATAGAGATTACTGTATTTTTAAGAAATAGATATAATGCACATACCACAAAATGTACCCTTTAGAAGTGTACAATTAAGCAGGTTTTAAAAGTATATTCACAAAGTTATGTAGCAACAAGCATTATGTATTTCCACAACGTTTTCATCAGCCCACAAAGAAACCTCATATCCATTAGCAGTCACCCCCGTCAGTCCCTGACAACCACTAATCAACTTTCTGTTACTATGGCTATGACTATCCTGGGGCTTTTATATACATAGATCACACAATATGTGGCATTTTGTGGCTTCTTTCACTTAGCATGTTTTCAAGGTTCATCTATATTGTAACATGTACCAGTAATTTATTCCTTTTTAATGCTAAATAATATTCCATAGTATGCAGTTACCACATTTTGTTTATACATTCATCAGTTGTTGGACATTTGAGTTGTTTCCACTTTTTGGCTATTATGAATAAAGTTATGAACATTGGTGTACAAGCTGTTGTGTGAATATATGCTTTCAGTTTCCTTGGGTATATAGCTAGGAGTGGAATTGTTGGGTCCTAAGGTAACTCTATGATTTAACTGTTTGAAGAAATGACAAACTCTTTCCCTAAATAGCCACACAATTTTAATTTTCAGCAGCAATATGTGAGGATTCTAATTTCTCCACATCGTCCCAACACTTGCTACTTTTTCATTTCTTCGATTTTGGCTACTCTGCTGAATGTGAAGTGGCATCACATTGTGGTTTTGAATAGCATTTCCTTAATGACAAATGATGTTGGGTATTACTTTATGTGCTTATTTGTCATTTGTATTTTTTTAGGCATTTGTATTTTTTTTTTTTGAGAAAGATTTATTCAAAGACTTTGCCCAATTTTAAATTGGGTTATTTATTTTTAGTTGTTAAATTTCAAGAGTTCTTTATATATTCTGAATAATAAATGCTTGCCAGATATATGATTTACAAATATTTTCTCCGTCTTTATGGGCTGTCTTTACACTTTATTGGTCGCATTCTTTGAAGCATAAAACTTATTAGTTTTGATGATGTTCAATTTATCTGTTTTCAGTTTGGTGGCTTGTACCTTTGGTGTTATATTTAAGAAATCACTGCCAAATCCAAGGTCATGAAGATTTACACCTATTTCTTCTTTAAAAGTTTTAGCACTTACATTTAGGTATTTGATTCATTTTGAATTAATTATTGTATATGGTATGTGGTAGAGATTCAATTTCATTCTTTTGCATGTGGGTATCCAATTGTCCAGCAGCATTTGTAGAAAAGACTATTCTCCCACTGAATGGTCTTGGCACCTTTGTTGAAAATCAATTGACCATAAATATTTGAGTTTTCTGGACTCTCAATTCTATTCCAGCTATCTTTATACTAGACACATACTGTCTTTATTACTTTAGCTTTGTAATAGATTTAAAATGAGAAAGTGTGAGTCCTTCAACTTTGTTTTTCTTTTTCAAGGTTGTTTTGGCTATTCTGGGTCCCTTGCATTTTCATATGAATTGTAGCATCAGTTTGTCAATTTCTTCAAAAGAGGCAGCTAGAATTTTGATAGAGATTGTGTTGAATCTGTATATCCATTTGGAGAGCACTGACATCTTAACAATGTTGTGTCTTCCAATCCATGAACATGGAATGTCTTTCCATTTACTTAGGTCTTTTAAAATTTCTTTCAATGATATTTTATAGTTTTCAAACTTTAAGTTTTGGGCTTCTTTTGTTAAATTTATCCCTAAGTATTTTATCTTTTTTGTTGACTGCAAATGTAACTATTTCCTAACTTAACATCTTCAGTATATTTATTGCTACTATATAGACAATCAATTTTTTGAATATTGATCTTGTGTCCTGCAACTTTGTTAAATTAATTAATTAATTAGTAAATTCTTAAAACTTCCTATATACATGATCATGTTATCTACAAAAAGAAATAATTTTACTGTTTTCCTAATTAGGATGTCTTTTATATCATTTTCTTGCCTAAATGCCTTGGCTAGAACCTTTAGTACAATGTTGAATACAAGGTGTGAGATTGGACATCCTTCCCTTGAGAAAGTATATAGTCTTTCACCATCACCTATAAAATTATATGTGAGTTCTTCATAGATGTTATCAAATTGGGGACGTTCTTTTCTATTACTAGTTGTTGAAATTTTTTTATCATAAGGGTGTTGAATTTTGACAAGTTTTTTTCTTATCTATTGAGATGATCATGTGGTTTTTGTCCTTTATTGATGTGATGTATTACATTAGTTGGTTTTTGGATATTAAACCAATCTTGCATTCTTAAGATAAATCTCAGTTGGTCATTGATCAGTCTGCTTGGGCTGCCATAACAAAATACCATAGACTGGATGACCGAAACAACAGAAGTGTATTTTCTGGAAGTCTGAGACTGGGATGTAATTATGGCCAGGTTCTGGTGAGGTTTCTCTTCCTGGCTTGCAGATGGCTGCCTTCCCACCATGTACTTACATGGAGAAAGAGAAAGTAGCCCATGTCTTTCTTTTTATATTTTACTGTAAACAGAAAGAATCGAGCCACTCCTTCAACATTTAGTTTAGAAATCTCCTCAGCTAATTATCCTACTCCATCATTCTCAAGTTCTATCTCCCACAAAATACTAGAACACAGTTCAGCCAAGTTCTTTTCCACCTTTTGCAAAAATCATCTTTCTCCAATTTCCAAAAACATGTTCCTCATTTCTCACCAGAAATGCATCACCAGAATTGCCTGTAACATCCATATTTTCTAGCATGTACCTCAAAAATTTTTTCACTCTCTACCCATTATCTAATTCCAAAGTTGTTTCTACACTTTCAGGTATTTGTTACAGTGGCACCTAACTCCTGGTACCAAAACTTATCTTTGTTAAGCTGCCATAACAAAATACCATAGACTTAATAGCTTAAACCACAGAAATTTATTTTTCATAGTTCTGGAGGCTGGAAGTCCAAGTTAAGGGCTAGTGTTGAGAAGTGCCCAGAACAAAAGAGGGCTCTGAATCAGGTCCAGGCTTCTGGACAAGCTGTTCTGCCACTTAGGCCATATGATTCAGAAGGTCCAGTGGTACTTGAAAGTTCAGTGACAGATAGGGATGGTGTTCAGAGCCTTTGGCAGGTCATATGTGTAAACTGTAAAGGAAGCCCTTAGTGTTTTTGCTTGTTTGTTTGTTCTTTGTTTTTTTTTTTTTTACCAAAGCCTTACTATCTTCTTGGATAACTGCTCTCCTTTTAAGATACAACTCTCTCTCTCTCTCTCTCTCTCATGTTCAATTAACCAGCATTAAGAAGAGCACATGTGATGATGAGCACTGGGTGTTACACGCAACTAAGGAATTGTTGAACACTACATCAAAAACTAATGCTGGCTAAGATTTAACTCTTGACCTGTTACTTGGCCTTAGTAGAGACCTCATTCTTAACCATGAGTCAGAAATTTACCATGTGACCCAAGGTGCCTATGATGAACTGGGTGTTATCTGACCCACCAAGTCACAAAATTGGACATGTGCAGCAGAATTCCATCGTCTAATGGAAATGGTATATACATGATAGACCTGAGCAGGCATTGAAGGCACAAATAAGTTACATGAATAAGTGACCCAAATGCCCATGGTCCCCACATCTGCTACATTGCCTTCTCCTTACTTATACCTATGTCCTCATGGGGAATTCCCAATAATCAGTTGGAAGAGGAAGAAAAGATTTGGGCCTGGTTTACAGATGTCCTTCACAATTCATGGGCGTGACTTAAAAGCAGAGAGCCATAGCTTTCTGCAAGGTCCCTGAAAGACAGCAGTAAAAAGAAATCTTTCTAGGATAGAACTTCAACCAGCACATCCAATTACTCACTTTGCCTTCAAGGAAAATGGCCAGACATGCAATTTTGTACTGATTCATGGGTTGTGGTCAATGGAGTTGGAAGGAACATGATTAGAAAAGCTGTGACAAGGTTTAGGGAAGAGGTATGTGGATAGACCTCTCTGAACAGACAAAAACCATAAAGATTTTGTGTCTCATTTTGTCACTCACTGAAGAGTAACCTCAACAGAGAAGGAGGAATTTAACAGTAAAATAATCAATAATTAAAAAATCAAATTGATAGATGACCCATTCTGTGGATATCCGTCATCATCTTTCCCCAGCCTCCTCTGTCATTGCTCAATGAGCTTATCGCTGGGGTGGAGGTTACACGTAGGCTCAGCAACATGGGCTTTCACTTACCAAGGCTAACTGGGCTATGTCAACTGCTGAGTGTTCAATCTGCCAGCAGCAGGGACCAACATTGAGTCCCTGATATGACACCACTGCCTGGGGTGATCCGCCAAGCACCTGGTGGGAGGTTGATTACGTTGGGCCACTTCAATCAATGGAAGGGGCAGCATTTTGTTCTTACTGGAAATAGGTACTTACTCTGGATATGGATTTGTCTTCCCTGCTCACAGCTCCTTTTGAAGACTTGGTTACAGTGCTAGCTAGGTGGCAATACCTTGCACAGCTAGGGCAAAGTTCTCTGAAACGATATATATGGTCTGAACCACTGACCAGTATATAGTGCTGTTTCTCCTACAGTCAGGCTTCATGGGTTCAGGAATCAAGGAGTGTAAACGGAATACACTCGCTATTAGCCCTAGTGATCCACTAGCAAGATTTTCTTCCTGTTCCCATGAACTTATGCTCTGCTGGCCTAGAAGTCTTAGTTCCAAAGATAAGAATGCTCCTACTAGGAGATGCAACAATGATTCCATTGAACTGAAAGTTAACGCTGCTGCCTGGCCACTTTGCACTCCCCATGCCTCTGGATCAACAGACAAAGAAGGGAGTTACTGTGCCATCTAAAGTGATTGAGGGGTACCTGGGTGGCTCAGTCAGCTAAGCATCTGCATTCAGATCAGGTCACGATCCCAGGGTCTTGTGATCAAGTCCTGCATTGGGGTCCCGGGTCAACGGGGAACCTGCTTCTCCCTCTCCCTCTGCCACTCTGCCTGCTTGTGCTTGCTTGCTCTCTCTCTCTCTCTTTCCATGTCAAATAAATAAATAAAATATTTAAAAAATTTAAAAAATAAAGTGATTGATATTGACTACCAAGGAGAAATTGGACTACTCATCCACCAAGGAGGGATGGAAGGAACACAGGGAATCCCTTAGGGTGTCTCTTAGTATTACTATGCCCTGTGATTAAAGTCAATGAAAAACTACAGCAACCCAAACCAGGCAGGACTACTAATGGCCCCAGATCTTTCAGGAATGAAGGTTTGGGTGACCTCACCAGGTAAAGAATAACCAGTTGAGGTGCTTGCTGAAAGCAAAGAGAATACAGAATGACTAGTAGAAGAAGGTAGGTATAAATATCAGCTATGACCACATAACCAGTTATAGAAACAAGGATTGTAATTGTCATGAGTATTTCCTCCTTATTTCTTATGAATATGTGTATGCGTGTGTGTGTTCTTTCCTCTCTTATTTCCTTATCATGTAACATAAGATGTGTTGGCCGTATATCATAGTATTTAATTATTGTTAATTTTACACCATAGTATTTAAGTTACAGGATATCAAGGAGACGTAAACATCACTCAAGGACTTTATCTCTTCTGTGGAAGGGGTTATTGTGTTTTCAGTTATACACAGGGCAATTGTATAATGTTAGGCAGAATTATGACCTTGTTATTGTCTTTATTTGGAGATTAAATTTGGTTTAAGGAGATGTGTTTGGATACCACATTGACAAGGGGTAGGCTTGGTGATGATTAATTTTATGTGTCAACTTGACGGAGCCACTGGGTGTGCAGATATTTAGTCATTTTTCTGGGTACACTATGAAGGTGTTTTTAGATGCGATTAATATTTGAATGGTAGACTGGGTAAAAACAGATTTCCCTCCCTAATGTTCATGGTCCTCATCCAATCAGTTGAAGATCTGAATAGAACAAAAATCCTGACTCCCCCACAAGTAAGAGGAAATTCCTCCTGACTATTTGAGCTTGGACATCAGTCTTCTTTTGCATTCATTTAAAACTGAAACATCATCTCTTCTTGAATCTTGAGCCTGCTGGCTTTTGGGCTAGAACTATACTATCAGCTCACCTGAGTCACCAGCTTGCTCACTGTATATATGTACAGAGAGGTGGGAGGGAGGGAGTTTAGTTGTTTCTCTGGATAACCCTGATTAATACAGTCATGATACAGAATCCTTTTTATACATTGTCAAATTCAATTTGCTAATATTTTGTTGAGAATTTTTGTATCTATATTTATAAGAGATATTAATCTATAGTTTTCTTGTGATGATTTTGTCTGGTGTATAAACCTTATAAAATAATTTGAGAAATATTTCCTTATCGTCTATGTTTTTTGGAAAAAATTTCAAAGAATTATTATTAATTTTCAATTAATACTCTTTTGTTTGATACTCTTTACCAGTGAAGCTGTCTGCTCCTGGACTTTCCTTTGTTTCCATTGTTACTAACACAATCTCTTTACTTGCCATAGGTCTATCTTGATTTTTTAGTTTTTTTTAAGTCAGTTTTGGTTGTTTTTGTCTTTCTAGAAAGTTGTCAGTTTTATCTAAGTAATTTGTTGGCATACAATTGTTCACAGTATTTCCTTATAATTCATTTTATTTCTATAAGATCAGTAGTGATATCCCTTTTTTCATTTCTGATTTTGTAATTTGAGTCCTCTTTTTTCTTGGTTAAATTAGGTAGAGCTTTCAAAATGGATGAAAGACCTAAATGTGAGATAGGAATGCATCAAAATCCTAGAGGAGAACATAGGCAGCAACCTCTTTGACTTCAGCCACAGCAAATTCTTACTAGACACATCTTGAAAGGCAAGGGAAACAAAAGCAAAGTGAACCATTGAGATTTCATCTAGATAAAAACCTTTTGCACAGCAAAGGAAACAGTCAACAAAACTAAAAGGCAACCTACAGAATGGGAGGATATATTTGCAAATGTCTTATCAGATAAAGGGCTAGTACCCCAAATCTATAAGGAATTTATCAAACTCAGCACCCCAAAAAACAAAAAATCCAGTCAAGAAATGGGCGGAAGACATGAACAGACATATCTTCAAAGAAGACATACAAATAACCAACAGACACATGAAAAAATGCTCCACATCACTTGGCATCAGGGAAATACAAATCAAAACCACAATGAGATATCACCTCATAACCAGTCAGAATGGCTAAAATTAACAAGTCAGGAAACAACATGTGTTAGTGAGGATGTGGAGAAAGGGGAACCCTCTTACACTGCTGGTAGGAATGCAAGTTGGTACAGCCACTCTGGAAAACAGCATGGAGGTTCCTTAAAAAGTTGAAAATAGAGCTACCCTATGACCCAGCAATCGCACTGCTAGGTATTTACTCAAAGGATACAAACATAGTGATCCTAAGGGGCACCTGCACCCCAATGTTTATAGCAGCAATATCCACAATAGCCAAAATATGGAAAGAGTCAGATGTCCATTGACAGATGAGTGGATGAAGAAGATGTGGTCCAAAAAATGAAATCTTACCATTTGCAATGACATGGATGGAACTAGAGGGTATCATGCTAAGCAAAATAAGTCACTCATATGTGTGATTTCACCCATACGTGGAATTTAAGAAACAAAACAAGATCACAGGGGAAGTGAGGGGAAAATAAGATGAAATCAGAGAGTGAGACAAACCAAAAGAGACTCTTAACTGTTGGAAACCAACTGAGGGTTGTTGGAGAGGAGGTGAGTGGGGGGATGTGGTAACTGGGTGATGGGCATTAAGGAGGGCACTTGATGTAATGAGCACTGAGTGTTATCTGCAACTGATGAATCACTAAACTCTACCTCTGAAACTAATAATACACTATATGTTAATTAATTGAGAATTTTAAAAAATTAGGTAGTTTTGTCTCTTCTGTTGATCATTTCAAAAAACCCAACTTTTGGGGCGCCTGGGTGGCACAGCGGTTAAACGTCTGCCTTCAGCTCAGGGCGTGATCCCGGCGTTGTGGGATCGAGCCCCACATCAGGCTCCTCTGCTATGAGCCTGCTTCTTCCTCTCCCACTCCCCCTGCTTGTGTTCCCTCTCTCGCTGGCTGTCTCTATCTCTGTCGAATAAATAAATAAAAAATCTTTAAAAAAAAAAAAAACCCAACTTTTGATCTTCTCTATTTTTTAATCCCTTATTTCATTAACTGCTATTTCTTCTTGAACCAGTTTCAGTAATTTGTGTCTTTTTAGAAATTTGTTCATTTCATCTAGACTATGTAATTTGTTGGCATAAAATTGTTTAAAGGGACACCTGGGTAGCTCAGTTGGTTAAACATCTGCCTTCGGTTCAGGTCATGATCCCAGGGTTCTGGGATCAAGTCCCACACCAGGCTCCCTGCTCAGCGGGGAGCCCGCTTCTCCCTCCATCTGTTGCTCTTCCTGCTTGTGCCCTCTCTCTTTCTGACAAATAAAGAAATAAAATCTTTTTAAAAATTGTTTACAGTATTGCCTTAGAATATTTTTTATTTCATTATGTAGTAAGATCCTCTCTTTCAGTCCTGATTTTGGTAAATTGAGTCTCATCTCTTTTTTTTTTCTTAATCAGAAGCGAAATGCTTGTCAATTTTGCTGATCTTTTCAAGGAACCAATTTCAGGTTTCATTAATTTTTTTCTACTGTTCTATTTTTCCTGCACCATATTTGAATTCAGTTAATGAAGTTCTTTTTTTTTTTTTTTAAGATTTTATTCATTTATTTGACAGAGAGAGATAGCCAGCGAGAGAGGAAACATAAGCAGGGGGAGTGGGAGAGGAAGACAGGCCACCAGTGAGCACGGAGCCCGATGCGGGTCTCGATCCCAGGACCCCGGGATCACGCCCCAAGCCAAAGGCAGACGCTCAACGACTGCGCCACCCAGGCTCGGTTAATGAAGTTCTTAATCTTTTACTCTGTTTTGCTTTTCTCAGGAGTGGTAGGGAGGCTGTGAACATTACTCTGTGGACTGCATTACATCATTTGGGCTCTCTGATACTCTGGGCTCCTTTTGGGTTCATCATCAGAAGCTGTGGAGAAGAAAGAAAAGCTGGGGGAGGATTCTTGCTCACTCGCTTCTGCTTCAGAATCTTGGTTCTGGTAATTGTTGCACACCTCCCATCAGGAGGTTCTTCTTCTGTGGCTCCAGTTCATATTGGACTCCCAAGACACTGTTTTCTCTCTTCCTTATCTTCAGGCCTGGTGTTGGTAAATGCTGTCCATTTTTGCAAGTCTCTGGACCCTTCAACCTCCTTTGTTGAATCCTTTAATGTTGCCTACACTTGTGCTAAGTGTTATTAAATTCCCTTAAAAATCTCATCTAAGGGGGTCCCTGTGTGGCTTTGATGGTTAAGCATCTACCTTCAGCTCAGGCCATGATCCCAGGGGCCCAGGATCAAGCCCCATATCAGGCTCCCTGCTCAGTGGGGACCTGTTTCTCTTTCCCTCTGCCATTCCCTCCACTTGCGCTCTCTGGCTCTCTATTTCTCTGTCAGATAAATAAAATCGTTTAAAAAAATCTCATCTAAGTGCACTTTCTATTTCTTTATGGGACTCTGACTGATATAACCAACCTCATTGGCTGGCAGTACATAGTATAATCTGCTACAATATTTATCCTCTCAGCTAACAGTTTTGTTTGGAGAATTATATATCTATATCTGTGTCTAAATATCTATGTCTCATTTATCATCTATCATCTATCTATCTATCTATCTATCTATCTATCTATCATCTATCTATCTATCTATCTATCTTTCTATCCATCCAACATTAGTAATAGATTATTTTTCAGGAAGCATTTTAGAGAAAATAAGCTTATGCAAGTCCACAATGCAATGGAACCTTAAAAGATATATGTAATTGTATGATTCTATTTATGTAGGTTATAAAAGAAGCAAAACTAATTTATGGAGCTGGAAGTTATAAAGTGACTATTTCTGGAGGAAAGAGGTGTAGTGATTGGGAGGGAAGAGGATGGGGTCATTTAAGATGCTGGATATTCCTTTTCTTGACCTTGGTGGTGCTCCCAGAAATGAGTTCACTTTGTGATAATTATTGAGCTGGGTATTTAGTATTTGTATGGGTTTCTGCATATGTATTATTCTCCTATTTTGAAAAAGCAAAAGTTACAAAAAAGCTAATACTTCCCATTGTACTATACAAATGAAATTTTTGAGAACTCATTACATCTGTTCATTACACCAAAATCAAATGAGATGTCTTTTATGGAATAGTTGAGAGGTGTTTTCCAACCTCATTTTTGTACAAAGTTTAGACAAGCTTTTCAGTGTGTGCCAGAATAGTAACAGATCAAAAATTTAAAAACAAATTTGAGTCAGTTCTTTTTTATTATGCAAGAGACTCTTTTGACTCTTTAATTCATTTATTCTTTCATTCAATAATCATTTTTCTGAGTGTCTAGTATGGTCTATACCTTGTGCATATGCAGGGAGGGTCAATAATGAAAAGAAAGATCCATGCCACAAAGCATTCGTCTTTGAAACAAACCCAAGTAAATTAAATTTAACATGATTCTTCTTGCAAGAAGAAAAGAGACTCTGGGAGCCTGCAGGCCTTTGGAACTGCTCCACTCAAATGAAGGGGAAGAATTAAGCAGCCACTCTGGAGGTAGGGGTGGGAAAGTGGTGATGAGATAGGAATCATAAAATTCTGGAAAGCCACTCCTTTCTGGGAATTCTAGAAGGCCATCCTTTCTTGAAATCATTTATTTTTATAAAATACAGTTGCTAAACTCCCCAAATGCTTGTCAAATGATTTTTGTTTTTGTTTTGCAGAAATACTCATTTCATTTATTGTATTTTTTAGTTCTATAATTTCCATTGGATTTTTAAATAGATTCTAGTTCTCAGTCAAAATTCTACATCTTGTGATTTAGATTCCTGAGTGTGTTTAACCATAGTTACTTAACATTTCAGGCCTGATAACCCTAATATTTGTATCTACTTTGAGTCTATTTCTATAGGCTAAGTTTGCTATTTTTTTTGGTTATTCACTCATTTTTTTCTGACATGTCTAGTAATTTTATTAAAAGTGGGTTTTGTATATGAAAAATTGAGACTCTGAATGATGTTGTCTTCCTACGGAGTGAAGTTAACATATTTTCCTGGCAGGCATATCACCTTGGTGGGATTCACACTAGGGCAGCTTTATTTCTGGGTGTTTTTTTTTTTTTCTTTTTCTTTTCTTACCTGAGTAGTCCTTTAAGAATCTTAGTGAAAGTCTGAGTATTTACCAGAACTCTTTCCCTCTTGGGCGGGGGGGGGGGGGGGGGGGGGGTGGTGGTGGAGAGAAAGCTCTGAACTCCAACTGTTTTTGACCCTAGTTCTTTCAGATGGCAAAAATCTCTAAGTGGACCATTAACCCCTTAGAAGCCCCTTTCTGCCTGGAACCTTGGCCCCTCAGTTCCTCACAACTTTGATACTCTTGAAAACCAATTTTTCTCTTTCTAACCCATAGAGGCTGCAGCAAGCTCTAGGCTGCTGCTTTCTGTTTATCCTGTAGGTCTCAAGCCTCAGATTAGAGAGCTCAGAAATAGAACTACATACATACTGTCAACTGATTTTTGACAAAGGTGCAAAATTAATTCAGTGAAGAAAGAATATTTTCAACAAATGGTGTTAGGAAAATTGAAAATCCCATACAAAAACATGAACTTTGAGCCATACCTCAAAACAAATAAAGAAAACCTAAAACGAAATCCAAAATGAATCATGGACTTTTGCATAAAACCTAAAACTATAAAACTTCTAGAAGAAAACTTAAAAAAAACATTGCAAGCTTGGATCAGGCAAAGAGTTCTTAGTTACGAAGCCGTAAAAGAAAAAAATTATAAATTGGAGTCCATTAAAATTAAGAAGTTCTATGCTTTGAAAGACACTGTTAAGAGAATAAAAATGCATGCTACAGACTGGGAAAAAAATATTTATAAATCAAATTAGCAAGTGCCTTGAGGGGAGAAGTATCTTGACTTTAAAAGCACTCTTGCCTTGCAACAGATTCTTTTTAAAAATTTGTCTTATTTTGTTTTTCAAATTTATTGAATAGTATTATTGATGTACAATAAACTATTTGAAGAGTACAATTTGAGAGGTTTTCACATATTTATAGACCTACGAAACCATCACCATAACCAAGATAAAAGAGATTTCCATCACCTTCAAGAATTTCTTCATTCTCCCCCTCCCCATTCCTCTTCTACCCTCTGTCCCCAAGCAATCACTGGTCTGTGGTCACTATAGAATAGTTTATATTTTTCTACAATTTTATAGAACTGGAAATATACAATATACTGTATTGTGTCTGGCTTTTTCACTGAGCATAATTATTTGAAATTCATCTATGCTGTTGTGTATATCACTAGGTCATTACTTCTTATTGATGAGTAGTATTCCATCATATGGCTATAACACAACTTGCTTGTACACTTGTTGGTAGACTTTCAGGGGTTCCTGATATTTGTTATTACAAATAAAGCTGCTGCGAATATTTCATTTGTGTGTGGACACATGCTTTCATTTCTGTTGCGTCAATAATACCTAGGAGTGAAATGGTTGAATGTATTATAGGTACATGCTTAGCTTTTTAAGAAACTGTAAAATTGTTTCTCAGAGTGATTGTACTATTCTACATCTCCACCACAAGTGTATGAGTTTCAATTGCTCAGCAGAACTTGGATATAAACAACCTTCTGAATTTTATTCACTCTAGTGTGTATCTACCATTATCCTATTGCACTTTTTAGTTAGCATTTCCCCAATGATCAATGACGTTGAGTATCTTTTCATGCACATATTTCTTATCTGTATATCTTCTCTGATGAATTGTCTGTTCAAATCTTTTGCCCATTTAAAGAAATAGGTTGTCTTCTTATAAATTTTAAGAATTCATTTTATTTTCTAGACATAGTTTTTGTCTGATATGTATTTTGCCAATATTTCCTTGTAATCAGTGTCTTGGCTTTCTGTTTTGGTAACTGATCTTTTAAAAAAATTTTATTTATTTATTTGAGAGAGAGAGAGCACGGGTAGGCGTGGGGAGGGAGGGAGAAGCAGACTCCCCACTGAGCAGGGAGCCCAATGTGGAGCTTGATCCCAGGACCCTGAGATCATGACCTAAGCTGAAGGCAGATGCTTAACCAAATGAGCCACCTATAAATGTTTCTGAAGAGCAAACTTTAAAAAAAAATTTAAGTTAAGTCTAATTTTTATATTAGGTTTTTCTACTTCTTGTTTTCAGGGAAGCATTTAAGAAATCGTTGTCAACTTCAAAGTTACTGAGATTTCCTCCTGTTTCCTTATAGTTTTATAATTTTAGGTTTTACATTTGATATTCAGTTTGAGTTCATTTTTGTATATGGTCTGAGGTAAGGGTAGAGTTCATTTTTTGCACATGAATAATTGTTCCACCATCATTTGTTAAAAAGATTATTATTCTACATGGAATTGCTTTGGAATTTTGGTCAAAAATTAATTAATCATACATGTGTGTATTTCTTTCTAAACTCTCTATTCTTTCCCATTGATAAATATGACTCTTTTATAGCGAATACCATATTATCCTGATTATGGTAACTTTATAATAAGATCAAAATCAACTGGTGTAAATCTGTCAATATTGGTCTCCTTTTTCAAAGTTGTTTTGGCAATTCTAAGTACTTTATATTTCCACATAAATTTTAGAATAAACTCATCAATTTAAAAAAACTTGTCAATTTCTACAAAGAGTTTTGATAGGACTTTGATTGGGGTTGCATTGAATCCATTCACTAATTTAAAAAGAAATGACATCTTAACAGTATTGATTTTTCCAATTCAAAAACACAGCATATCTCTCTTATATTTAGTTCTTCTTTAATTTTTCTCAGAGTGTTCTACAGATTTCAAGTTGTACATACTTTTGTCAAATGTATCCCTAAGTATTTTTAATAGTTTGATACAATTGTATATGGTATTGCTTTTAAATTTTCAGTTGCAGATTGGTCATTACTAGTATACATATATATGTACATTTGTATACAAATATATTTACATATAACAATTTTTTATTTCAATTTTAAACGAAATTTTAATTTAAAAGATAATATTTTAAAATTTCAATTGCTGATCATTCATTTCTAGTATACAAATATAAAAATATATATATTTGGATATTTGGATACAAGTTGCATAATTACATATATCTGCATATGTATAGATTGTATACAATATGTATTTGTATATGAATATATCACATACACATATATATATTTCTATATTGACCTCATGTCTTGCAACCTTGAAAAACTTACTTATTAGCTCTAGTAGCCCTTTTTGTTAGATAATTTAGGATTTTCTGTATAAGTGATCATATCCTTCAAGCGGGAAATTTTGCTTCTCTCCTTCCAATCTGTATGCTTATTTTATTTCTTTTTTTTTTTGTCATAATGCAGCAAAACCAAACATTTTAAATCCAAATTAAATATTATCAAAGAAAATTATTGAAAACATTAGTAAGGTAAAAGTACCATAAAGAAAAATCCATTATCAATAAAGAATATAAAAACATATTAATTGCAAAAAGTTCTTAATGGATTAGATGTATGGTTGAATGCTGCTGAAGTATGAGTTCGGGATCTGGAAAATCAAGATGAAAGACATACCGGACATCAGAGGAGAATAAAGAGATACAAGAACAGTTAAGAAGAAGTAAGGAAATATGGAGAAAAGAAGTTGAAGTATCAACATTCATAAAATTGAAATCAAAAGAAAAAAGTGAATAAAATATTTGAGGAAATAATGGTTCAAAATTCACTAAAATTAAAGAAACATATAATACTTGAGATAACAAATTCTCATCGAATATCAACAAGTATGGAGAATTAAAAACCACACCTAGAAACACTAACAGTAATAATAATAAATAAATAAATGTAAATGGATTAAACTAATCAAAAGACAAAGTATCTCAAATTGAATAAATAAAGTCAATAAAATTTTGACAATTATGTAATGAAAAGAAAATGATACATGAAAGTGGAAAGTAAAGGCACAGGAAAAGAAAAGATATACACATACCCATCAAGTTGGGGAAAATGGAAAGTCTGACAAAACCAAATTAAGGCAAAAACGTAAAGCAGTAAGAATTATGCATAAGGGTAAGAGTGTAGGTTAATATAAATATTTTGGAGGATAATTTTGCCATAACTTGTAATGTTCCCAGGATCTAGCAATTTCACTGCTTAGTGATATTGGTCAAGGTAAATATTGCTAGCTGCTTGTTATGGACTTGTGTCTCCCTCAAAATTCATATGTTGAAGCTCTAAGTGTCAGTATCTCAGAATATGATTGAATTTGGAGCTAGAACCTTTAAAGAAGTAATTTAGATTAACTGAGGCTATACAGATAGCCTTAATTCAATCTGACTGACACTCTTATAAGAAGAGGAAATTCGGACACGTACTGAGAGACAACAGGAATACCCACACACAGAGAAAAGGCTGTGTAAGGACACAGCAAGAAGGTGACTATCTACAAGTCAAGGGAAAGGCCTTAGTAGGAACCAAATTTGTGCCAACACCTTGATCTTGGACTTCTAGCCTCCAGAACTGCTGGAAAAAGTTGCTGTTACTTAAGCCACCCAGTCTGTGGTATTTTGTTATGGCGGCCCTAGCAAGCTACCATACTAGTATAAAAACAACCTCACAATATTAGTAGTTAAACAGAAATTGTTTCTGTGCTTACATAAATCCCAATCTAATATGAAGTGATGGCCTTCCATCTAGCGATTCCAGGTCTGAAGGTATTTCTGTCTGGTAACATTACCATCACTCAGGCTTAAGTTCTTCACTGCATCTGACCAGAAAGCAAGGGAAGGTAGAGGAGCACTGGAGGATCCCCTATGGGAAGTTTTCATGAGCCAGGACTAGAAAAATCACGTATCACTTCTACACATTCTACTGGCCAGAAGCCAGTCACATGGCACCCAGCTAACAACTGTAACAGACACCATGGAATGTATTCCAGCCACAGTGAATACAGAGGAAAAGGAAACAGGAATTGTTTGGCACATAGCAGTCTCGCCCACATAGATACATAACTTAGAGAAAACCTCACGCATATGAACAAAGAGATGTAAAGGTTGTTCATTCAATACAGCACTGTCTGAAATAGAAAACGGCCAGAAAGACCTAAACATCCAATAATGCAAAACTGGATTAAAAACAGACTTCTTCAAAAGACTTCAAAAGCATAAACAATACAAGTTAATAAATTTAACTGCATTAAAACACCAATGACAACATCAAGAGAAGAGTCGTAGACTGGGAGAAGATAATTTGCAACATTTAAACTTAAGGATATATTTGATAACAAGAGTGTCCTATTAATTATTAAGCGAGACAATGGGCATAAATCTGGCATATAGTCACCTTATCTAAAACCAACAAGGTATTAATCACTAGAACACCCATATAACCCTTGCACATCAGTAAGAAAATATAGGAAACCCAGCACGAAAGGTGTTGAGGGGGGAAGAATTGACAGTTCACAGAAAGAAAAACCGAGCATCTGGTGAGTATACAAAGAATTTTTCAGCTGAAATAGTAATAAGATAAATGCAAAAGAAACAATTCCTTGCACCTATCAGATTGGCAAAAACCACAAATTTGGGGGGGGGGGCACCTGGGTGGCTCAGTCTGTTACGACTCTGCCTTCGGTTCAGGTCTTGATCCCAGGGTCCTGGGATGGAGCTCATGCTAAGCAGGGAGTCTGCTTCTCCCTCTCTCTCTGCCCCTCTCCTGCTCATGCTCTCACTCTCTCTCTTTCAAATAAGTAAATAAAATCTTTTTAAAAAAATCACAAAGTCAAATAATATCAAGTGTTTATCGGGATACACGGAAATGAGAGCCCTCATGCTCTCTGGTGGGTATATAGATTAGTAATGCCATTCTGAACAGCAACACGACAGTGCTTTGCAAAGTATACATTTACTGTGTGAGCCAATAATTCCACTTCTGGGTATATGCTGTAAGTGCGCATATGTGAAGATAGTCACTACATTAAGGGTTGGAAGGAAACTGGATGTTTATTACTAAAAAAAAATGGAGATGCATATTGTAGAAATACTATGAAGTAGTTAGAAGCAATGAACTTTACTAGACGAACATATATAAAAACCTAAGGATGAATTTTAAAAGTAAATTAAGGAATGAAACTAAGAGTACAAAACCATTTATGCAAATTAAGAACACATGCATACACAAAATGTCCTTAAAGTTTGTATGAACATCCAAGGACATAAAGTACACAAGGGTGGCTGCCTGCAAAGAGGGAAATAAAGAAATGTCATAATTTGCAGAGGCCTTGACTGGACTGATGAGGATCTGAACCGGTGAGGTAATCATAGCTTAGAAACCTGCACCTAAAACTCCTCCCCAAAAGGCTGTAAATAGAGGCGAGGGGGGCGGGGAGGCAGCAGGCAGGAGGACAGACAGTCAGACTGGCTAGAAGATGCGAAAAAGTATAAAAAGAGTCTTCCAAATTTTAGTCAGCTCTTGTTAAATTGGGATGGTTTGAAAACTTAAGAACAAAACAAACAGAACTTTATTCTATGACACCATTGGTTTCGCAGGGTGTGAGAAGCATTGTGGGGTTTGGGGGGAGCTTTCCTTTTTATTGAGAAACACATGGAGTGGTTTGAAATGCTAAGCATGGTTTGCCACAATGAATGCCCTATACTGTAATTAAACCATTGGATTAGAGGCCTGTTTGCCCTGTTTAATGTGCTTTGTGAAACTCAGTGTTTGCCTTTTGTTGTTGCTGAATCTCTCTGAATAGCAACAGGAATTCTATGTATTTTCCTGCACTACACTTGGGCAAACGTTGTATGCACTGTTGGTTAAAAAGCACCACCCCGCCATGCCTATTAGACCTTTGCTACAAGTGTTGGCAGGAGACACTCAAGGAGACAAGAGGTATTTAGGGTCTGTGGTCCTTCGAGATACAAAATGATAAGTAGCCACGGAAAGGAGTCAGCCTATTAAATTAGGCCACAACCACAGCTAGCCACAGTGCGTCCACAGTCACCAAACACACAGCCCTTGACACACTCCATTCTTTCCGTATCCTCATAACACCCGGGGCCACATTCCTTTCACAAAGTTTCCTAAATGAATTCTGTTGAATAACTGCTAAACACACCACATATTTACACATACGGACACAGATATGAACCTCAAGCGTGCACACACGTAATGATGTTCTGGAAGTTCTAAAATTCCTGAGAAGAATTAGTTATAGATTTTCTCGGGCAGAAAACAGTTTGTGGAAGACAGCAGCTGACAAACACTTTGAATGATGGAAACTACTACCAAGTGATAGATGGCAGAGTGAAACCAGAGGAACTAATTTAAAAGGGCAATCACAATTAAAAAAAAAAAAAAGGCAAACTCATGAGTGGTAAGAGAAAACGCAAAACTGTCAGAACTGAATGATTTAAAATATCACAACAAGAAATGGTGGCTAATGAAATGTTGGAATTAAGCAGCAGGAAGTTCAACTTTTAGCTGTATTTTATAATGCTTTCCTGGCCCCATTTATACCTCTGCCTACCTGTTTCTGTGCTCTCTCTTCTAATAAAACTCCTCCAAATAATTGTCCCTGCTCACTGTCTTGACATCCTCTTTTACCTTTCTCTCTGGAAAGCAGTGACTTCCAACTTCTACTCCATGACACTGCTCTTTGCAAAATCATTCATGAGTTCTGCATTGCCACATTAAAACCTCAGGCCCAGGCCTTCTTCTCAACAGACTTTCCAGAAGCATTTGTTTGCTCATCTTCTTGAAACTGCTTTTAACGATTTTTTAAATGTCTACTTTCAAATACTTTTAGACTCACACAGAAGTTGCAAAAATCGTTCAGAGGGTTCCTATGTACTGATCACCCAGCTTCCTCTAATAATAGCACCTTTCATAGCCATAGTGCAATTATGTTCACAACTTTTAAGAACTGCTCCTGCCGTCTCTACATTCTTTCCTCACTTGGTTTCCATTATACCGTCCTCCTGGTTTTCCTTCTTTTTAATCTCTTATGTGGATTCTCCTCCTCTCCCTATTTCTTTTTTTTTTTTAATGATTTTTTATTATATTATGTTAGTCACCATACAGTACATCCCCGGTTTCTGATGTAAAGTTCGATGATTCATTAGTTGCGTATAACACCCAGTGCACCATGCAATACGTGCCCTCCTTACTACCCATCACCAGTCTATCCCATTCCCCTACCCCCCTCCCCTCTGAGGCCCTCAGTTTGTTTCTGAGTCCATAGTCTCTCATGCTTCATTCCCCCTTCTGATTACCCCCCCCCTTTCTTTATCCCTTTCTTCCCCTACCGATCATCCTATTTCTTATGTTCCATAGATTAGAGAAATCATATGATATCCTCTCCCTATTTCTAAACACTGGCAGGTCCCAGGGCTCAATCCTTGTACCTCTTTTCTTTTTCTTTTCTTTTCTTTTTTAAAGATTTTATTTATTTATTTGATGGAGAGAGAGACAGCCAGCGAGAGAGGGAACACAAGCAGGGGGAGTGGGAGAGGAAGAAGCAGGCTCCCAGCGGAGGAGCCTGATGCGGGGATCGATCCCAGAACGCCGGGATCACACCCTGAGCCGAAGGCAGACACTTAACGACTGAGCCACCCAGGCGCCCCAACTCTTTTTAATCTGAATTCACATCTTGTGTGACCTTGTCTAGTTCTATAGCTTCAAACAGTGTGTATATGAAGAAATTCCCAGGTCATTATCTCCAGCCTCGAACCCTCCGCCGAATGCCTGGCTTGTATACCCAACTGCCTACCCAGCCTCTCCACCTTGGCATCTAATGGGTGTCTTACTTTAATATGTTGTAACTGAGCTCACTCAAGCCCTGTCATCCAGCACTTTTGCCCTCATTCCCCTTCCGAGTGAACAGTTCCATCAGTCAGCCACGCACTTAACCTGAACATTGGGATTATTCTGGACTCTTCTTTTTCTCTCATTTACCTACATTCAGTCTAGCAGCGGATCTTATTGGCTCTAACTTTCAAATCATGCCCTCTGTCTGAACAGTGCTCAGTACACCTCCTTTCTCTATCGTCCTAGGCCAAACCCCCTTCTTATCTTTCCCAGATTACTGCAGTCACCTCCTAACTGGTCTCCAGGTTCCTACCCACGCTCCTCAAAGCTTACTCTCCACGTGCTGTCAGAGAGTCTTTTAAAATGCAAATTATGTCATATTACTCTTCTACTCAGAACCTCTCAGTATCTTTCCATAGATATAAATCCATTACTTGCACAGAATAAGGTCCACTTGTCATGGCCTACATGATTTTATCTGATCCACACCATCTTTTCCCACCAACTCTCCAACTGCATTTGCTTTCTCCGCTCGTGCAGCCTCCTGGCTCTTCCCAGGATACCTAAGCCTGTTCGCACTTGTGGGCATTTTCTCGTCGGCTTCTCTCTGCCAAGGTCACATATTTCCAGCTATTCCCATTTAAGTTTCTGCTCATTCCCTCAGAGAAACCTTCTCTGACCACTTTATCTGAGGCAGAACCCTACCCTCCCTGCACTTAGCTCTATCCCTATCCAGGCTGGTTGTTCTTAATAAGAATCTGGTAGCTGGCTGGCTGGCTGGCTGGCTGGCTGGCTTTCTGGCTATCTCCCATACTAGAATAGAAACTCCAGGAGAACCAGGACTTTATCTGATTTTGGTTCACTACGGATTCCCTACATGACATATAGTAGGCACTTAATAAGTATTTGTTGAATAAATAAATCAGCAAAGAAGCAGTAAAGGACTGTATATAGAAATGCTCTAAAAAAACATGAAATATCAAAATTGGCAGTGATAAAATTTGAAATAATCCAAGTTAAAAATATAAGATTTTTACAAAGACAAGTTGAAATTTTTGTCACTTATGATGAAATGACTTTGTCTTTGGCCATCTCAGCCTCATTGCTTAGCAAATGCCATTAATTATAAATACCCTGAATTATCCATGCGTAATTGTATGTATGTCAATGTCAAATATTTCAGATGTAGAATCATTTTAATTGGTTTACCTCAAATGGCTTGCAGGCAACTTGAAGTGATACATGAGGTCCACCAATTCCCCACCCTGTAAAACTAAGGAAACATGGTAAATGGTTTAATCTCTGTTTATAATACTTCCCTCTTGGGTCACTGCTCTAAGAATAAATAGTCACTTGAGCATTAAAGGTGTGAGGGTTTCAAATTACATCCTTGGTTAGTTTTTTTGTTTTTTTTTTTAAGATTTTATTTATTTATTCGACAGAGATAGAGACAGCCAGCGAGAGAGGGAACACAAGCAGGGGGAGTGGGAGAGGAAGAAGCAGGCTCATAGCAGAAGAGCCTGATGTGGGGCTCGATCCCAGATCGCCGGGATCACGCCCTGAGCCGAAGGCAGACGCTCAACCGCTGTGCCACCCAGGCGCCCCATCCTTGGTTAGTTTAATAGCATTATAAATATTTTCTTCTTTTATTTTTAAAGATATGTCCACATGAATTACTTGCATAGATTCCATCCTTATTTGTATTTCTCATTCTCCCTGAGGCAGTGTTCAATCCTCATATAATTCTTAAAGATAAAAACCAATGACACGTATATCAAAAACCAAACCAAAAATCTCCCTATTCTTTCTTACTTTCATTTTGTAAATCAGTAAATTATACTATAACCTCTGAGAATGTATGATCTAAATTATAATGATATTTTGGGGCAAAAATGGGCTGAGTTCCTTGTATCAATAGTCTGTGCAGGAGATAACAGATTAATACCATTTACAAATACTGAAGGAAAGAAAATTTAGTCCTACAATCTCACAACCAAAAAGTATAAAGGATGAAGAAAGACAGCTTTCAACTGGCAAGAACTCAAGGACTATATTCCCCATCAGCCCTTTTTGAGGACACTAATAGAAATAAATTATAGCCAACAAAAGGATGACTGGGAAACTATGATAGTTGGACAGGACACGAACAATTAGTATATTTGACTGATATAAAATAGAACATAAATGTTTTGACTAAATAGAAATATTACCCAAAAATTGTGAGAAGAAAAGGAAAAGAGTGAAATTGTTATAAAGGTAATCAGTGGAAAAGAAAAAAAAAAGCTTCCCAAAAAACTGTACATACATACATAAAGTAAATAAACGATGTAGTTAATTTTCAATTTAAAAAATAAAAAGCACAAAATATTATGACAAAACTAAGGTCAAATTTGCCCATCATAATGGTAACTACAAATAGGCCTAATATGCCTATTGTATTAGTTAGGGTCTAAGCTGGTACATCAAAGAAAATCCCAAATACAGTGGATTAAATAAAGTAAAATTTCCTCTTTCTTGTAAAACTGTCTGGAAATGAACACTTCAGGATTGCAGGAAAATTTTATTCCATAAGGTCATCCAGGGACTCAAGTCCTGTCTACGTATGGCCTGGACATTTGTAGTATTGTTGTCCTAACCAGTATTATCTATGCTGGCTCATTAGGCCCACAACCCTAGGAAGGGGAATAAAGGAAGGCCCAAGTAAGTGGATTTTTATTTCAAAAAAAGTTACACAATTTCCTTCTACTCATATACTTATTCACATGGTCAAGTGTAATTGCAAGGGAAACTGTAAGATAGTGCTAGAATTTCATCCAGGTATTTCTTAGAATATTTATGTTTTTCTGAATCCCAACCCCAAAATACTTTGTCAAGAAATCAGGGAAAGGGGGAGAACGCAAATGTTCTTGCCAGAGTCAAAGTCTTACAATAAAAATAGAGACATTGCTGATTTGAAAGGATCCACTCACATCAAATTAAAAGCAAGGACAAAAAATACTGACTTGTGGCACTGAAGGTTTAGGTGGACATTTCCAGGGAACCAGTACAGGAGTGCATAGGAGAGAAGCAGCCACGATAATCATGCAGGGTTTCTTTTCTTTGCTTTTTTCTTTTTTCTTTCCTTTTCTTTTCTTTCTTTCTTTCTTTCTTTCTTTCTTTCTTTCTTTCTTTCTTTTTCTTTCTTTCTTTTTAAGCTGTTGCTATGTTTGGAAAGAAGAGAGCTAGAGAGAGACAGAGATGGAGAATACTCTGGATATCTACAGTGGGCTCCTCTTAAGTCTTTATCTGGGTAATGTTTAGAACATGTATGTGGTGGAACTATTTAAGGCTCGAGAAAGACTCTCCCAAGAGGACTGGAAGGAACATTCCTTGGGGGCTCACACAAATACCAAGAATAATTTCTGTTCCCCTTATCCAGAATGGAAAAACCTCCTAATTCAAGGGGCATCAGAAGACTACTCAGAAGGCTATTGCCTTATTATTAGAGAAAAATTAGTCCTAAGATAAATGGTGCTCTGATCTCACCTAACAAAGCTTAAAAGCAAAATCCCCAAAATATTCACAATGTTTCGAGGTAACTGTGTCCCAGAAGAAAGATCAAGAATATTTATACACATATAAAAATATCAAGCATATAACAAAATTAATTTCATAATGTCTAACACCCAATCAGTAATCGCAAGGCATACAAAGAAGCAGGAAAATATGATTCATAATGAGGAGAAAATAAATCAATTGAAACTGAACCAGAAATTATATAGGTAATAAAGTTAGTAGACAAGAAGATTAAAACAGTTATTATAAATTATTCATTTTGTTCAAGAAGCTAGAAAAAACTTTGAGAATGTTAAGTAGAAGCATGGAAGATCAGAAGAGACCGAATAAAATTCTAGAAATGGGTAATATATTTCTGAGATGAAATATATACTGGACGGAATTAATAACAGATTAGACACTGCAGAAAGATTAATGAACTTGAAGATATAACAATAAAAATTATTCAAAATGAAACACAGAGAGAAAAACTCTGAAAAAATATAATTAACAGAGCATCATTCAAATATACATATAATTGGGATCCTAAATGGAAATAAGCAGGAGGGTAGAAAATGAACTTAAATAATGACTGAAATTTTCAAAATTTCATTAAATGATAAACCTACAGATCAAAGAATCCTGACATGTAAGAAACATAAATAAAGCTGCAAAGTATATCATAATCAAATTGCTTAAAACCAGTGATAAAGAGAAAAATTTTAAAGCAGTGTTTTTTTTTTTTTTTTTTTTTTTTTTTTTTTTTTTTTTTTGATTAGCAGTCTATGGTAAGAAACAATTCAAGCCAGAAGGTAGAGCAATACCTCCACAGTACTGAATGAGAAAAAAAAAAGTTGATCTAGAATTCTAAACCTAGAAATTTTTTCAAAATCAAATGCACAAAAAAGACATTTCAGGCATTCAAAAGCAGAAAGAATTAATAACTGGCAGACATGTACTACAAGAAATATTACGAGAAAGTCATTCAGGCAGAAGGAAAAGATTAAAGACGAAATCTAAGTCTACCCAAAAGAATGGTGAATATTGGAAATGGTATTCATGCGGCTAAACATAAAAGACTTATTCGTTATTTAAATCTCTACGAAAAATAACTATTGAAAGTAAAATACCACTGTATTGGGGGTTTATCACATAACATATTCTAAATGTTTCTGCACCTAAAATTGTTTGAAATATATGAAGCAAAAACTGATAGGACTGCAATAAGAAATAGAGAAATCTACAATTACAGCCAGACCTGACCCTTCTCTCAATAATCAGTAGGACAAACTGGCAGAAAATCAGTCATAATATAGAAGATTTAAACAACACTATCAACCAAATTGACCTGATTGACATTTGTAGAACACTCTACCTAACAACAGCAGAATACACATTATTTTAAAAAGGCAAGCAGAATAGTTAAGATAAATCATATTCTGGGCTGTAAAACAAATCTAGCTAAATTTAAAATGATTCAAATGATACATATTATGTTCTCTGAACATTATGGGATTGGATTAGAAAGATATCTGAAATACTCTCAAATATTTATAATCTAAATACTACAAACATGCAAGCATATTGACTACTCAAAATTAATTGAATAGTAATTAAAAAAAAATCAGTAGTGTCAATTTGCTTGCACAGGTGACCAATAGCCATTGAGGTGATTTAAAGAGACATTCCCAAAATATTCCGAGCTTTATTTGAATAGATATATGTTCTCTCAAGAGTACTACCATGAAGGATAATAGTTATTTGGGTGTAGAAGTTATGGGTTTGTTTATTTTTTAAAAGATTTTATTTATTTGTTTGTCAGAGAGGGAGAGAGCACACAAGCTGGAGGATTGGGAGGCAGAGGGAGAAGCAGGCTCTCTGCTGAGCAAGGAGCCTGATGTTGGACTCAATCTCAGGATCCTGGGATCATGACCTGAGCTGAAGGTAGACAATTGACTGAGCCACCCAGGCATCCCAAGGCAGATAGAAATTTTGCTAGTTTGCTAAAAATCAAGTTTATTCCTATATAGCTACATAGCATAAAAAATTCTCAAAATTATTGGAAAACAAAATTAATACTCTAGCAACAGACTTGCCACTGGAGCTATTATTCTTTGCCTCTCTTTCAGGGAAGGAAAATAGATTCTTACATCTATCCTTACTTTTGCTTAATTGTTTAAGTATTCAACAAGAACTTATGAAGCACCCAGTATGTGCCAGGTACCATTTTAATAGAGCAAGAATAAAACAGTGTTCTTGTTTTCACAGAGATTACATTCTAGTGGGGTGAGTGGGAGGGATATACAATAAACAAATAAATAAAAATATGTCAGGTGAGAAATGATATGTAACAAAGTGTACTGGGTAGCTAGAGGTATTGATAGGAAAGACCAAATGGAAAGAACATTTCCTGACACAAAGAAATATTTTATTTTTTGAATTTTTTAAATTTGGGGTTAATTTTAGTTGTCTTTGAATAAAGTCATCATTTAATTAAACTTTCTAGACTTTTCCAGACTTTTTGTGGAAGCACACAAGGGTAGAATGCCAAAAAGGCAAAAATTCAAGCATTTTAAATGGCAGGTACCAAGGAAAAGTCTCTAAAACAGCAGTAGAAAAGATGGAGGAAGTTGAGAGTCAGCTTCAAAGTCAGCAAATGGCCAATAACTTGGTCTCTGAGGCTTTTCTTGCTACAAGGAAGCTTATGACAAAAATCAATCAATCAACCTTGCTTCTTAACAAGTTATTAAATATTACTAAGATTCCTTGGAAGTCTCTTCAAAGATCCCTTCTAAAATTAGTAATCAAAACAAGTATCCTTATTCTGATTTATAATAGTAAAAATAAGACAATACATAAAATGATGAGAATTTTGCAGAGTACAGCACTATATCTTATTAAATATGATCGGTATAATTCATTTCTCTGATAAATAGGGGTACTGGACATGCACAGTTTAGAAAGTCTCTTGATGCAATCTTATTAGCAACCTACCAAAGGACCACAGACCACTGACCTACTAAATTGTCACCACACGCAGAATGAGGCTTAATTCAAATTGTGCAAAGAGGCTAGGTACATGCTAGTGTAGTCATTATTTGGAAGGAGAGTCAGTTTGGGGTCAGATGTGATGAAAAGTTACATACTGTATGGGAGTTTGTTATAATTACTTGAAAACACTTTTTACTGATGATCAAACATCATAATTCTGCAAATGTGTCTTTACTTGATATGGTTCCATTTTTCCCATGTCCTTCAATCCTTTTGAAAAATCTTGCCTTTTACCCTGGTTAGTACAGGGTATCAGATACGCTATTCTGCAAAGGTCAGATGCTAGAGGAATCAGGGATGGCTACTAGAGTGTGTGTGTGTATGTGTGCACGCACAAGTGTGCGCAAGTGCACACGTGTGTACATGCTCACACACATGCATTTTTTGTGACTTTATTTATTTTTATTATTATGTTCAATTAGCCAGCATATAGTACATCATTAGTTTTTGATGTAGTGGTCAACGATTCATTAGTTGTGTATAACACCCAGTGCTCATCACCACACGTGCCCTCCTTAATACCCATCACCCGGTTACCCCATCCCCCACCCCCTCCCTTCTGTAATCCTCAATTTGGTTCCCAGAGTCCAGAGTCTCTCATGGTTTGTCTCCCTCTCTGATTTCTTCCCATTCAGTTTTCTCTCCCTTCTGCTGTGGTTCTCTGAGCTATTCCTTATGTTCCACATATGAATGAAACCATATGATAATTGTCTTTCTCTGCTTGACTTATTTCACTTAGCATAATCCCCTCCAGTTCCATCAATGTTGATGCACATGGTGGGTATTCATCCTTTCTGATGGCTGAGTAATATTCCATTGTATATATGAACCACATCTTCTTAATCCATTCATCTGACATTCATTTAACTTAGGATTTCCATTTTTATAAACTCCACTGCTACTACCAGCCAACACACACACACACACACACACACACACACACACACACACACACACTCCTGTGCTCCAACACATTCTAGTCGTTGGATCGAATAAGTAGCCTGCTGTCTGTGTAACTGACCTTAAGGCTATCCTTCCCAGACCAGTTGCCCCAGTTCATATTCCAGTGATTCCAGAGTATCAAAGTCTAATTCAGAATGGCATGCATAGCCCACAAACTATTTCTGGATGGATGGCACATGCACTAGACAGTTTTCAGCTAGTGGTCTGCACTGCAGCCATATGAGACCTACACGCGTTTTCTAGGTGGATACGTAGCAATGACAGAGAATTGGCCCTAAATGGGTTTGCCATCTTCAGATGAGAACTTTTGAAATGGTACAGTAACCCTGGATATTAGATACTTCTTCCAATTTTCTTCTTTCTTGGTGAAAAGATGTGCACGATAAATCTTATGCCTCAAAATTCTAGGATAATTTCGAGGTCCTTAAAACTGACGATAAATGTTCAATATAATATTATACTATAAATATACTTCTTGGGAAAAGTGAGCTTTTGGTTTTCATCATGATAGAAATCTAGGAGCTTTTATATCATGTGGCAAAATGAAAGATCCAAAAAGTGTGAGAATCACTGGATGAAGCTGTGGAATTTTCTGAATGGTTAGATTTTTTTTCTGGATTTTCTATTAAATTAAAATGAAGTATTATTCTTTTTCTTCCCCACCACAATAAAAGTGGCAAAAACTTGCCACCAAAGCTAAAACCTTTGCCTCCCTCTCTGGGGAACTGGTGGGTCTAGCCATAGGGTTGAATTTGTAACCTAAGAAATAGGAAATGTGTTGGACAAAAAACAGAGGCTGAATCAGTCACTGATGCATTTCATTTACTCTGACCCAGTGCCTATGTTCCTTGTCTCCATGTGTTGCTTTGTTTTGACTCTGGCAAGAACAACATGTTTCATAAAGGGGTCAAAATTACAAGAAAGGGTCAGCTTGGAATCTGGGAGTTTCCTGTACCACATGAAAACACTCTGCCAGCATGCCACAGGTGTATGTCACAACAGCACAAAGGAAAATATGGCATTGCAAAGGGTGTGGGAGGGAAGAAACAAAGAGATACAGTGGTTATGTTCATGAAGAAAAACCCAAACATTCTGTTCCTTGAAAGATGACTATGACTTGCTCACACCTAAAATCTGTATAGCTCTGAAAAATCTTTTCATGCAATATCCTGGTGAAAGTCCATGGGGTGGACCATCGAAAATCAGAACCAGCTCCCTGGTACTCTAATGTTCTTCTTACGTCTTTAAAGTTCTGGGCACCTTATCTTGAACGGGTGAGTAGCAGATATACCATCTGATTTTAACCACAGAAACCTCTGTCACAGTAACATAAAAGGGCAATGAATAGGGCTATGAAATCAAAGTGCGCTCATGACTTTGATGTGGGCAGGGGTGCCTGGTGCCTGACAGTACCAACTTCATGGTACATTTCACCCCCTGTGACCATCAGTAGCCACTGATCCTTATCTATCCAGGCTGATTCACTTGCAGGTGCAAGGTATTTAAGTCCAACTTAAAATGTGTACATTCACCTATGCCGGGCCTGAACATCACCCCAGAATGACCCCAAAATAAATAATTCAAGGAGAACTTTGAACGTTTGTACCTCACTTAGCCTAATATAGTCAATTCAACTTATAAATTTGCCCGATGTTTTCTTTTCACACAGAATAGAATGCCTCATCTTTAAATGTCATCCCAATGGGATCAATGGCTGGCTGGTTTCCAGATTTGCATGATATCAATATAACACCCCTATATCTGACATCATCAACTGAAGCTACTATGGCACTTTCAGGGGTATACTTCTTACCCTAGGTCAGATGAAAGTTCAGAGAACATTTAGTTCTGTCACATAAACTAGAAGGCAGAAAAAAACTCAGTGGGTTGACATTACAATTCAACCCAAAATCTGCAAATGAAATTCACCTTATTAAAATCAGAGATTTGATCAAAGTCAACATCTATTAAAGTAATATTTTTTCTGAGATTATAAACCAAACTACCTTTTAGCTATTCTATGATAGCTAGTCATGGATATGTAGGCAGATTGAGGCTGTCTGAAGATTTCTGTACAGTCTGAGTTTAGAAAAAGAGCAAGGAGGGGCGCCTGGGTGGCATAGCGGTTAAGCGTCTGCCTTCGGCTCAGGGCGTGATCCTGGCGTTGTGGGATCGAGCCCCACATCAGGCTCCTCTGCTAGGAGCCTGCTTCTTCCTCTCCCACTCCCCCTGCTTGTGTTCCCTCTCTCACTGGCTGTCTCTATCCTGTCGAATAAATAAATAAAATCTTAAAAAAAAAAAAAGAGCAAGGAGATATGGTTAGTGCTAAAAAGGGTAAGAAGACTGAGCCTTAGTCAGGATGTATGATTTATGTCACCTGGAGATAGAGTGGCCAGGCCGAGCCTGGATGCCAGGTCACCTCTCTCTATAGGATGTTCTCCTTACATATTTCTATAATTAAATTGCCTTCTCTTTATATTCACTCTCATTATCTCCTGCTTAGTGCAAATTAGAAAGTTTTTTGTTTGGTTGTTTTTTTAGGAAAGATACCACGCTTTACAAACCTAAAATCAAAACAGAGTCTAAAGAAGGATTTTAGTTTAAGGTTGATTTCACGAATCAATTTATGTATAAAGTTGTACTGAGCTAAAGAAATTAAGTTGCATTTATTACACACTTAACAATTGTTCTCTATTGCAAACGATAAAATTCTTTAAGAAGAGGCCACAGGTTCATTCCTGCCATAGCATGTATCAGTATTTGATTTCTTTTTATGGCTGAATAATATGCTATTGTATGGATATATCATTTTATTTATCCTTTCATAAGTTGATGAACATTTGGGTTATTTCTACTTTTTGGCTCTTATGAATAATGCTTCTAAGAACATGTGTGTACAAGTTTTCATGTGGACATATGTTTTCATTTCTGTTGGGTATATACACCTAAGAGTGAAGTTACTAAGTCATATGGTAACTCTATGTTTAAATTTTTTAGGAACTGTCAAACTGTTTTTCAAAGTGGCTATACCATTTGACATTCTCACCAGCAATCTATGAGGCTTATACTTTCTCCATCTCTCCACCAAAACTTGTTATTATCCATTTTTAAAATTATAACCATCCTAGTGGGTACAAAGCAGAATCTTATTGTGGTTTTGATTTCCCTGATGAGTAATGATGTTGAGCGTCTTTTCCTGTACTTAAGGGTCATTTGTATATCTTCCTTGGAGAAATGTCTATTTGAATCCTTTGCCCATTTTAAAATTGGGTTGCCTTTCCATTATTGAGTTATAGAGTTTTTTATGTACTCTAGATACAAGTCCATTATCAGATAATATGATTTGCAAATATTTTCTCCCATTTTGTGGGTCGTCTTTTCACTTTCTTACCCCCTCCCCAGCTTTATTGAGATACACACGATATATAACACTCTTAAGTTTAAGGTGTACAATATAGTTTGATACATGTATATATTGTGGAATGATTACCACAATAAGATTAGTTAACCCAGCCTTTACCTCATGGTGTGTGTGTGTGTGTGTGTGTGTGTGTGTGTGTGTGTTGAGAACATTTATGATCTCTTTTAGCAACTTTCAAGTAGTCTTTCACTTTCTTTATTCTATCGTTTGTATCAGGACAGTTTTTATTCTCATGTAATCCAAATTTTCATTTCTTTTCTGTCATTGCTTGTGCCTTTGATGTTGTCTTGAAAGAAACCGTTGCTGAACCCAAGGTCGTGAAGATTTACTCCTATGTTTCATTCTAAGAGTTTTATTATTTTAGCTTTTACATTTAGGTCTTCAATCATTTTAAGTTATTTGAGTTATTGAGTATGTAGTGTGAAATAGGGGTACAGCTTCATTCTTTTGCCTGTGGATATGCAGTTTTCCCAACAATATTTATTGAAAAGACTATTCTTTCTCCATTAAATCATCTTGCCATCTTCATCCAGCCTCAATTGACCATAAATGAAGCGTTTATTTCTGGATTTTCAGTTCTATTTAAGAGATCTACATGTCTACCTGTATACCAGTACTGTAACATATTGATTATTGAAGTTTTGTAATAAATTTTGAAGTTGGAAAAAAAAAAAAAGAAGATGCCACAGAGTTGACCTTGCTAAGAGCAGTACACTATAGAGAAAGGAGTGTGGGATTTGGAATGAGACCTATTTAGGATCACAGGAGACCTCCTTAGACCTACCTTGGCTCTAATAATTATTAGCTGTGTGAACATAAGTAAGATCATTAGTCACCCTGAATCTTGGTGCCTTCATCTGTAGAATGATGATAATAAACTGTCTTACTGGATCATTGTGACTATTAAGGGTGTAATACAAATAAGCCAAGCTCCCAGCCTAGTGTCTGTCAAAGAAGGGCTCAACAAATGTCTCTTTTCTTCTCTTGCTTCTTTTTACTTTTCCTCTCTGCTGATTATATAAAGCCATAATCCTTTCACAACTTTTCATACAACTACAGTTGATGTGACGTGTATAAATTACCCCTTAGGAAAACCATCTCTTGACCTTCAGGTGATGATAGGGGCTCTAATACCCCAGCTGATCATGAAGAAACCCATTTATTTCTTCCATGAAGCCTTTCCTTGATTACAGCTGCTGCTGACCCATGATAACTGAATCTTGCACCCCAGAGCTTAACACTCCATCCTATACTCTCAGGCATTTCGGGTGACCAACCCAGGCTTCCAAAGACAATGAAAATGTCTTAATGTTAAGGTATAATTTCTTCTTGTTTCAGCCTTGAGGATAAATGGATATTAATGAATCTATCTGCCTAAGAAGTTCTGGACTAAACAACCATTTCAAGAACCCCAGTGCTAACAATAACAATTATGTGGAGCATTCCCACGAACCCTAAAAACTAACAAATTCCATTTGTAATCTCAAACAATTAAACACATTCTTGAATTAAGTACAGTTTAGTTCAATATAAGTCAAATTCTTGAAGACTTGAGTTAAATGCAATTCCTGAAAAGCTTTTCTGAGAATATATTTGAAGTAAAGTGTGTAGTGTTAATTTTCATAGGGTTGATAAAAATTAAATGAATATTTTATATATTTTCGTATGAGAGGCAACAAAATGGACCTTCCCTGGGAATTAAAGTTCTTGGGGAACCCATTTATATCTGATTTATTTAAAAACTACTTATAAGGCTATAGAGAGCAAACAGGAGGTTACCAGAGGGGAGGTGGGTGGGGGGATGGGTGAAACAGGTGAAGGGGATTAAGAGTACACTTACCATGATGAGCACTGAGGAATACAAAGAATTGTTGAATCACTATATTGTACACCTGAAACCAATAACACTGTATGTTAACTATACTGGAATTAAAATTTAAAAATAAAGATAAAAAAATTTAGAAAAAGGGAAAAACTACTTGTAAGATATATTTTAAGAACTATATAGTGTAGTGTATTCTCTAACTTTTCTAATGCAAAAACAGTGAGTGTCTTGGGGAAATAGTTTGAAAACAAAGATAATTCAGTAATATTATAACAATTCCAGACTTTCTATAACCCAGAGTTATATATTGTCAGAGACGGTTGTGTGAATTTGCATTATGGATCCCTTTTTTCCTGTGGAAGGGGAGGAACAACTTCCCTATGGAAAACTAGTATAAGAAATCAAAAACGGAAGCTTATTTGTGAGGGTTGTGGTCGGAAAACTGGTTACTATTCACTTTTTGAGGTTTCTGAAAAGTCCCTTATACTCCTTATTTCCACAAAGGATGAAGAATAGACATCATGTGATTGGGATGTACACAATAGTATAATATTTTTCCAGTTAGCAAATATTAATCTGATTAGACATCACTGACTCCTGGATTGTAATGTATGTGTGTGTGTCCACACACACACACACACACACACACACACAGGTATATACACACATACACGTTTGATTTGTTTGTGTATTTATGCAGGTTCAATTGGTATTTTTCTCTTTAACATATTTTAATATGTTGTTCAGTTATTTCTTAATTACTTAAATGGATATCATTGATCGATTTCCTCAGTGAAATAATTGCCTAACAATGTACAGGAACAAAAACTGTAACAGGATTTGCTTCTTGAAGTCACACAAACAAAACCGGGTATTTTTCTACGATTCAAATTGTACTAAGAAGAAGCATCTTAGTTGGAATTGATGGATTGGATTGGAAATGACCCCAGGGAGCATCTGAGGGGCCAATCATAGCAGATGGGCAGATGATTGGGCTTCCTTAGGAATCCTATGCTTAATTAAAATCTTTCTCCAACTATTACAAGGGGGAGGGGGTGCGTGTAAATCACCCAACTGTGTGGCTGCAGGTACCACATGCCCCCAACATAATGAGAACAACTCAGTTTGGAGACCCTTGTGGAGTTTCCACCCAGCTGTCTGGGAATTAGCATCCTGGGGCTCCCTTCTTCACACTTGTCAGCGTCAAGGGAAAACTTACCACCCTCACACTAGAGGACTATTGAGGGGGCCATGAGTCAACTGGAAAACATACATGGCACTTTCTCAACTTGTTTCTTTCCATTGCTGCAAAATAGCATGTCTTTTGATTTGGATTTCCACTCAAGGAAAGTAGAGCACCACTTTGACAAGCATTTACAAGTGGGCCTTAAGGCAGGGCGGAGTCTAGTTCATTAGGAGCTAAATTTCTAGTAAACACCTTGATGGGCAGATCCGGTTCATAACAATCTGGCCCAGTTATTTCATGCCTATTTTATACCTCGCTGAACTCTTGAGCCCCTTGAAACCATGAAGGCCTGTGGGGAGGTTAGGGGGCAATGGGGGCTCTACTCTATTTACAGTGAGACATCTCCTCGGCCATTTCCTTGGGCATTTCAGGATGATTGCTCAATAGAAACCACTCCTATGCTGCATGTCACATGTAACGTGTACTTGTATCTTCGTAAGTCAGTGGAGTTGATTCAAAGAGCTGTGTGTAAACAATAGCCCAAAAAAGAAAAAAAATTGCCCCTGGCAGATTGCAAAGGGAAATTCTGTTTCCAGTTTATTCTTTTATTGAGCTCTGTGTAAAGTACATGAAGGGATTCTGAAACTCTTTTCTCTCTCTTCTCTCTCTCTCTCTCCAGCTAATGCTGTTTTCCAGTCTCTGAGCTGCCAATGTACCATGAGAAATCCACTCACTGACATGACAGAAAAGGCAGTCGTACAGCAGAAATGGTACGGTCTGTTGCAATAAATTACAGGTTTCCTTTTCATGTTCAGCACAAGAGGCAGCCCTCATGCAATTAGCTACAGCTGGTTAAAGAAAGAAACCATGCATCTGTGGACAGATCAGACTAAGAACCAACTCTTATTTTTTGGCATATATCACTACAGGAACAGAAAAGAGACCTGAGTTTTGTTCCTGAGCATAAGCCATTTTTAAAACTTGTACTTCCCCCTTCTGAATCACTAAGACAGCGCACCATTTGGGGAAACAAATCTACAGTCACGTTTTTTCCATTAAGGTCACTGGTTATGACAAATAGCTGAGTGCTTTCCACTTGATTCTTGTCTTTTAGGCCTAGCGAGATCTTTCTTCAGAGTATCTTGGCCTAATGGCGACTCTTAATTATACAATTGCCACTGCCTGATTGGAAATTTATATCGGTATGCTAGAGTCCTCCGACCATGATGATTTAATGTTTTATGTCTTTCTGCCATTGTTGAATGATAATTTTCACGAATGATAATTTGTAGTTTATTGCAGAAAAACTAAACATGCAGGAACTCTAGAATTATTCTAAGAGCACATACATGGGGTACTAGAACACAAATATATTAGCAATATATTTATGTCACTATTGTATAAAAGAGGTAAAAATATTTTACTGCGCACTCCAAATGAATAGTTTATCCTCTAAGAGACAACCTACAAAAATACTGGCTATTATCAGTTCAAGGAAGGCATTGATATGTCTATGTGACGCACGTACATTCTTACGATCCACTTCCTCATCATCCCTGTCAGACTCTAGCTGTATTTTTTCTGTGAATAAAGTCAGCCCTAGGAAGTCTGGGATTTCCTTCCCAGACCTTTTGATTCCAAGATAATGCAATTTTAAAAATCATTTCAATATTGAACATCCCTGTGTTTTTACCAATCCTGGTTGAGGAAATTCACTTTAAAAATGAAAGAGGATAAAAGTCAAGAAGAAATTAAGACAAATCATAAGATTAAACTGGTCCGCATTTCTCTTCTGGAACATTTGGGGAGCGCTACAAAGTTATCAACTATTCATTCACTTAGACGCATTCAAATCTTAGGAGAGTAAGAAGAGATTTTGTCTTGGTGTCAGTTTATTTGTTTAGCACAGAAAAGCGAAATCATAATGGAAATCAGATGTAATTACTGACTCCCCCCTTCAAAATCGGCTCTGTTTTACAGAAAAGCAGTAAAGCTATTGATGTTTTAAAGGGGGAAAAAGAGGGAAAAAAATAGCTTGACAGTCCAGCTAAAGCTCACAGGGCATTTGTTGAGATGTCTCCAAAGCATTTGCCTGAAGATTTATTTTCAAAGTCGTGCTTAAAAGTAAAAAGCGGTTTGCCAGTTTCCCTCCCCTGTGTTGCAACCAAACTTACTGTGCCATTAGAAAAAAGAAAACACGGTCCCCCTATTTTTGTTCATTAGGTTTAAGAAAGACATACAGAGCAAAAGGCCTTAAAACAGCAAATCAATATGACATGTTTGCAAGAAAGGAAAGGAACCAGAGTATGTGCCCGAACAACAAATTTGTACCATCTCAAAACCTGCAATTTACCCGAAAATGAGCAGTTTCCTTGTACTGGACTCCCAGACTCCTTGTGTAATGAACAACTTAAGTGTGAATGAAAACAGGTTGGGGGGAAGGGAATTATGAGGGGGGAAGGCAAACATTTGCAATATTGTGTGAATAAACAATATTTTTTTAACCTTCTCAAACTAGTCCTTTTTTTCCCCCTCTAGAGAGATAAATTTTGCTCCTGAAGAAGGAATAGGCTAGAGAGACTCCCAAGTACCCAAAATTTATATTCAAATGACATCTAAAAATCATCTTCCAATAAAAGCAAAGTCACCATCAAGTAAAAAAAGGAAACACTGAAATGTATACCATTATAAAAAAACCAACTGGGAATCATGGCTGTTGAACTTAGAGAGGAAATAACCAATTCATTAGGTCTGGAGACATTTCCAACCGAAGAGGACAAAACACTAAAATCTGTATTAATGCCTACAAAATAGCATTGGTAAGATGAGGGATCTATCCTTCTCTTTATTTTGGAATCTAAAAACAATAAATATTCTCTACTGGCCATTTTCTAGCACCATTTTGTCAAAGAAAGCTGACAAATTATGCAATTGTTAAATAAATACTGTCTGGCAGACATGCCAAATACAAAGAAAGGAAATTGCCTGAATGCACATCTTTTATTTCTACCTGGAGGAAAACAGCATAGAGCTTCTTGGTACTGTTATTTTCATTATTTCAAAGGCAAATATAAATTACAGAAGAAAACCCTCCAACTCAGAATTCCAAATTACCCCTCAACTTCTGATGCAAACTGATAGTTTTGACAAGACGATTATTTCCTTTTAAAGAATCCCTGAGGAGGATATTGAGTGGCAGGTGAGGATCAAAGAGTCACACCTTCCTGTAGTCCGGCTATAAGTCTTTCACGCACAAGCTTTCAATTTGTTTTTGGGACAAAATGCATTGAGGGCTTACTATCGTCAGCCACTCTTCTGGCCCCAGTAAACAAGGCACCCAGATACACCTACTTTGGGGAAGTTTATAACCCAGCTGGGCAGATAGAAGATAACAAAAATAAATCAAACAGTATGTTGGTAGGTGATGTGTTATGAAAAAGGAAAATGTCAAGGAGGATACAGAGATTGGGAAAAGTGTTGGCAGTACATTTAAATAGGGGGATCAGGAAGAGCCTCACTGACAAAGTGACATTTGAGCCCAGACCTGAAGGAGGTGATTAGCCATGTGGATAATCCAGTTTCTCAACCTCAGTACTACTGACATTACGGGCTAGTTAAGCTGCGGTGAGGGCTGTCCAGTGCACTGCGGGGTGGTTAGAGCCACGCTGGCCTCCACCCACTAGATGCCACTAGCACACACCCCAACCCCAGCGGGAAAACAAAAAATGTCTCCAGACATTGTCAAAAGTCCCCTGGAGGGAAAAAAAGAGTGGAGTGAGGGAGGTAAGTTGGGGCTGAGGTCAGAGAGGTGACAGGAATGATCCTCTGGGGCTTCATAGGCCAGTGCAGATCCTTTCTTTGTCTTTTACTCTGAGTGAAATGAGAAGCCACTCAAGGGTTTTAGAAGGATCGCTCTGCTGTGTGGAGAAGGTGAGTGAGTGGGAAGGGCAGAAGCAGGGCGGTCAATTAGGAGGCTATTATGATCCAAGTAAGAGATGTGGTGCCATCTACCACGGTAGTAAGAAATGATCAGATGCGGATATAATATTTTTAGTGTAGTGCATGAGATTTCCTATCATACGAAAGAAGTACTTGAGAAAAAAGGAGCTAAAGATCCCCAAGCCACGGGAAGGATGAAGGTGCCATCAGCTGAGATGGGGATTGCAGTAGAGAGGGCGGGACTGGGAGGGTAGATCAGGGAATGCATTTAAAATCATCCTTTGGCCAACAGAGGAAAGAGAAAATTTGTTTTTGCGTGGGTCATGATGTTTTAAATAAAAGCAGTGGCAAAATTTTCACATGTGAATGTAATATTGGGTAGGCAGAAAGAGCAAAATCTTTATCTTAACATAGAATCTGTTTAAATGCTTCTCTTTAGTGCTATAGGATTTTTCATAATAGAAATTTTTCCTAATGTAAGAATCTCCACCTAGCCATGCAGAGGGTGTGTAGCATTTCTTGGATTGAGTACATTCAAGGGTTATCTTGATAATACTACAAGCTATCTTTCTTTTTCCTCAAGGGAAACTATAATTATTCTAGAATAAAGAGTTACTACTCTAAAATAAGTGTTACTACTAGTGGACGCCCCGAATACCGGAACTATGTTTCTTTAGGACTTCGTTTTTACTTCGGTCACGGCAGCAACCATGTTGGACTGCCATCTGTCTGCTTGGTGTCAGCCCCGCTGGACCTTGAGCTGTGAGCCGGAGTTTACCTACCTCTGTAATCCCAGCGCCTATCACCTAATGGACACTCAGTCAATATCAACCACATGAATGAGTGAATAAAAGGATGATTACAAAGGAGCCAAATTTGTGGTACACATTTACAGCATTAAGGTACACAAACCAGTCTCACTGAGGCGGAAACCATGTGTTAGCTCCCCCCACCTCTCCTCTCCTTTCCTTCCCTTTCCTCCTGCTTGGTGTGATGGAAGGTGGAAGACTTGAAAATCAGTCAGACCTGAGTTGGAATCCCAGTTCTGCCACTGACTAGTTATGGAAATCTGGACAAATTACCACATGACAGGTCAGATTCCTTGGTAAACAGACTCATCCCTGCATCGACATCCAGCAAAGCAACAGCTGTGTGTCCAGAATTTTACAATCAGAAAATTGAAAGATCCCAAAATGGTTCTTTTAATTTCCACATATATGTATATTGTTTTAGCTTCAGTGACACAATGGGGGGGGGGAGTGGAAGTTTCTCAAAATGTCTTCATCTTGCCGTAAGACTGGCACTCTTCAGGTCCAGTGAATAGGACAAGCCTGCCCTTGCCAGCAGGGACGACAGGCTTTAAACAAATAATTTCATTTGTTATTGATAGTTATTTATTTGTGGTTGTGTTAAGTGTTGGGAAGGAAAAGAATGACATATTGTACAAGAGGAATCCGGGGGCGCCTGGGTGGCGCAGTCGTTAAGCGTCTGCCTTCGGCTCAGGGCGTGATCCTGGCGTTATGGGATCGAGCCCCACATCAGGCTCCTCCGCTATGAGCCTGCTTCTTCCTCTCCCATTCCCCCTGCTTGTGTTCCCTCTCTCACTGGCTGTCTCTATCTCTGTCAAATAAATTAATAAAATCTTAAAAAAAAAAAAAAAAGAGGAATCCAGACAAATGGGGTGGGGAGGTAGGTGGCTTTTCTGTGGAGGTCACATTTAAGCTACAAACTGAACCTGAAGTTGGAGGTGGGGGTGGTATGAAGACTCAGCAGGTAATAAACTGAAGAATGAGGGAATTAGGAGGGGGAGCTGGGAAATAAGAGTGCTCCAAGCCTAAGGCATTTAAGGATCCAGAAAGGGTCTGGGCTCCGCCCTTTCTTCATCAATAAAATGAATCTAATCCCCAGAGGAGGTACTTAGTTTATGTTTGGTGGGTGAATGAATTTTTGGGACCCCTCCTTCTGTTAGCTACACTTCATACTTCCTACACATACTCTCACCTATCTCCTAAAATGACAAAGTGAGCCACCTGGCAAGCTCCAAGCTCCCAAGGAACTTGGGTTCTGGTTTGTCAATATTCAAATGGTCACTTTGTCTTTCATCTAGGCTCTTTTGAATCACTCTTCAAATCACAAGGCACTTGACAGCATTTGTGTTGTAAATAAGATTCTACCTTTCACCTGCCCATCGGCCCTGGCTGATCCATCTTTGCTGGTGTGTGTGGTACCTCTGTGACCGGTGAGGTCACCAATTCATGGGGTGGTATGGCCACTGTTGTTCTTATGAAATTACAGCTGGTGTCTGCTTGAGGTCACCAATTCATGGGGTGGTATGGCCACTGTTGTCCTTATGAAATTACAGCTGGTGTCTGCTTTCGCTTTGCTTTTAATGAAGCCCACAGCCTAGAGGTCTTTTTCAAAGCTTTACATTTTTTTCTCTGGCTTGAAGGAAACTAAATGAAAGGGGTACTTCCCTTTTATTTAAAGAATCATTAGAGATAAGTGGACTCAACCAAATGAGGAAAATAAAACCTGAAGACCTGTTCCAGCAGTCACGTCTTCATTCCCTGGTGCTTTCATGAGAACCCCTGTGGCTCCTGTATTTATGGTAACTCCATCATAAAATGTGATCTTTATTACAACTAGGCATATCAAGTTTCAGCTCAGGGGCAAGTTTACTACCCCCCAGCTCCATTTGCAAACTGGTCCTTTTGGAAAACCATTCAAATATTAAAACAACTGAGACAAAACAGGCAGTTTGCCTCCTAATCCATTCTTCTCTTGTAGTCACTTCAGTACTGCTAAGAAAAAAAGAGAAAGTCTGGCAGAGAATTTGCTCAACTCATCACAAGTTTCTCTCATCACTTCTGTAATTTTGAAAATGAAATTGCCAAGATATTTAGAGGTTGATGAATTGTTTGAATTCTTACAAGTTTCACACACTCTATTCATGTCATCAGAAAGACTTCAGACATCCCTGTTACTATGGATGACCAACCACTGGTGCACATGCGCCAGCTGTCAATTTCTCTCCACGTCTCTGTGAAATTTCTTAAATCTAATGTAATCAACCCCATCTCCAGGGGGCAAAAGTAGCATTTTATATTGCAGGACAAACAAATTAAATAGCAAATCTGGAAAACGCGGCAGCCATAGCATACTGCTCATTCGATCCATACTGACTGACTGTAAACAATGTGAATGTCTCTAGAGAAGAAGACAAAAAAATAACACATCATTCCTACTTGCGGGAACTTATAATTTAACTGAAGAGACAGCTTGTACAAAAATGCTACATAGCATTATGACACTGAATTTTGTCCACGGAGGATGGCTAGCTAGCAGAGGCATGTGTTTGTCTGGGTCCAGCCCATCATCACACACAAGGTGCCTTGACATGGTCACTCTACTGCCAGCTTGCCGGCTAGCCCTATTGGTATTAGACCTCTCTGCTTTGGAGATCATTCAGACTTACTTGCCTTGCATGTTTCAACAGCTCTGGCCATGAGGTGCTGCTGATAATGAGCAGATTCCAGCCCCTCCTTCTCCTCCTCATCAAGAAGCCTTTATAGAACACCACAAGGAGCAGTAATAGAGGCTATCCAGACTCAAAGGGGCTGAGGAGTAAATGAAAAGCCCCAGATCAGTCATCTCAAGGTGTTTCATGTCAGTGGCTATACTCAGGAAGTGGAAGCACAAGTAGGCGTCCGAGATATTTCGAAACCCTCTGGGGAAACAGCAAGGTGTTATGGCCTGATCGCAACTCTAAAAGAACCCTCGTTGCTTTCAAATTCTATGCTTCGATTCTATCACAACCTGCCCTGAAAATCCTACCCACAACGAACATTTTCACCCAGCCTAGAAACTCATTCCTGCCAATAAGATCCTCTTATGTAATAGCGTCTACTTCACCTAGAGATAAAAGTACAAAGATGTTGAAAAATGAATAAAGAAAACAAAAATGACCTCAGGAAACTGGTAAAGAACTGTGTTCATTACAGCACATTTTTCAAACTGTGCTGAGATCCTTCAGTAGGGGTAAAATCAATTTGGTGAAACCAAATACTTAAAAAAAAGTAAAATAAAATGGAATAGGACAGGAGAGAAGTATCAAAGGATTCCACATAAGAGTAAGTATTATTTTGTAAAACTTCTGTTTCAGTTGAGTGTATGTATGTGTATACGTGACAAATTATGGTGTCTTTTTCTGGGCAATGGTGAAAAACGGTTGAAAACCACTGTATCATACCATTGTTTCAAGATCCTCATCAAGCTAAATTTCTCAAAAACAATGCTCCATAGTCATATGGAACTGCTCCATGGTCATATCCCAACTTTTAGCCATAACAGTGACTCCTGGATGCCAATTATTCCATGAGTGCAATAAGAGAACACACTTAGACAAAGAGACACCAAATCCCAGCTAATACTTCCAGCCAGATCACTCCACAATACTCTGGACATTCGCTTTTTGCTTCCTTTGGAGGGAAGCGTTTTTGTACTGAATTTTGGCTTTATGATACTATCATAACAACATGGACTAAGCATTTAACCACATGCTTAATATGCATTATCTCATTTAATTTTTCACATCGACACCATTAGGAAGGTTCTAACATTGTCCTCATTTTCAGATGGCAAAATAAAGATTCAGAAAGTCAAGTGACTTACTCAAGGTCTACATGGTGGGGGAGCCAACACTCCAATCCAAGCCTGTCTGAGACAATGCCGTCATCATTCATGGTGTTGTTTACAGGCCATTCACTATTTGAACACCTTGTTTCTTTGCTTATTAGACCGAGTGATCATAAAAACAAACATTAATCAATGTCCTCTTTATCTTTTACTGCCATTTTAAAATTCTTTCACTAAATTTGCACTTTAAAGGCAACTGGAAAATTTCAATAGACTAAGAATCAACGGAGAATACTAAGTCATTGATGGATAGACTTCACTAATGTACTTCACAGGGTTCGCCCACCTGTCAGCTATACTCATCAGAATACAACTCGTCTGACATGACTGGGAGAAATAATTTGGTTTGTGAGCCCAAACAAAAAGTTTTTAAAATCTGTTATTTTATTGTTCCTCTGCATTAATGCCTTAAATAGACAAGTCTATAGCACATTTATTAATAATCATTCCTCTAGACCTAAAGTCAGTAACTATGGCTCTCTCTTTTAAATTTCCCTTTATACCTTGAATCTTGTGCTTTATTATTTATTCCTCTTAGTTTTCCCTCATTTTAAAAAGATGGCTTCAAATTCTGATTTTGTTTTGTAGGTATTTAGAGATCTGGTTTACTTTAAAACAATGAAGCAGACAGAATCCCCTGAGGCCAACTCATTGAGAACTGGGAGGTCCTAGTGGCACAATTAAACTGGCAACAAATCAATAGAAACAGAAGAGAAGAGAAAAGAAAACAATAATTAAAACATTCTGTCAAAAAATAGAACGGTAATTAAAAGATGCAAACCATTGTTTTGCCCCACTAATTACATTTTAATTTTCAATAGATTGCTGAAGACCATGAAAAGGCTTTGCCTTTTACAATATTCTGGTGTTCCCTGCTAGGTTGATAACACTACGATTGTGTCACAACTGAATGGCAGGTATTTGCACCAAGAAAGGATGGGGCAAAGAGCAAAATGTTGCCTTGCCTGTTATATAATGTGAATAAACCTTTTATATGGTCATTCTGATATGGTCCACCATGAATCATGGTACATGTGTTTACATGTGCACAGAAGATGACATATGATGATGAGGAGGAAAGCTACTCTATTCAGTACCCTGTCACAGGCACTTTGCTAAGCCCTTAACATGTATTACCTGATTTAATTCACATAACAAACTTAATGCATAGGTAATTGTACTATTCCCCTATTTTACAGTTAAGGAAACTAAAATTTAGAGAGTTAAAAATAAATCCTGTCAATGATCACACAGCTAATAGCTGGAAGAACTGAGATTTGAATCCACTCAGACTGTAGAGTCTGTGTTTTGAACCAGTGTCATTCAACTAGAACGTCCCAAACTCATGACAGAGCCAGCAAAAGCAGTTACAAGCTGCTCTGTTCTTCACCAATCATTGCTAGGGTCATGTAAGGGACTGTGAGTTTTCATTTCATGGGTGTACTGATTTCCAAACTGTTAAAAATGCTAGGGGGAAAAGAAGTATTCTTTATAACTTTTCCAAAGAGTTTTGCTGCAAAGGGAAGAAGAAATGAGCTCTAATTGAAGGAAAAGTGTGGCCAAGAGAAAGTTTAAAATTATAAGACAGAACAGCATCCATGTTTGCTGATAGAATGATTCAATGGAAGGGGAATGATGTAAGAGAGAAAAATGAAGAATTTCTAAAGTGATATCCTTTGGGTAAGAGGAAACGGGAACTAGAGCAAAAGTAGGGGCATTGGATTTGTGGGGAGAATGGTGAATTTGATGACAGTGACAGGCAAGAAACTGAGTATATTGTGTAGATGGTGAGTATATGAATAGATATGGTGAAGGAAACCTGTAGAAATTCTTTCATGATTAAGAAAATTGAAAAATTGAAACAATCAGAAATTTTCCATGAGTGATTAATATTTTTAAAAAATCAATTTCTAAATGTATTTTCAGGTGAAATGACATGTTGTCTGGTACTGCTTTAAAATATTCCAGAAAAACTTTAAAAGTGCATCTCAGAGTTAACAAAGTATGGTAATAATAATACCTACTGACATTTATTGAGTGCTCACCTTGAGTCACTGTATTAAGTGCTTTACAACTGAGCATAATTCCTGGCTCTCTTGATTCTGTTTCCATTTGTGCCTATTCTCTAAGGAGGTTAAGAGGTACTCATCTTAGTCTTTCCTATTCTATCATGTAAACACTTCACTCCTAGACCCACAAGGCTGAAACCCCTTGGTGGTGCACTGGAAACCCCCAGTGAGTGTGAAGTGAAATACTGAAGATTGTTTCCCTGCCTACAATGGTACTGCTGTGATAGGCTGACAACAAGGCTTGTACTGAAAACATTCAAGTCATTCTAACGTGGTCATTTCTTTAACTTTCAATCCTTCTACTTTCTTGTTTCACTTTTCTTCTCTGAGGTTAAAGAGACACTGGCATGGGGGCAGGGAACACAGAGGCCCATTCTGGGGCAACTATACTGATGAATCTCTATCTACGTACAGGCAGCATGATGATGTTATTGAAATATTAACTACGGTTTTGGAGGTTTTTTTCCTGGTATTTTCTTTTACATCTTCATCCCTGAGTCTTCTCATTTAGTCACCTCAGTTGGCTCACATCCACTGTTTAAAGAAGAGATGTAAGCACAAAATGCAGAGGAAAAGGATTCTACTTGGATATTGAGTTGCAGTAGTAGAGATCTTTAGGGGGGAAAGTGTGGATCCCTAGCACAGAAACAATTTGAGGTTAAGCCTTGAGAGGAAGAACAAGTTTTCCAGTATGCATGAAACTAGAAATGACATGTGAAGGGAAGTTGTGTAGCTAGTAAACCAGGGAACGAGAGGGCTGACTGAAGGGGGATGAAGAAACAAAACGTCAGGATAGCTGTGTATTGGACGCCATAATAAATTACCACAAACTGGGTGGCTTAAACAACAGAAATGTACTGTCTCACAGTTCTGGTGGCTAGAAGTCAGAAATCAGGATGTCAACAGGATTGGGTCCGTTTAAGGGCTCTGAGAGAGGACATGTTTTAGGCCTTTCTCCTTGGATTGTCAATGGCTGCCTTCTCTCTCTCATTTCATGGTCTTCCCTCTACATGATTTCTCTGTCCAAATTTCCCCTTTTTATAAGGTTACCAGTCATATTGGATTAGAGCCTACCCTAATGACCTCACTTGAACTTGATTACTTCTATGAGACATTATCTTTACAGATAGGGTAAAGACTTAAAGGTCACATTCTGAGGTACTGAGGTTTAGCACTTCAACATGTGATGGGGGGGGGGGAGGCGTATGTGACACAATTCAATCCATAACAAGTTGGAATGTAAGACTTTTCATGAAAGGACCCTATGGATGTTTACTCACCACAATAGCACCCAGCTTCCCCCAGAAGCTTTCCATCACTAGAGCCCTGGAGCTACACAGAGCTGAGGGAGTCAATACACACCACTAGATTCCTTTCATTGACTCCCTGGGCCACAGGATCTGTCACTCTTATCATCGTCTGGTCACAATCTCTCTTTGTCTGGTGAGACAAGTTGTGCACCAGAAGGAATCACATCCATCTATGCCCTCACACTAGGGGCTGCCTCATCCAGCTTACCTCAGAGAGAATCCTCTTGCACCGATCCACCACAGATGCAGCCATTGGGTCGGCAGGGCTCTCATTATATAGCAGCACATGGTAGTGAGCTTGGAAAGTCCTTCTATCACTACCATTGTAGAACTACAGAGCACTAGCTAACAAGGCCATCAGCAGTGGGGCAGTGCTAAAAGCCATTCCTGGAATATGTGATATGCAAAAGAGAGATATTTTTATTACATTCATCTTCACCTTTAAGGGTTTTCTTTTTATGGTTTTATGCCTAGATTTAATACTTAGGGGTTAAATAAAGTCTGAGAGTCTGTCTTCTAATTCCTAACTTGAATCCGTATTTTCAGTGCTCTTATTAAGTTAAATATGGTATGAAAACAGTACCAAACACAAGGGTGGAATTACCAAAAACATAGGTCTGCTTTCTAATTTTATAGAGAGAAATTGCATTAATCACACATCATATAAAATAATAAATGTCCTGTAATAACATGTAATAGCATATAATGACAAGTAATATTCAGTGTTATGGTTTTCTCCATGATTTCTAAGGTCACGGCTAAAAAATTCAAAAGGAAGTTTGAGTGTAATTTGCTTCCTCTCTTTCAATAATATTATTAGACACACTTTGAACACAAATTTTGTGAGTTCTGCAAATTAAACCAAATTTAGCCCCTAGTTCAAACCAAGTTAATACAAGTCCTAAAGGGCAGGAAGTGAGTAAAGAAAGTATCTGAAATCAGTTGAATTTAAGAATCACTTCATGACTGCAGTGATGATTCTGATCAATTTCTACCTCGGAGGGAGCTTCAGTAGGCTCGTTAACTATTCTCAGAGGCATCGGTGCTGTTGTAACCAAAAAGACTCATAAAATGCTGGGCATCTTTAAATGGCATATTTAAGTACTAGAGAAACTATAATTATTGCCTTGTACTAAAGTAGCTATGCCACCATACCTCAATACAGATGAAAATATAAGAGAAGACTCAAAAAAATAAAATTTAAATTATTATGGAATTGTAGTGGTTTCCAAATTAAGATATATTTTCAAAATTTAGAATCTTCAATTTGGCAGATAAAGCCAAAGAGTTGATATGATTAAAGTCCCTAAAATTAAAAATGTGACCATTCTGGAAAATGGAACTTATGTTGTCCCTCAATACTGGCCACATCCAAAAGGAATGTCATTCCCAGTTACTAATATTATGTTGATTATAAGACACACTCTGAAAATATCTCTTGGTTCCCTAAATATATTCATTCTTTATTTTTATTTTTCCTTTGTACAATTCAAGATGGTGGTTGGGTAGAGTCATCCAATCCTGTATTTCCTACACAGCCAGGCCAGTTTCATTTTCCTGAGACGTAGCTATCTACCTTCTCATTTGCCAGTTTTTCTCTAGCTATCCTAGCACTCTATAACCCTAGAGTATTTCCTTTAAGGACGGAGAACTCCCCTTCGGTCACATAGAAATTTTCTCAAACTTTCTTACCTCCCTTTGTACCCTTGTCTTGTATAAAATTAAATTCCTCCTTATTCATTCCACCTTCCTTCTTCCCTTCTTGACAAACTTCTTGAAATAATTGTTTATATAGATCACACCCACCAATTTCATTTCTATGACCTCATCCAGACCCTAATCCACTGCCAACTGCTTAATTTCTTTAATACTCCCTTGAAATGTTATGCATCAAGGTCATTAGTGAGCTAATTACCAACCTTAATACCTATATTCAGATCAGCCCCCTTCTTCTTGAAAGTCTATATGTAATGACTTCTTAAATAAGATTCCTGCCCGAATTTTCAGTTATATTTTTGACTGTTCCCTCATGTTCTATCCTGAATCCTCTTCTCTTCCCATTCTCTATATTCTTATAAATACCCATCTACATGCAATTTACTTTCAAATTTTTATGTCCTACTCCTGTCTTTCCAAGTTTAGAATTATATTTTTTTAATTATCTCATAGCATTTATTATACTGCATTGCAACTGTCTATTTACAGTCTGCAATGCTCAAGATACTCTAATTCCCTGAAAGCAGAAACCATGTCTTTCTTTCCCTCCCCCAACTTCTGGTTTTTCTTCCTTCACCATCATACAGGTCTTCAGAGTAAGTCAGTCTGTGCAGGTAAGTCTTATGAGAAAAGAGACATCTGACCAAACCCTGGTAGTAAGTAATGGAATGAGGTTTACAGATATCTGAGGAAGACCATTTCAGGCAGAGGGAATAGCCAATGTGAAAGACCTAAGTAATGAGTGTGCCTGGTGTGTTCATAGAACACCACAGAAACCATAAAGCATGCAGGTGATAAAGTTAGAGAGTTAACAGGGGGCAAAGTTCTCATAGGGCTACACAAGGGCTTCAGATCTTTCTCTGAGTGAAAGTGGGAGCCACTAGGGGTTGTGAGGCATTGAAGTATCATAAGCTGATGTGTGTGTTTGTGTATGTGTGTTAAAATCACTCTGGTGCTACATCAAATATGCTCCATCAAGGGGCTACATCAAGACTGTAGGGGGACAAGAATGGCAGCAAGGAGATTCGTTTGTAGGCCTTTGCAATAAAGAGTCTAGGCAAGAAATGATGGTGCTCTGACAGAGATAGTAGTAATGTCAGTGACATTAAATGAACAGATTTGGGTTATGTTTTGAAAATAGAGTTAATTGGATTTTTCTGACAGATAAAAAGAAAGGAGTCAAGGATGAGACAAAAGTGTTTGGTCAGAGAACTCTAAGGATGGAGTTTCCATTAACTGAGATGGTTTGAAAGAAAGGAATGTAATAATCAGATTGTTGCAAGATGGGTCACTATGGAGGCTAGATAAGGCTGTTGGAGGGAGCAAGACTGGGGTCAGGTTGTGACAAATTATCAGGCTGTTGCTGTAGTCTAGGAAAGGATAATTAGAACCTGCCCCAAAGCAAGGAGAGCTGAGATCAGATGATAGAATAGATTCAAGAAATATTTGAGAGACAACATTTTCTATATGTATAGATAACTGTAGCAAAAGAGAGTCATGCTGAAAGATATAAGCTTGAAATTTTGATTTCAAAAAAATAAAAACAAATGTCTAGCTCAATAGAACTTGTAAATTCTGTCTGCATGAGGGTTCAGTGATACATATCCTTTTTTGTAATAATAGTTAAATGTTATGCTGGATTAGAACCATTTTGCTTGGTTGGTGTTTTTTTTTTCTTCTTTAAGAATTTCCAACATGTATTTGCTGAAAAATTATCCCCCAAGGAGGATGATAAAAGGAAATATTGTAATTAAAATGACAGCAATCATCACCAAATATTCATAAGAATCCACAGTATTTCAGAATAGTGAGTTATGATCTCCAGGGAGAATAATAAATGCATTTTACCTCTACTTTTTGAAGTAAACTGGGTGACGGGTATTAAGGAGGGCACGTGATAGGATGAGCACTGGGTGTTATACGCAACCGATGAATTACTGAACTCTACACCTGATACTAATGATGTACCGTATGGTGGCTGATTGAATTTAAATTAAAGAAAACCTTTTCATTCAAGTATAATATCCATAAAGATAAGTACATAAATCTTAAATATATATCTCAATGAATTTTTACAATGTGAACATATCCATGTAACCAGCACCCAGGTAAAGAAACAGAACATGACCAGCTCCCAAAACTTCCTCTTGTTCCCTTCTGGTCATTCTAACCCCCTAGGTAGTCAGTCTCCTGAGCTTTGTCAGTTTTCAAGCTTTCTGTAAATGAAATAATACAAATAGAACTCTTTGTATCTGCTGGGTATATACAGAGAGTAAAATTCCTAGGTTATAAGTTACGTGTCTATTCAACTTTGATCGATACTGTCAAACAATTTTCCAAAGTGTTTGTTACATTGCCTTTATTTCTTCTGTTTAAATGTTGAGAAAATTACTCTGTTCTAGAACAGATTTTGACCTTTTCAGGAAATAATTTAATCATACACCAAAAATTTTGTTATTGCAAGCTGTGTATCAGCGTAAATTACAAAAGATCTGACTACATAAGGAAACTATTTTAGAAATTTAGTTCACATAAGACATAGTAAGGAAAATCAAAAAGTTAAGGAAAAGATAAGCAGTAATAATGATAATAGCTAAGTTTGTTTTGAGCAGCTAATGGCTCCCCACATGAAGGAGACAAGAAGTTCCTACAGAAGAGGGATGCAGCTTCTTTCCCCCAAAAGCCCCAACATGGGTGACCTTGCGTTTCACTGGGCCAAAGTCTAGCCATTCTGAAGGCTGGAGTGGGGTCAAGTTAGCAACTGGCATAGCTGTTATGTTTTATATGCTGTTTACTGCCATATCCTCAGCTCTCAACACAATATCCGGCACAGAGTAGGTGCTGAATATATATTTGTCAAATGAATACATAAATGAATTATTAATAGAAGTAACCGCTGGGAAAAACATCTGATTGGGAAAGATGAGTCTGAAGATTTATGCTGCTGACCTAATCACACCATAAAACTGTATGCTGCCTCTTTGTTCTTTAGTTACATGTGTGACCTGGAATCAGCTAGGTCATCCTGCCCTTCAGGCTTCAAATAAGTTGGCTCAAACCACCATCACCTATGTCCTGGGAAAGCCAATGTTTACACAAATCCCTCCTGAGAATCTTGGAGGAATTTCCATTTTTGTTCATCACTGATGGTTTCATACTCTCAAATCCATTCAATTAGTTTATCGTGTGAATCATCTTGCCATATTCTGTATGCTCTCCTTGTCCCATAGTGTGTGGTCATATACTGGACACCAACCAGATTCCTTTTTATCTTCAAAGTACCACCAATGCAGTACAGTATGTGCAGCAAATTTTAAATAAGGCTTGGGGTAGAGGAACCACAGAGAAGTTGAAATTGAATAGCGGACCTCCTTGTTTTAAAATGTCTCAGACATACTGACACCAGGAATCCCACTAGTCACTATTTTTCAATAGATACTTTTCTCCAGGAGCTCCAACCTTCTGACTAATTCCTCAGTCTTCCTTTCCTTGACCCATCTCCTTCCCATCTCTTCTTTCAAATACCTTTTAACTTTATATGCGAAAAGTTTTATTTTTCTGGATTGATCTATTCTAAACTTCTGTGCCACCCACCTTCCGTTCTTTCCACCCTAGCATCTATCTGTCATACAATAGCTAGAGCAATCTTCTTCACATGGAAACCTCCTGCTCCAAACTCCCCAATAGCATCCCTCTCACTTGAATGAAAACACAGACTCCTTGCCAGCACTACCAAATCTTACATGTTCTGGCCCCTGTCGCATCTCACACTTCATTGTCTTCTACTCTCCTTCTTCCTCACGAGGCTCCACCTGCCCTGGTTTGCTTGTTATTCCTTAAGCACATTAAGTTCATTCTGCTCTAGGGCTGTTATCCTTGATGTTTCCTTCTGCTTAGATCTTTACCGTTCTGCCTCTCTTCCATCATCCAGGGATGAGTTGGCTCATATAAAGTAATGATCTCCTGTCCCCATTTTCTCTATAGCTCTTACCACCCAACCATCTTTTAGATTAATTTGTATGTATATACGTATGTATGTGTGTATATCTCCCCAACCAGAACCAGTGTGCCACGAGGGTAGAGAATTTCTTGCCTTTTTTACTTGTGTATCTCAGAACCTAAAAATGTACATGTAAATATTCCCTATATTTTGCTGAATGAAGGAATGAATAAGGGAAAGAATACTTTGTCACTTTCTCCTTACTGAACTTATACTTTGGACTTCAACTTCTACATCTGAAGACATCAATTAATATGATTAGCTAACAACAACAACAATAAAAATACAAAGAGCAAAGGTGGAAACATTATGCTTCCCGACTTTAGACTACATTACAAAGCTGTAATCATCAAGACAGTATGGTACTGGCACAAAAACAGACACATAGATCAATAGAACAGAAGAGAGAGGCCAGAAATAAACCCACGCTTATACTGTCAATTTATGCAAAGGAGGCAAGAATATACAATGATGAAAAGACAGTCTCTTCAATAAATGATGTTGGGAAAACTGGACAGCCACATGCAAAAGAATGAAACTGGACAACTGTCTTACACCAAACACAAAACTTAACTCAATCCGGATTAAAGACTTGAACAGAAGACCTCCAACCAGAAAACTTCAAGAGGAAAACATAGGCAGTAAGCTCCTTGACGTAGGTCTTGGTAATGATTGTTTGGATTTGACACCAAAAGCAAAGACAACAAAAGCAAAAATAAATATGTGGAACTACCTCAAACTAAAAGTCTTCTGCACATCAAAGGAAACTATCAACAAAACGAAAAGGCAACCTACTGAATGGGAGAAAATATTTGCAAATCATATATCTGATAAAGAGTATTTAAAGTATATAAGGAACTCATATAACTCAATAGTAAAACAAACAAACACAAACAAAAAACTGATTAAAAAATGGGCAGAGGATCTGAATAGATATTTTTCAAAGAAGACATACAGGCGGTCAACAGCAGGTACGTGAAAAGGTGCTCGTCATCACTAATCATCAGGGAAATGCAAATCAAAGCCACAATGAGACATCATCTCATACATTAGAGTAGCTGTTATCAAAAAGGAAGAGGGGCGCCTGGGTGGCTCAGTCAGTTAAGCGTCTGCCAGGTCATGATCTCAAGGCCCTGGGATCGAGCCTCGCATCAGGCTCCCTGCTTGGTGGGGAGTTTGCTTCTCCCTCTCCCTAAACCCCTGCCCCCGACTTGTGTTCTCTCTCTCTTTCTCTGTCTCAGATAAAAAACTATTTTTTTTTTTAAGGTAAGAAATAAGAAGTGTTAATGAGGATGTGGAGAAAAGGAAACCCATGTGCACTGTTGGTGGCAATGTAAATTGGTGCAGCTACTATGGAAAACAGCATGGCATTTCCTCAAAAAATTAAAAATAAAACTACCATATGATCCAGCAATTCCACTTGTGGGTATTTATCCAAAGGAAATGAAATCACTAACTTATATGGAAGCAACTTAAGTGTCTATCAATAGATGGATTAAAAAACATGTGAG
>NW_024423675.1:17241846-17432193 GCF_017311325.1 Ursus maritimus
TATATATATATGAACATGTGGTATTATATATATATATACATATATATATGTATATATATATATATATTTGCAACGAAATATTATCAGCCATTAAGAAAAGAAGAAATCTTGTCCTTTCTGACAACGTGCATGAACACTAAGGGCATTACAGTAAGGCAGACAAAGACAAATATCATGTAATCTCATTTATATGTGGAATCTAAAAACAAAACAGTGATTGCAGGTAAGATAAAAAAGCAAGACCCAATTATATGCCATCTATAAGACACAAAAATATTAAGATATAGATAATATTAAATTTAATGGGTGGGAAAGGATACACATAAAAATACTAATCAAACCGAAACTGGACTTTCCATGCTACCCAGACAGAGGTACATATAACATTGTTCCGCATCCTTGTTGTAACTTAAAGGGAAACCTTCACAATGTCTGGAGCCCTTGATGTCCTAGAAATGAGGGAGGACAATGTCCTAAAATTCTTTGCAGCAGGAACCCATTTATGTCGTGCCAACCTTGACTTCCAAATGGAACAGGACCTCTAAAAAAAAATGAGAGTATCCAGCTCATAAATCTGAAGAGAACCTGGGAGAAGCTTCTGATGGCAGCTTGTGCCAGTATTGCCACTGAAAACCCAGCTGATGTCAGTGTCATATCATCTAGGAATACTGGCCAGTGAGCTGTGCTCAAGTTTGCTGCTGCTCCTGGAGCCACTCCTATTGCTGGTCGCTTCACTCCTGGAACCTTCATTAACCCAGATCCAGGCAGCCTTCTGGGAGCCAAGACTACTGGTGGTTACTGATCCCGAGGCAGACCACCAGCCTCTCAGAGCTATCTTATGTTAACCTGCCTACCATCGCTCTGGGTAACACAGACTCTCCTTTGTGCTATGTGGACATCGCCATCCCTTGTAGCAACGAGGGAGCTCACCACTCAGTGGGCCTGATATGGTGGATGCTGGCCCAGGAAGTTCTGTGCACGTGTGTCACCATTTCCCTTGAACACCCATGGGAGGTCATGGCTGATGTCTACTTCTACAAAGATCCTGAAGCGATTACAAAGTAAGAGCAGGTCAATGCTGAAAAGGCTATGACCAAGGAGTTTCAAAGTCAATGGACAGCCCTAGCTCCTGAGTTCACCGCTACTCAGCCTGAAGTCACAGACTGGTCTGAAGGCATGCAAGGTGCCCTCTGTGCTTATTCGCAGTTCCCTGCTGAAGACTGGAGCGCTCAGCCTGCCACTGAAGACTGGTTCACAGCTCCCACTGCTCAGGCCAATGAATGGGTAGGAACAACCACTGAATGTTCTTAAGCTGCTCTTCCACAAAGGCAAACAAAATGGAGAGAATTGACAGAAAGTGAACAGTTTCAAAAAAGAAGGAAGGAAGGAAGGAAGGAAGGAAGGAAGGAAGGAAAAGAAAGAAAGAAGGAAGGGAGGGAGAAAGAAAGAAAGATAGAATGACTATATTAATACCCTAAAAAGATAGATTTTAGAGCAAGGAATAATACCAGGGATGAAGAAGGTAATTTCACAATGAGAGGTAAATCTATCAAGTAAATCTAACAATACTAAATGTATATGCACTTAATAACACAGCTTCAAAATACTAAATACTAAAACAATATAATACATATGAAACAATACTGATATAACTGAGGGGAGCAATTTTGAAAATCCACAATTATAGTTGGAGAGTTCAACAGCTCTGTTTCAATAGTTGAGAAAACACGTATACAGAAAACAACAAAAATATAAAAGATGTGGGTAACTACTGAAATTTTTACCTAATTGATATTTATAAAACACTCTGCCTAACAGCAGCAGGATACATATTCTTTTCAAGCGCTCATGGAATATTTACCAGGAAAGGACATATTCTGAGTCAGAAAATAAGTCTCATAACTTTAAATCAATTAAAATCATAAAAAGTTTGTTCTTTGACCACAATGATATTATATCTGAATGTAATAATAGATAACTCTATGGAAAATCTACAAATACTTGGAAATCAATCAGTATACTTCAAACAAACCACGGGTCAAAGAAGAATTCATGAATGAAATAGGAAAATATCTTGAGGTTAAATAAAAGCAAAAACCACAATATGTCAAAAGTTGTGGGATGCAACTAACAGTGCTTAAAAGTTAATTTAAAGCATTAGCTACTTATATTAGAAAAGAACAAAGATTTCAAACAGAGGATCTAAGTGTCTACATTAAGAAACTAGAAAAAGAGGAGTAAATAAAGCACCATAGTAAACAAAAGAAGAAAATTAAGGACCAGAGCAAATACCAAAGATATAAAGAAAACAGCAAAACAGTAGAGAAAATCAATAAAAACAAAACCTGATTCTTTGAAAGTATTAATAAAATTGATAAAACTCTTGCCCAGGTGTTGGTAAACTATGGCCAATGGACCAAGTCTAGTCTGTAACCTGATTTTGTATACTCTGCAAGCTACAAATACTTTTTACATTTTTAAAAGATATTCAAGAAGAGGTGGAGGGTGGCAATGAGAAGAAAGAAAAAGCCTAAAATAGTTATGACTTGACATCTTAGAGAAAAAAGTTTACCAGTCTCTGATCTAGCCAGACAGACATATTATTACAGATCCCACTGACATTAAATAGATAATTGGGAATATTATGAACATCTTCTTCCAATAAGCTCAACAATTTAGAATTAGTATTATTTCTTCCTTAAATGTTTAGTAGAATTAACTATTGAAGCTGGACATAAAGTTCTCGTCATGGGAAGATTTTTCTTTCTTTCTTTTTTTTTTTAAAGATTTTATTTATTTATTTGACAGAGAGAGACAGCAAGAGAGGGAACACAAGCAGGGGGAGTGGGAGAGGAAGAAGCAGGCTCCTAGTGGAGGAGCCTGTTGTGGGGCTTGATCCCAGAGCACTGGGATCATGCTCTGAGCCGAAGGCAGATGCTTAACGACTGCACCACCCAGGCACCCCAATTTTTCTTTAAACTACAAATTCGATGTCTTTAATAGATATTCTGATTTTAAATTTATTTGAAAAATTTTTTGAAAGACATGAACTATTGAAGCTCACTCAAAAAAAAGGGGGGGGAGGAAATAAATTATTTGAACATCTGTTAATTCTACTAAACATTTAAGGAAGAAATAACACTAATACTACATAAACTCCTAGAAAATAGAAGAGTATGGAATTCCTTTCAACTCATCTCTAAGATCAGGATTACCCTGATCCAATACTAAAGATATTATAAGAAAAAATTAATATAATAATATAAGAATATTAAGATAATGTACCAAGTCTAAGTGTTAGTCATTTTAAGAATTCAAGGATTGTTTAATGTTGAAGACTCAGTTATTGTAAATTCAGTGAATTAACAAACTATAATGAAGGATCACTAGAGGGGGGATATGGTCAGTTGCTTGATGGGCATGAAGTTACAGTTATACAGAAGGAGGAAGTTCCAGACATCTGCTATAGAACATGGTGCCTGGCATTAACAGTAAGATATTGTACACTTAAAAATTTGTTAAGAGGGTAGATCTTATGTTAAGTGTTCCTACCACCAAGCAAAATATGAACACAAGAAAACTTTTGGAAACGATGAACATGTTTATTACCTTGATTATGGTGATGGTAACACAAGTGTATACATATGTCCAAACTCATCAAATTGCATATATTAATTATGTGCAATTTTCTGTATATCACTTATACCTCAATAAAGCTGGGAAGAAAAAGGATATATTACATAGTCTTCTCAAGACACACACACACACACACACACACACACACACACACACACAAACCTAAGAAATTTAACACCCATTTTTGATAAAAACTTTCAGTAATTTAGAAATAATATAAAATTCTCTTAACCTACTAAGGGACATACACAAAAAATGTGCAGCTAATAGTGTAAGGACGGACATATATTACTTCTACTGGATAGAGAGCCCATAAAGAGATCTACACATACAGCAGCAATTGATTTTCAACATGATCTGAGATAAATCAATCAGGAAAGAGTAGTCTTTCCAACAAATGATGCTGGAAAAAAAATGGACATCCATATGCAAAACTATGAACCCATTCCATTTATTTTATATCATCTACAAAAATTAATCATAAATGTATTCTAAATTGGGGCCCCTGGGTGACTCAGTTGGTTGAGAGTCCAACCCTTGATGTAGGCTCACATCATGATCTCAGGGTCATGGGTTCAAGCCCCACATCAGGCTCCGCACTCAGGGGGGAGTCTCCTTGAGATCTGCTCTCCCCCCTCCCTCTGCCCCTTCCCTGACTCTCAATAAATAAATAAATAAATAAATAAATAAATAAAATCTTTTAAAAATGTATCCCAAATCAATAAGTAAGCACTAATACTATAACACTTCTGGGAAAAAATACAAGAGAAAATCATTGTCATCTTGAGTTAGTAAAAAATTTCTTGAGTATGATACCAAAAGCATGAGCTATAAAATAATTTAAAAGCTTAAGTTCTAAACTGAGACTTCTAAATTTAAGAAGTCAGACACAAAGACTATCTACTGTATGATTCCATTTATATAACATCCTAGAAAAGGCAAAATTATAGTGACAAAAGCACATGCAGGAGCTGGGGTTTGGGGAAAAGTAATTAGTGCAAAAGGGAATATTTTTGAGGTGATAATGTTCTATAACCTAATTGTAATGGTGAATACACAATTGCATACATTTGTCGAAAATTGGAGGTACGGGGCGCCTGGGTGGCTCAGTCAGTTAAGCGTCTGACTCTTGGTTTTGCCTCGGTCATGATCTCAGGGTCGTGAGATGGAGCCCCACCTTGGGCTCTGCACTGAGCATGGAGTCTGATGGAGATTCTCTCTCTCACTTTCCCTCTGCCCCTCCCCACCCCACATTCACTTGCTCGCTTTTTCTCTCCAATCAATCAATCAATCTTTAAAAAGGGGGACATACAGGCTTCTGGTTATGGAATGAATAAGTCATGGGGATGAAGCACAGCATAAGAAATGTAGTCAGTGGTATTACAGTAGCACTGTATGGTGACAGATGGCAGCTATACTTGTGAGCACAGTGTAATGTACAGAGTTGTTGAATCACTATGTTGTACACATGAAACTAATGTAACATTGTGTGTCAACTATACATCAATTAAAGAAATGTAAAAAAAGTATCAAAATGTATATTTAGATTAGTTTTCTTGCATCTAAAATACAGACAACAAATCTTTTTTTTTAAAGATACTTCTAAATAAGATACTTCAATAAAATATGAATATGGAAAAGTGCATTAGTATTTCTTGGACACCTCCAAAATTCTGTAAACTTGAAAACTATAGTCTGACCTAAGGTTCTATCTTTTGAGTTTCAAATAAAGCCACTTGTTTTGTTTGCTTTGTTAGAATGAAATATGGAGTGAACATATTATGGGGGAGCAGAAAACAGTTAATAAGCCACTCACATAATGAATGTCCACTTCATAGGAAAGAAAAGCTCAGGCCATAAAAAAGAGGGAAATCCTGCCATTCGCAACAAATGGATGGATCTTGAGGACATTATCCTAAGTGAGATAAGTCAGACAGAGAAAGACAAATACCATATGACCTCACTTACATGTGGCATCTAAAGAAACCACTCAGAGAAACAGATCAGTTAGTGGTTGCCAGAGGTGGGAGGTAGGATTGGTGAAGGTTATGAAAGAAGCAGTTTTAAAATAAATAAGGCCTGCCGATGTAATGTACAAGCACGGTGACTCAAGTTAACAACACTGTATCATATTTTTGGAAGCTGCTAAGGGAGCGGATCTTAAAAGTTATCATCACAGAAAATGTTGTAACCATGTGAAGTGATGGATGGTAACTAAACTTACTATGGTGATCATTTTACAATTTATAGAAATATCAAATAATTATGTTGTACATCTAGAACTTATACAATGTTATAGATGTTGATTATATCTCAATAAAACCGGACGGGAAAAAAAGTCTCAGAGAGATTAAGCAACTTTCATAGGAAAGCAAACTGTAGGTAGCAGAGGTGATAATCTGATCCAGCCTAAGTTTTCTAGAACTGAGCTGGCACTCTTCCCTCTTCATTATGCTGCCTTCACATGATCAAGACATCTAAAAAGATGAGGCATAATAGCTTTCAAAACTGAATTTTCTTTAATTTAGGGCATAGATGGGGGAAAGAAATATTTTAAGTGCAGAAGCAACATAAGGACATTAAAATCATATAAAATTAGAATAAGACCTCTCTTCTGCAATTTATCCACAAACAGCCTTTGGAGAGCTCAACCTCCCTGGGAGTCAGTTCCTCTCCTGAAAAACTGAAGTAATGATGTATGTCTTGCAAGATTATTATGATGTTGGGAGGCATACTATGTATAGCTTTGTGTATCCCCTTAACAAGCAGTCAAGTCAACTGTATATCTTTGCACACTTAGTGAAGTGGAGGTGTTTTCTGTTAAAATAAATTTTGGAATGTGGGTTAAATAGGTTTCTTCACATCAAGATTTCTTAGAGCCTTCAATATAGAATATTCATTTTTAATTTCCAGGAAGGGAAATTTGCATAAGTTATTTCTTGTATTTTTTTTACCACGAAATAATTTTTCCATGCTACACAAATTGTAAGACTCTGCCTTCTAAAAAGTCACATGCCTTTCTAATTTTTTGTCCAATGTTTTCTAGCCTGTGCGTCTTAAGTGCTCAAACAATTAAAGGTTATAGTTAGAGGCATGAGCTTTATAGTCCAATCCAGGAGTTCAAATTTCTGCCGCATCACTTCCTAACCATGTGATCTGGGCTCACTATAACTCCGTTTCCGCATCTGTAAAATGAAGATAATAGCCTCATGTAAAGGGTTATTGTAGAGATTAAATGAGTTCACAAATGTTGAGCATTTGGCACAATGCCTAGCACATCATAAGCACTCAATAATTGTTATTTATCACCCAGCTTTGGTGTTTTGAGTTAGGAAGAGCCTGCAGTTCAAAGTAGCCACAAAGAGAAATTGAACTGATTAGTGCTGCTCAAATAAGCAATGACTCTTCCCCTGAATACGTGGGTACCTGCCTGCTGACCGCACCCCACTTGTTGCATGCTCAGGGTATGCCTGGGCAGGAGACCCAGCACATTCACAACTACCTTAGGCATGAAGAAAAAATTTCATGCCTGTGGGGCTACCCAGTTACCTTCTAGCCAGGATGTGACCTCCATGGTCTCCATGATGACACGATATTATTGGATAGACTTTGCTTTCTAGCTAACTGGAAGGAGTTCAGAGGAGGGCAGCCAAGTTAATGAAAGGTTTGGAAATGAAATCGTATGAGAGCAGATGAAAAACCTGGGCATGTTCAGTCTGGAGAACAGGCAAAGCAGCAGCAGAGGCGCACGGTGACATGGAGAAGACAGAGTCATTATTCTCGGTTATGAATGAGGTTACTGCAGATGAAATGGGGTTTAGATTTGCCCAGAAACATTTTGGAGAAAATGAATACACTTCACAATGAAGTGTAAGACAATATAGGAGATGCCTAGGATGATTATTAAATTATTTTCAAGGGGAATGCCTAGGACCACCATAATTGCCCAATTGGTCTCTTGAAGTAAATTGAAGATAAACCAACCATACAAGAATGGAAAAGATTGACTAGATGTAGCAGGCAGGTTTTGTTAGTTGTAAAGAGCACCTCATCTGGCCAACATTTTGCAGAACAGAATTTTAATAGGACATAAGGTGGATGAAGTACGGAGTTTGAAAGTAGACAGCAACTGAGGCAGCTCTTAGAGGTCCAGGCGGCAGGAATCAATGGACAATTTCTTCAGAGTGTCAATTCAAGATTCAAAGTCCCCAAAGAAAGTCTGGTTGGCTTAGTCTAGCCATATATCCACCCCTTCCTTACACTTGAACAGAGATTTGATTGACAATTACGTCAAAAAAGAGGTATGAAAATTAATGATATTACCAAAAGAAGGTAAAATAGATGCTAGGTAGAAAAACAAACAAACAAAGCCCACTCTGTTCTGTGAATTCATATTAAGCTAATAACTTTTATTAATGTATTAATTTATTTTTATTTATTTATTTTTATTAATTTATCAAGTACTTATATAAAATGTGAGAACAATGAGTCTTAGAGGGTTTTAAAAGGAACTTGTCTAAGGTCATAGAGCTAATAATTGGTGTTGGAGGAACTCAGTTTGTAAATTAATACACCATACTGCTTTCCTTTTCATGCTTTTCATAATCTCTGTTACCACTGCCGTTCCTTAAAGCAGGTGTGATCCACGAGCCTGAGACCAGGACCGGAGCTGAAACCAAGAGTCGGAAGCTCAACCGATTCAGCCACGCAAGTACCCCCAAACCAAATGTTTTAAAAGGAGTGGTATGAAGTGAGGTCTCTTTCTATCCTGTTCTGTACAACCAGACTATAACTCTCTTGCGTAGGAGCCATGTCCCACTTCTGCTTCTTGGTAGCCACTGTAAACAATGGGCCTTTAATTATGTGGATAAAAGCAAATAAAATGAAGATAGGATTATGACTTTGGCTTTACTTGTTTTATATCTAGGTTAACCCTCCTACTTTTGTGGCCTATAATCTCTCTCTTTTTTTAAAAAATTTTATTTAGAGAGTGAGAGAGAGAGAGAGAGAGAGAACGTGTGTGCAAGCAAGTGGGGGGAGGGGAAGACGGAGAGGGAGAAAGAATCTCAAGCGGACTGTGTTGAGCACAGAGCTCAGCTTGGGGCCCAATCCCACAACCCCGAGACCATGACCTGAGCTGAAATCAAGAGTCAGATGCCCAACCAACTGAGCCACCTGGATGCCCCTTGTGGCCTATAATCTTAAAGATTCAGATTCTATGCAACCAAATCAGAGTTCTGAAAACTTAAAAAAAAAAAGTTATGTATATGGAGCCAAGAAATAGTGCAGTGTTATTGAACCTCAGCATTGGGAAGTCTGGAAAAAGGAAAAGCTGTTCAGTCTGGCTTAATGGTTAGATCATAGACTTTAGAATTAACCATCTGGGCTCAAATCCCAACTCAGTTACTTATTAGCTGTATGTCCTTTTGCAAATGACTCTCTAAATTTCAGTTCCTTCATAAGCTAATACAAGGTCTGTTGAAATTGTAGAGAAGATTAAATGAGATTACATGTGTAGAGCCCTTGGCTTGGTCCTTCCCACCAGTAAGGCTCTGCATTTATCAGTCATTATTTCAATACTTTGATACGTATCTTTTTACTCCTACTACAGTTGTGTGTCTGGGGACTGGGCTGGGCTGGGCTTGATTTTAATGTTACTGAATAATATTAGAGGTTCTAGGCTAAAATTCTTGTACATGATATCATAATTTCTGAAAAGACAGCTAATCTAGTCTATATCTAGTTATTTTATACCAAGATATACTTACTGTTGTCACTGAAAATTATGTCTAATAATTTTTCACATCTTATATTTGAGCAATTTTATTGTAATATAATTCAATACACTTTTCTTCATTATCTTTCCTGGGCCAAGCACTGCAATAGGAACTGAAAAAAAATCTTTAAGTTGCTGGGAGCCCAGAAGTAACAATAAGCTGCAAACAACAGAAAAAAAATTGTCAAAAAATTAGAAGAAAAGTTAACTCAGTTATGCAGAGATCAATAATATGAAAGAAAAAAGATATGAAAAATAATCCAGAAAATTTTTTTATATAATATGTTATAATATACACCAAATACACAGGTTGAATTCCAGAAGAGAATACAGCAAATGGACAAAAAGCTAACATAAAAACCTATAAAAGAACTTTGACCTGAACCATGGGTAGATTTAGAATTTAGATTTTTAGATTTTAAAAATTAATGCAATGACTTAACTGGGTCCACATTTTGTATTTCAAAGGAAAAGAAAAATCCCACAAGCCTCATGTGGAGAAATAAACAAAGCCAGTTTCGTAGGAAAAGAAAACTTTCCAGTTATCATTGTCTTCATCCCTACAACAGTAAATCCCCAAATTCTGGGCTCATCCCTGCTGTTTCTAAGATATAGAATCAATAGCAAGACTATTCTTGGGGATATAAGTATAAAGAAAGGCAAGAAATCATTTATCCTTTCTCATTTTTAATTGAAAATACAAGCCAGCTGGCCTAGAGATTAATAAAAAGAACAAAGTCAAAAAATATTTAGTAAACTTAATGCAAATGTCTAGTAAGAGCATAAATAAATGATTATTAGAGCATAATAAAAATAAGGGCCATAAGTCAACTGAGTAAGGAGAAAGAAGAAATCAAAGAATGCTAAATCTTTATTTTATACAGGGATATTAATAGTGTTATACAAACAGTTTTTAAAAGATATCAAATACTGGGGTGCCTGGGTGGCTCAGTAGGTCAAGCATCTGCCTTTGGCTCCGGTCATGATCTCAGGGTCCTGGGATGGAGGCTTGCAGTGTCATTGGATTACCTGTTCAGTGGGGAGTCTGCTTCTCCCTCTCCCTTTGTCCTTCTCCCCTGCTTGTGTGCGTGCTCTCTCTCTCTCCTCTTAAATAAATAAAATTTTAAAAATAAATAAATAAAAGATATATAATATTAATACCTGATGAGCTGGCATTCAAACCAAAGGAAAAATGGATTACTCAACTTCTGGTTAAGACTACCAGCTAACCAAAGAGAGAAAATATAAAGTTAAATTACTATAACATACAGACACCAAAATGAATCCCAGATGGCCTAAAGATTGAAATGCAAAAAATAAAATTATAATTATACTGGAATAAATATAAGTGGCTATATGGTCTTAGGAGAGAAAACTTTTCAATGCGTGACATCAAAGACAAAAATATAAATGAAAAGGCTGATAAGTATGACTATAAAAATTGTTTTTTCTGTACTTAAAAGAAACTCCAGGTAAAAAATTGAAAGACAATAAACCAGGGGAAATTATTTGCAGAGTAAATGCCAGAGGTTAGTAGATTTAATATATAGAAATCTTATAAATCAGTAAGAAAATGACAAATATCTCAATTAAAACACACACACACACACACACAAAGGGTATAGTTGAGCAATTGACAAAAAGAAGAACTATAAATGCTTAGTCAATATAGAAAAAAATTTCCAATCTGACAATATTTAAAAGCAAGGTAAATAAAAGTATGTTGACACGTTCAAAGTGAAAACGATAAATGAGGAAATTTTAATGGTGTTTATTTAAAAAACTCAGGACACAAAACAGACACTCAGGAAGTATACGCTGAATATTTTCCCCCAAAACCTTTCATTTCTCAAAGTCTTTTCTGAAAATAAGAGTCAACTGGACACGGTGGAGGACATTAAGATCAAGAATATTGCTTCATTATTTCATTCTACTATTAATAGTTGCTTCTGTTCTTTGCTTGGCTCTCTTTAACACACAAAGCCTATAATCACTTTAGATACTTTAAAATATGATTCACTGTAACTCCATTGAAATTAAAACTATACACCCTTAAAAGTCAATATAATTAGAAAATTAGTTTGTGGGTATAAGTTACACCTTTGCAAATTAGTACCTTGACTCGACCAGTTTAGAGCAAACCAAATTATGCTACATATTTGTGTCTTTTCCTTTTAAAAGCTTTCATTTGGTAAAGACAACTCAAAATGTTTTGCATATATTTTAGTTCCCTTTGCAGGAAGAAGATTAAAAAATGCCCATTCTAAGACTGCACCCTGTCCCTGCAAGCCCCCAGGCCATGGTTGCAAAATTTTAAGAAATTCACCATCTCTAGTTTGGACTAATCTCCAGCCAGATTAACTAATTCCTCCCTTGAAGGATCTCAGGAACTCCAGCCTAGCCTTGGCTCCTGGCCAGTTGGAGGATACTGGGAAGGCAGGGTCAGAACGAAGATTAACCTAGTGATTCAACGGCCGTACTCTGATGTAGGCTCAGAAAAGTAGACTCAGGTGTCCCTCAGATCACTTGAAAATGACTAGGTTTCTCTAAGAATCCTATAAACCTAAGGCAACTGAATCTAGTGTATGCAAGACCCACTTATTTATAGATTTAATATTCAAAGGATTGGAGGAGTTCACATTAGCTTTAGAAAGTGAAAGGAAGAGCTGAACATCGCTGAATACATTAGCTTTAGAATCAGCAGGGATGAAAGAGGAAAAAGAACAGGCTCAGTGGACAGTAGATAAAAGTGCATTATAACAAACCTGTGAATCTGACAAATAATTTCATGAGAAGATAATTTTATGATGATGGATATATTGCTGGAAATAATGTTCAGTCCTATGGACGTGGAGAGAAAAGGGAACCACTGTCAGGAATAAATTATAAATTAGAGAAGCAGAGAATTGAAGGCAAAGAGAAATTTCACCTTCAGACAGCTCTCCCATTTTATTTTTCCTAATGCCAGCCCCAGATCTTTCCCTTTTTTTGGGGGGGGGTAGTGAGGGGTGCACTGTTTTGTTTTGGTGGATTGTTTGGGATTTATTATTGTTGTTGTTATTGTTATTGTTATTATTATTATTATTTCCTTGTGGGGATGGTTAGAGGTTAGAATGCTTGATGTGGGAAAAGGGAAAGAAAATTGAAAAGTACTTACTTCTTAATGGCAGGACATAAGGTCTATTCAGCTGTATGTTGCAATAAGTTTTTCAGCTTTTCTCCTCAATGCCAACTGTCAACAATTAGTTAACTTTATTATACAGACTGGCAGGCGCATGGAGGGAGACTAATAAAAATATTTGTTGAGTTTATTATGGAGAAAACGCTTCAGTTACTTTCCAAAAAGCACTGCTATCATAGACCAATGTCTGTCAGGTCATATAAACAGTTTTACTATAAAGAATGTTTTCTTTTAAAGGGATCTATTGTCATGGAACTTTATCTATCTGAAAAAACCATAGATTTATCAGTGAAGAATATGAGAATGTGAAGCTTGTGACTTGTTATCCAGAAGAAATCATTTAAAAGATGTCTTTAAATGTATCTAAATAATAAGGTTAGTTTTAATAGAAAAAAAGGAAAATGTACAACTCAACAGTTTATAAGCATTTTTGTTTTTAATTACTTGAAACCATCTAAAGCTTAGAAGACACAAACAATTTTAAGACCTTGGCTAATTTTATTAAATGTTCATTCAGGCTTATAAAACATCTTTTATATATCACACACACACACACATACACACACACACACACACAGTCTAATGGCTGCTTTTGGAAATTGAAGAATGTAAAAAACAATTCCTATAAGACATTTACCAAATAATAGGATCAATGATCAATTTTCTGATTTCTTTGCAGTTGGGTCTACTCTCTGTTTTTTTCTTTTTTCAGTAGTGCTACTACCTGCCTAGGAATCCAAGGCAGCCATTTCAATGATAGAAAAAGACTAACAGTGACAAATCAATCAATCCCAGAAGAATTTTCTCATTGTCCCTCAGAGGCTTATTCCTTTACTCTAATAAACCCATCGTAGTGGACCACATCTATCCCTTGGCCTTACTCAGATGGTTATAATACTTTTGACACCATAATTAACATTAATTTAAGATGTGTTGATCTTTGAGGTACAAAGGCAATAAGGCAATGGCAACTGAACATAAAGCCCCACTACTTTTATTAAAGAAATCAAAGATAACAATGTACATTAATAGATACATTATTCCATCCACAGAAAGGAAGAATTTCTATTTTTTGAGGGATTTTTGAGGCACTTTTCTTGTGGGTTAGCCACTAGAGGGCATCATGATGCTATACGCTTAAAAAAAACTTTGAATATTGATTACTCTTGAATTGATTATTCTCAAAACACTGTTCTTCATGCTCACAACTCTCATTTAAATGGATAAAAGTGAAGTTGTAAAAAAATAAACTCATCTATCTTCCATTAAATCTTAAGAACATTGGACAGAACTGGAGACAGAGACTTAAACTCTGTATTACAAATCCACTGGATTACAACTGAAAGAATTCATCTCAGAGAAGAGTGGATATGGCCAACAGAAAATGGAACAGTTCAGGGTGCCTGGGTGGCACAGCAGTTAAGCATCTGCCTTCGGCTCAGGGTGTGATCCCGGCGTTATGGGATCGAGCCCACATCAGGCTCCTCCGCTGGGAGCCTGCTTCTTCCTCTCCCACTCCCCCTGCTTGTGTTCCCTCTCTCGCTGGCTGTCTCTATCTCTGTCGAATAAATAAATAAAATCTTAAAAAAAAAAAAAAAAAGAAAATGGAACAGTTCAACATGATTCTTGAAAGTAAGTAAAAGTCTTGAAAATTCATTCCCTGTTCCACCATGTTTTCATCATAAGCATTATAAGCCAAGAACCGACATTCAAATAATTGCAACTTGGAAGATAGTCATGCTCAAAGTTCAACATGTATTTCTCAAACAAGATGATTGCTACTTCTTCATATAAGACCTCTGGATATCAGCCAATGGTACATCTTTAACCTTCCAGTTTGAGAGAAATGGTTGGAAGTTGTTAAAACTTGGGCTTGAATTCAATTAAAATCTGGTTTCCTTGATTTCTTTCACATAAGATTCATGGAAACATTTGGCTAAAGATGGTCAGGCTACATTGTGCTTTGTGATGCATGAATAGAATTAACTTTAAAATGGACTATAACAAATTATGTTACCTAATATGTAATTATTTTCAAGAAATGTACTACACAGCGAATATCATCCTCTATGGGGAAAAACTGAGACCTTTTCCCCTAAGGTCAGAAACATGACAGGGTTGTCCACTCTCACCACTGTTGTTCAACATAGTAGTGGAAGTCCTAGCCTAAGCAATCAGACAACAACAACAACAACAAAAATAAAAGGCATCCAAATTGGCAATGAAGAAGCCAAACTTTCACTCTTCACAGATGACATGATACACTTGTAGAAAGCCCAAAAGACTCCACCCAAAAATTGCTAGAACTGATATAGGAATTCAGCAACATTGCGGGATATAAAAGCAATGCACAGAGTCAGTTGCATTTCTGTACACTAACAGTGAGGCAGAAGAAAGAGAAATCAAGGAATCGATCCCATTTACAATTGCACCTAAAACTATAAGATACCTAGGAATAAACCTAACCAAACAGGTTAAGAATCTGTACTCTGAAAACTATAGAACACTTAGGAAAAGAAGTGAGGAAGACACAAAGAAGTGGAAAAACATTCCATGTTCATGGATTGAAAGAACAAATATTATTAAAATGTCTATGCTACCCAAAGCAATCTACACATTCAATGCAATCCCTATCAAAATACCAACATCATTTTTCATAGAGCTGGAATAAACAATCCTAAAATTTGTATGGAACCAGGAAAGACCCTGAACAGCCAAAGGAATGTTGAAAAAGAAAATCAAAGCTGGAGGCATCATAATTCCGGACATCAAGCTGTATTACAAAGCTGTAATCATCAAGACAGTATGGTAGTGGCACAAAAACAGACACCTAGCTCACTGGAACAGACTGAAGAAGCCAGAAATAGACCTCAACTCTATGGTCAACAAATCTTTGACAAACAGGAAAGAATATCCAATGGAAAGAAGACAGTTTCTTCAACAAATGGTGTTGGGAAAAGTGGACAGCCACATGCAGAAGAATAAAACTGGACCACTTGCTTACACTGTACACAAAAAATAAATTCAAAATGAATGAAAGACCTTAATGTGAGACAGGAATCCATCAAAATCCTAGAAGAGAACGTAGGCAGCAATCTCTTTGACCTTGGCTGCAGCAACATATTGCTAGACACATCTTCAAAGGCAAGAGGAAAAAAAGCAAAAACAAACTATTAGGACTTCATCAAGATAAAAAGCTTTTGCACAGCAAAGGAAACAGTCAACAAAACTAAAAGGCAATCTACGGAATGGGAGAAGATATTTGCAAATGACATATCAGATAAGGGGCTAGTATCTAAAGTCTATAAAGAACTTCTCAAACTCAACACTCAAAAAATAAAAGATCCAGTCAAGAAATGGGCAGAAGACATGAACAGACATTTCTCCAAAGAAGACATACAAATAGCCAACAGACACATGAAAAAATGCTCAACATCACTGGGCATCAGGGAAATACAAATCAAAACCACAATGGGATACCACCTCATACAGGTCAGAATGGTTAAAATTAACAACTCAGGAAATGACAGATGTTGGCAACGATGTGGAGAAAGGGGAACCCTCTTACACTGTTGGTGGGAATGCAAACTGGTGCAGCCACTCTGGAAAACAGTATGGAGGTTCCTCAAAAAAGTTAAAAATAGAACTACCCTATGACCTAGCAATCGCACTACTAGGTGTTTATCCAAAGGATACAAAAATGATCCGAAGGGCCACCTGCACCGCAATGTTTATAGCAGCAACGTCCACAATAGCCAAAATATAGAAAAAGCCAAGATGTCCATCAATAGATGAATGGATAAAGAAGAAGTGAGATACACACACACACACACACACACACACACACACAGTGGAATATTAGCCGTCAAAAAGAATGAAATCTTGCCATTTGCAACAAGGTGGATAGAACTAGAGGGTATTATGCTAAGTGAAATAAGTCAGTCAGAGAAAGACAAATCCATACGATTTCACTCATATGTGGAATTTAAGATACAAAACAGATGAACACAGGGGAAGGGAAGGAAAAATAAAACAAGGTAAAAATTGAGAGGAAGGCAAACCATAAGATATGCTGAACTCTAGGAAATAACTGAGGGTTGCTGGAGGGGAGTTTGGGGGGAGGGATAATTGGGTGATGGGTATTAAGGAGGGCACTTGATGTGATGAGCACTGGGTGTTATATGCAACTGATGAATCACTAAATTCTACCCCTGAAACTTAAAAAAAAGAAAGAAAGAAAGAAAGAAAGAAAGGAAGGAAGGAAGGAAAGGTAAAAAGGAAAAAGGAAAAAGAAAAAAGGAAAGAAAAGAAGAGAAAAGAAGCAAAACAAAACATGGGTTAATGCCACTTTAACTATGTTTTGTTTATTTCTTTCATTAATAAGGTCATTTTTTTAGAGGAGTTTTAGATTCATAGCAAAACTGAGTAGAAAATACAGAGAGTTCTCATATGTCCCGTACAACCTCCCACACATGTACAAGTTCCCCAGCTCGCAACATCCTGTATGACAGTAGCACATTTGTTATAACTGATGAACTTACACTGACATATCATCAATGCCCAAAGTCCATAGTTTACATAATGGTCATTCTTGGTGGAACAATGGGTTTGATAAATGTTTAATAACATGTACCCACCATTGTGGTATCGTATGGAATAGTTCCACGGTTCTAAAAATCCTTTGTGCTCCACTGATTCATCCCGCCCCTGTAACTCCTAACCCCTAACCCCTGGCAATCATGGATCTTTTGACTTCTTTGAAGTTTTGTCTTCAGGATGTCACATATTTGGAATGATACAGTAGGAAGCCTTTTTGAATTGTTTCCTTCACTTAGTAATATGCATTTACGCATATGTCCTTTTATGGCTTCGTACCTCATTTCTCTTCAGTGCTGAATAATATTCCATTGCCTGGATGCACTACAATTTATCTATCCATTCACCTCCTAAAGGACAAAGTTGGTTGCTTCCAAATTTTGTCAGTTATGAATAAAGCTTCTATAAACATTTGTACATCGGTGTTTGTGTAGACATAAGGGTTCAACTCATTTGGGTATTTAGTTTTGTTTTTAGCCAATCTTAGCTCTTTGAGCAATGCTTCCTTAGAGTAGCTAATGCTTGGTCATTTTAGTTCTGTTGACTCATAGAAAGCCACCTGGCATCAGAACTGAAAGAGAATTTGGTTGGCTAATCCAATCACTCATTCTATACTTTAGGAAATTGAGGCACACACATGTGAACTCCTTGTTATTCTATTCTTTTTAAAAGTCAAATATTCCCAGTTCTGTTTTTTTGTTTGTTTTGCTTTGAGATGTTTCTAAAATACAGCCACATTATGGGGCACCTGGGTGGCTCTGTCAGTTAAGCCTCCTACTCTTGGTTTTGGCTCAGGTCACGATCTCAGGGTCATGAAGTCAAGCCTTGTGTTGGGCTCCGTGCAAGAAGCCTTGAGATTCTGTTCCTTTCCCTCTGCCCCTGCCTCCACTTGTGTGCTCTCTCTTTAAAATGAAGTAAATAAATAAAATCTAAAAAATAAAATAAAATAAAAACAAAATAGAGCCACATTACTTTTTTGAATGACTATTAAATGTTAAAGATCTCTTGGCCTTTGGGTTCAATCTCAGATTTTACCATTAGCTTCTTCAGGAAAAGAAGTGTAAACATGAAAAAAATACAGCAAATAACTTTTGAAATGCAAAGCTTGGAATGGGAATGGGCATGGAGAAGAAACACTGTTTTAATAGCAAGAGTTTGGTTCAAAGTTTCCAAGTTGGTGGTTCTACTTCAATGCTGTGGCAGACAACTCTCATCTTACTAACTGCTCAACTGGCCACCCGTCTCCCCCTCCCCCAAACAACCCTCAAAGCAGGGCCCTGGCTTCTAATCTGGAAAATCAGCCAGAGAAGTATAACTGGATGCTAAGTGAGAACCCCCCTGTTACCTCCCTTTCAGCTGAGATCCCAAAGCTGACAGTCATAGGTGACAATTATTCCCGGATTCTAAAGAGAGATGTTAAACCACCTCTGCAGAGCCTGCCAAAAAAGTGGCCCTAACCTCAACCTGATCAGAAGAGAATGACAGTGAGGATTTCTTTGGAGGGCACTGTTGGAGGAAAGTATGGTATTTCCCTCAACTCAAGATGAATGAAAAGGGCCTTTACAAGAACCATTTGTAGAGAGTGTGGGTCTTGTCAGGAAGTGATATTGACATTTCATCCAACTCACACCCTTCCTATCCCTTTCTCATATGCTCTCTAAACAGAGATCCAGGATGGAGGCTAATTGGTTATGGAGCTATTGGGAAAACTTGGCCTGTGTTTCCTGCAATACAGAGACAGGGATCCATTCTTACCTGGAAGAGTCTAAACAATAGAAAAAGTCTGTGTGGGTGCCCTGTCAGTTGGAGAAGCTGGGCTGGCATGGCAAGCAGTCAGCCAGAGGACCATCCCCTGCTCGAGGAATGGTAATGTTGGATGTCTTCTGGGGAAGAGAGGAGTGGTCTCATCAAGAACCCACAGAAGCACCTGCATTAGTCAATCCTAGTGCTTGCAAAATCTTAGGAAGAACTGAAGGAACAAGCCTCCTGGAATGATGTGTAGAATGACACAGAACTGACCCACAAGGGGAACTAGCACTTCTGAGGCCATCACTTAAGCTAGAAATGAGAGCCAGATCCACCACTACTTTTCTACATACAAGAATGTGAAGATGGACACAGGAACACTACTGTAGGAAAGCTTCATGTTCCCACCACCTTACTTGTTAGAAACCCTAGTCCAAAACCTCAAAAAGATGATCCCCACCTCATCCTGCCTTCCAAATCAGATAAGTAAATCCAATGACAGAAATGAATTCACATCAAGAAACGTACCTGCAAAGGAGTCCGGAAAGTATAGTTTTCATGTGTCCAACCCCTCCTACTTAGAAGCAACCAAGAAGAAGGTTGATGGGCCCATCCAAAGTACCTAAGACAGTACCCTATGAGTGAAAGAACCCATAACTGGGCTCCTGCTGTACAGAGAGCCTCATTGCCAGATTATAACATCAATGGCCAAGTAAGATGTTTTTTTCTCTTTACCTCACCTCATATTCTTTCTCTTCTCTAGCCTGGAGTAGTGGACAAGGTGAAGAAATAGTGGAGAGTCTATATCTATCTCTTGCATTCCAAGTTCTTGAGACTGGGTTGGGTCTGAGTGATGTAGAGAGGGAAAAGCTTTGAACTGGTATGAAATCCACGTTTTAACATTAGACAAAATCTAAATCTTTAATTGCTGACACCATGACATTAATATCAGAAGGTGGAAGTGATATTTAGTATGTTCACCAGCTGGGATAGCATGGGCATTGACCAGTCAGGATGCATACTAGCCATAAGTAACTGGTATAACTCTATTAAGCACTGTTCAGGATGGACATTGGCCCAGCCTGAAAGTGCCCTAACCTGGAGAGGGATCTTGCAAAGATACTGTTTAGGGAAAGGAAAAAAAGGCATATCTACCAGAACAGATGTAAAAGTTAGGTGTAAGGAAAATACAGTGTTGTTTCCTACTTGTACAATACCATGTTCAGCTAATTTGGTCAACTAATTACAACAGATTTTTCACTTGGGTTAATCCTGTTGCTCACTTTATTGCCCTGTAGTAGTCATTCATGGCTGGAGTTTAACAAAGAAGTACCAGATTTTCCTTCTTGATTCTGAGTTTAAAGAGCTGGATCAGGGTATGTTCCAGCTCACTTGCCATCTAACTTATTTCTCTTTCAGTCCTTTCAAATAAACAATCCATTCAACAGGGAGCTTGTCTGCCTATCTCGATCCTAATATTCTCTCTTTGATACAAGAACTGGTATCAGAGGGTAATGGTGAATGATTATAAGAACAGAGTAGATAGATATCTGAAACTTCCATATGCGAAACTTTCATGGGCCTCAGACACATTTTCCCAAAAGTGTAACAACTCATCCTTATATCCGTTCTGTGAAGCCTGGCAGTTCAATCTATTGATCTCTCTGTAGAGTATCACTAAAGACCATTCCTTTTGAAACCTTTGAGCCTTTTTTTTTTTTTTTGGCTAGTATGTAATACACTTATTTTTTGAGTTAGGGTCATGCAGTAGCAATATATTAAAAAGCAATAAACACTCAAACATTACAAATTGATTAAACAAAATACGTTTGGTTTAGAAGATGGCAAATCCCATTTGTCATTTTAAAACTTCACTGAATTAAGGGACATTATCTCAGTAAACATTGGATTTGGGGGTTCCCTGTGACAGTGTTATTCTATACTACCAGATCCTAGTGATTTTTATTAGATGCTCATGAATAATGAGTGACTTTGCAAAGCTAGTGTATACTGTGGTATCAGTGGTTCAAACTGATTCTGTCTCTGAATATAGTGATGCATCTGTCATCTATATTGTAGGGATCCGTGGCAAAGAGAGTGTCACAATGACTAATGTCTAGCTGTTGCCATTTTCCTGTTATTGCTATTGTAGGGTAAGAAGGGAAAGGGACAACACTCATTTGTTATGGATTGCTGAAAGCACCTGGTTTTGATATAGATTTCAAATAAATCAAATAAATTTGCTTTTAGAAAAGTTTGAAAAAGAATTCTGTTTAGCTGTGTCCTCCCCCTCTCTCACCTTCCCCCAAAACATTCTGTTCATTGAAAAGTCAATCTTATATTTTATGGTTCTTATTTTGTTTAAAGTTGTTCTCTGTTTTGAATCACAAAACCAAAGACTTAGTCGTTTCTTTTGTCATTACGTTGGCTTTCTCCCAAATTCTGAACCCCACTTTTTCAGTTTGTTTATTTTATTAAGCAGAATGGATATACTAGCAAACATTTCCTTTCGAGAAGAATATCCTAAAAGAAATCAGTGGGATCAGGCTCCAATATTCAAGAAGATTAAAGAAACAATAACCAAAATTCATCTTCAAGTTGATCCAAGTTAAATTATGATTCTAATATTGAAAAAAATCCCTTCTCATTCTTACTCAATATAAACCTGGGTTTCTTGATTTAGAACCAAACCTACACGTGAAATTATATTCAGCAAACACTCTGTCTGTGGTGACTCCAAACATCATGGTCATCTCAACCAGCTCATGCATAATTATGCCCCATCACAGGGATTTTAGACCTTAATTCTTGCCTTGTGCTCATCATCAGAACAGACAAGTTTCTATTGTTCCATTTTCTTCTAAGTAGAAATAAAAGACTCAGGTGTGGAAGCCAGGAAAGAGATTTTTGTCCCAGAAACAGTAAGGTTCTTGCCTGAAGCAAGATGTTTGAAATGTGCCATATAAAACTTCTTTCTGTTCCCAAATAGGCTTCATATGTCAGTGAAGATGGAAATGGAGCACTGTTAAAATTAAAGACAGTTTTGCCTTTCAACACAACAGATGAGGAGCTGACTCATCCCGGACACCCTAACCAGTCTCTCTCTTTCCTTCTCTTTCTCTCTCTCCCCCAGAAAACCTAGCTTTGAGCTGCATTTTCCATGGTGACAGTTACAGAGCTGCGCCCAGGGCTTGTCATGGCTCCTCTGGTCCCATGATAGGTAGGTGGACTGGAGATCAGAGAGCTCCACAGAGATGAGAATAGCAACAAAACTGACTCAAGTTGGGAGGACTCCAACAGATCAAGGACACAGCAGCATGAGAGTTAGATTTAAGACCCGTGATGCCACTAGGGGAAAGCTGTAGTCTGAGTGTTGCCCAGACCCTGCATGCGTCCCGGGGCAATACCCAGAAAACTGGGTCTTTATTCCTTCGTGCGTGCAGTGTCATTTGTGAAAGCTCTGCCCACAAAGTCATCAGATGGTAACAATTTTCAGTCACTTCCAACACGAGATGGTTTTGAACTTTAATATGCAACCTAATTATGACTGCAAACACTTTGTTAAGCAAACAAACTTCAAACCCTTTTTGAAAAAACAGCTCTTCTCTGGTCACTTTGTCTTGCACAAAGGCTTTAAAAAAAAACTGTGTTGGGAACTAGGGAATCCAGGGATGAAAAAAAAAAAAAAACACAGTGCAAAATTAAATGACTTGAATGTAATCACCACTTGAATACTGAGTATCTGAAGGTTTTCTTTCAAACCGAGATCGAGAAAATTCAGCATCTTATATTCCATTTCCACTCTTTCACTACTTGACTTCTACTCCAGAATTACAGATATTTTTAAAGCAGATAAAGAGACTTTTTAAAAAAATTTAATCCCCAATTTCCCTTAGCTTGCTAATCTCCTCTTTTCTGATTCTGAAATATCTCAGGTGCTTGAGGTTTCTTCTCTCCCTATCTCCCTACCCCCTTTTGGATTTTCTCACAGTAACTTTTCTTTTTTGCCTTTCTTAGTCATTTTTCAAGACTGGGATCATTACATAGAAAAGAGAAATCCATGGATATCTCCTTTTCAGGACAAAACCAGGGAACATGGGAGATTTGCAGTGTGAGAGGATGGTGGGAGTGGTGGACCCTAAAAAACCTGCCTAAGGGCACTGCAACCTTTGCATCTCCGGATTTTATAGACATCTGTGTTCTTCCAGTCTTTATGCAACAGTTCTCCCCACAGTTATTTTCCCTGCTATTTTCTTGGTCTGAGAAATCCATAAGCTTCTTGTGCATTTTTCTTCATTCTGCTTCAGAGAGAGGTTGAGGCATAGAAAGTAGATCTCTGATTCCTACTTGTATCATTCAGTAAGTTTAAGAAAGAAAAAATACAGCGGGTGTGTTCTCCAGATCTCTAAAACACCAGGCTCCCCTTACAGAAGGGGAAGTTATTAAGGATAATACACTTCAGAAGAAACTCTAACACTGTCCCCATTTAAGAATCACCAAAGGTATCACCTAAAATTCATGGTCTGTGAATAGCCCTTCTCTCCCTGGTTTTCATTTCCAAAAAAGAAATTGCTTCATCCCTTTGTGAAAGTGGGAAAAGGTTGAAGCCAAATATTGCCAATAATCAAGCACATAAGAAGACCAGTCTCTCCTGGGAAAGCCCATCCGTGCTTAGTGTGTTGAACTCCAATTTGTGTCAAAAACTTTTTGTTGCCTACTAAATTGCTATTCCTCCCTGCACCTTCTTCCCCCAACAATGAGATGCAAAATATGCTGGGAGCTCATGGAAAGTGTTCCCTATTGATAACAAGAGACACACAGGAGGAAACAAACCATTTGCTACCTCTGGATCTTGCTGTCTGCATTTGAGGGTAGGCATAATGGCAGCCATCTTGGGGCCATGAGAAAATTCAGCTAAAACACAAGCTAATGTCTTGTAGAGGGGAGATAGAGAGAACCTGGGACCTTGACGATATCATTTAAACACTAAATTAAACAAATCTGGAACCACTGAACTTCCAAATACCTTGGTATGCAGGATACAGATGTTCCTATGGCTACATCATTTTTAGTTGAGTTTTTAAAATTTATAACCGAAAGCATTCCGACATTGATAGTTGGACTACACCTTTGAAAGCAGAGAAACATAAAAAATTATCTCCTTATAAATTCTGCTGGCAAACATTCTCATTTCACGTTTTGAGCGCAAAGTGCCTTGGTATGTGGAGAGTGAACACCAGATGCCACTGTGCATGATCTCTGATAACATGTCTTTATCCTGGCCGACCAGTGAATCTTCTTTAACTCTTCTGATCGGATTGATTGAAAATAAATGTAGATTCATTTAGAAACTTTAAAAATTTTGCAGTGAAACTATTATTTTATCAGCCCTTATAAAAATAGCAATTTGGGGACCATTAACTTTAACTTGAAGATATTCTTCTCTCACTCACCATCTACATTACCTCTTCAACAAGTCAACATAGAAACATGAAAAGCCAAATTTTTACTGTGACTGTGATAACTTGAAAATTCAGTCTCTTGTTCCCTGTGCCAAAAGGAGGCCCCAGGACAATTATTCACATCAGTAATATGGCAGTATGAGAATTGCAATAAGCTCCCTGTCACTACTTAAGCTTTTAAGGGAATTAAACAGAGTCAGCCTCAAACATAGTTTTATAGCTAAACTTAGATAAGCCCCAAGTTTTGACTATTCTTGTAGAATTTCTTTTTATTCAGAGCCAAAGCCTTTTGTCCTCAGCCTGCCCCTTTAGTTCACAGAGTAGAAGTTCGATCATAGGCTCTGAGCCCATTTGGGGGTTGGGGCATGGTGGTAACGTGCCTTGAGCTGTGACCAAGAGGGGATTTCTTCCTTCTTGAGGGCACCTTGACCAGACAATGGTAGACATCTTCCTCCCTCCTGCAACTTAATAACAAGAGTGAAAAGAAACTGTTTGCAGGGGCTTCTCACCTAAAGCCTGTTCGAATGTAGATTCCTGGGTGGAGAAATCTCAGGGGCATTAAAAAAATCCACTAGGTTTTCAGAATCTATTAAGTGGAGCATTACGTTAAGAATTTACTGCTGATCCCTAACTGTACCTTTCTGGGTTTCCTGTCCTTGCACACATACATCTGGGGAACAAAGTCAAATGATTAACTAACCATGGGAAGGCCCCCAAGTGAGGGGCTTTCTTGGGAGAGGGGACTGGGAAACCGGGGGCTTATCTTGGGATTTACTAGTGTATCTATCTGCTTCTTTAAACTAAACTGGTTTTTTTCATCTGCTCCTGCTTAACTCTGGATAGCCCACACTGGCTTTCACCAGAGCCTAAACTGTACCATTGGACATTTTCTGATCTTTCACAATTTTTTATAACCTCTTTTGTCTCTCTTTAAGAAGAATGTTTTTCTCTCTTGCCCACCATCATTCTTTCTCCTCCATATGGTTACATTAAAATCTGCTTAGGGAATTTGGCTTTATCTAATAATTCCAAGGTAATAGGCATTGAGGGAAGTCATCTCAGCTTGGGGAGAACCTTGGAAAATGAATACATCATTTCAGATGAACGGATAAAGAAGATGTGGTACACACACACACACACACACATACACACAAGGGATGAGTACTCAGCCATCAAAAAGAATGAAATCTTGCCATTTGCAAGAAGGTGGATGGAACTAGAGGGTATTATGCTAAGTGAAATAAGTCAATCAGAGAAAGACAATTATCATATGATTTCACTCATATGTGGAATTTAATAAATAAAACAGAGGTCATGGGGAAAGGGAGGGAAAAATAAAATAAAATTAAATCAGAGAGGGAGACAAACCAAAAGAGACTCTTAACTAGGAAATAAAGTGAGGGTTGCTGGAGGGAAGGTGGGTGGGGGGATAGGGTAACTGGGTGATGGGCATTAAGGAAGGCACAAGATGTAATGAGCACTGGCTGTTATCTTCAACTGATGAATCACTGACCTCTGAGACTAATAATACACTGTATGCTAATTAATTGAATTTGAATAAAGTAAAATTTAAAAAAAAAGATAATTAAAAAAATAAAATAAAAGTGAACATTGATAGTACCCAAAGAAAAACGTGTTTTCCATTCTGAAAAAATAATTACTATGTGTTTGGCTTGGTTTGGAGAGTATTAGTTGGGTGTTGGGAACTGTGTTTTAAGGTTTAATGCAGAGATTTATCTTGACTATTAATGTTGAATGAAATGGCTGGTAGTTGGTAGAGTCATGGAGTATAGGGTTCGTTCATAGAAATGACTACTTGATGGGTCATAAAACTAATTAAAGCCAAATTTGAGAAAAAGAAGAAGACATACTGGCAATAGCATTCAGAATGTGCACTGCCAACTCTGCTTTGTTTTATTATTCAAAATAACTCCTTCATATGGGAAAATACTTTTACTCCAAATAAATATGGGAAAATACAATTGATCTGGACAAACAAAATAGACCAATTAGCATATGCTCAAATCCTAGGGTCCAAAGTAAGTCAAGATACAGAGTCAATACGTATTGCATGGAGCACTGGGTTATAGGCAACCAGTGAATCATGGAACACTACATCAAAACCTAATGATGTACTGTATGGTGACTAACATACCATAATAAAAAATTTAAAAAAAATAAAAATTAAAAAAAAATACGCCACAGGGTTAAAAAAAAAAAAAAACAGAGCCAAAAAGAAATTCAATAAGTTCTACCTTTTTTTTCTGTTTCTAGGTTGGTTTTCACACAATTTTCGCAGGTGGGTGAAACTCAACATTACTTGACCATGACCCCAGATATTAAGGAAGCAATCAGGAGGTAGTGGCAAAGGAAATGTAAAAAAAGAAAAAAAAAAAAAAGTAAAGCAGAGCCATTAAATAGTTCAGGTAGATCTGTGTCGGTGCAATACCGCTCAGACACCTCAGACTGCATTTCTAACATGGCCAAAATTAGTGTACAAGCAGCACTAGAAACAGAGCTCTTCTTATTCAACAAGGGTTATTTATAGAATCTGAACAGCTCTAGAAAAAGATGCTGATTATTCACACTGCTTTGGCCCCAGCTTTTATTTATTCTTTCACTCCATCAAATATTTATGAAGAATCTTCTGTGTAGCAAACATTGGTGCTGTGAGAACAAGAGGAGTTTCCTGGCCTCATGGAGACTATTGTAAACAGTTACCCAAATCATCATTTGATTAAAGTTATGATTAATGAGTAAAGGAAACTGTAGTGTGCTTTGAGAGTGTACTAAAGGGACCCCTAACTGGAGTGGGGGTTCAGCGAAGGTGCCTGCAGACTTGAGATTACAACTAAGATCAGAAGATGGAGAAAGATTAACTATTCGGTGAAGAGATACTGCAAAGATTTCCCAGCAGAAGACAGAGAATGATAAGGGGGGGCGGAGGTGTTCTGGAGCCTAGCACACTCAAGGAAAATGAAGTCAGAGCGTGACTGCTGGTGTGGCAGGCAGGGGATGAGGCTGACAGGGGGGCAGGGACCCTGTAAGCAGGAGTGATGCCCTAAATATTTAGCAACTTGGAAAGCCTCAGACCTGGCCGGTCAGAAGGAAGACTAGCTGTCAACTACCTGTGTGGTGGAACCAGCATAACTGACTGACTGTCAGCCCAACTGTCAGCCTCAGGATCAAATATGAATTGTAAATGTTTTCTAGATAGAAAAATCTGCAGAAGATGAATTCAGTTGACCCAGGAGCACGCATCATACAGATGCACAGTGGTGTTAGGGGCACTGAGATGAACAGAGATCAGTTGCTGTCCCCAGGAAGCTTTCAATTGATAGCTAATGCCATGCAGATATTAATTATTCAAAGATCTGCTTTGGTTAGGTAGAAAGTTCTAGAAGCTCTTCAGAGCAATGGGTGGGAACAGAAATACAGTCTCTGCCTGAAATTCATTATCTCTTTATACAGTAGATGAAAATACCATCCTAGTAGCTCTGTATTACAGAGGGGAAGATCAATTTTTTTTTTTTTAATTATTGAAGGACTTTTTTTCCCTGAGAGCTCAACATTTGTAGTGAAGTCAGTCCCCCAATACAGAAGGCCATTATAGTCTCTCTGAGGGTTCTTTTCCCTGTGGGCCAGCAATGGCACTCACACCTCTGTTTCCATGCATCAGCGAGAGATTGCCCTAATCTAAAGACCATCATCTTTCCACCAGTTTGGGTATTGCCAGACACAGAGAAGACGAGAACTGCCAGAAACACTTGCCTGTGGGGGTCATAATGTCTGTTAGTTGAGAGAACAGTTTAGGGGATGTCTTCCCAAAATGTCCCTATAAAGTCAAGGTGTTTCATCTTTTCACAAGCCATGCAAGACCCCCCTTCTTATTTTCCTCTGGGTACATGCTTTAGCAAAGGTATGAAAATTAGTACAGACCCCTAATTGGGGGTAGGGGAGAGCAATAAACCCAATATTTAAAAAAAAATAGTCTAAGGCCAAATGTTAATCTTTGCATCTTCGTTTGAAGTATTTCAAAAGTAAATTAGTAACAAACTAACTACCTAAACAAATGGAAACTTCATTGTAACATATTCAGATCATGGCCAAAGAGATAGGTCTCCTTCCTCCCTTATCTCACTCAGAGGGGGGACCAGTATAGTATATATACATTGACATTTTTCTATGTTTATCAATATATACATAGAGAGAGTTTTCTTTCTTTTAAAAAATGGGGCCATTCCAACATATAATGTGACATATTGTTCTTATTGTTTAATATATCCTAAACATTTTGAAGTGTTCCCTATAGCAGCCTCTCATTCTTTTTAATAACCTTATTGTAGCTCATAGTATGGATTTATCATTATTTTGTTACATGTTCCCTTACTATTGGGCACCTTATAGTGTTTCCAACTTTTTTTTTGCCTTTGAAGCAATGTTGTAATAGCATCTTTATAATTATGTCTTTGTCTGTTTATAAAATAAGATTCCTAGAAGTGGGACTATAAGATCATAAGGAGTTCACATTTTTATTTTAGAAGAAAACTTCAAACTGCCCTCTAAAAAGGGTTGTGCTGATTTACTTTCCCAAAGAAATTTTAAATGGGAGCAGGGGGAAGAAATGACCCCATATTTTTAGTACTACTGATACTTATTCACACCATGCTAAGAGCTTTTGGATACATTATCCCCTGGGGTCACTACCCTCCTAGGAAGTGAGTAGAGCAGAAACAGCATGGTCATTTTTTTTCTGCTGAGACTTCTGGGAGGAGACACACTGGGACATTTGCACACAGCCACGCCAGCAACCAGCCTAGGTGAGAAGGCCACAGACTGTGATGTCAGGCTGCCTGAATTCAAACCTTGGTTCTATTTTACTGTCGTGTAACATGGGCTTTACTTCTCTGTGAGGGTTAATTTTATGTGTCAAGTTGGCTAGGCCATAGTGTCCGTCTATTGGGTCAAACACAAGTCTAGATATGGCTCTGAAGGTATTTTTTAGATGTGATTAACATTTATAACAGTAGACTTTGATTAAAGCAGATTATCCTCCCCCCACCTAATCTGGGTGGTCCTCATCCAATCAGTTGAAGACCTTCAGAGGAAGACTGAGTTCCCCAAGAAAGAATAAATTCTGCCTCCATTCTGTCTTCGCAGTCAAGCTGTAGCATCAACTCTTCCCTGTATCTCAGCCCTGCAGATTTCAGACTTGTCAGCCCCCATAATTATGTGAACCAATTCCTTAAAATACACACACACACACACACACACACACACACACACACACACACACACACACATCCTACTGATTCTGTTTGATACATTCTGTTAAGCCTCAGTTCCTTATCTGTGAAATGGCAACAATGCTCTTTATTCTGTGAGATTACAGTACAGACTATATGAAATAATCCACATTAACGTGGGCGGACCCTCTCCAACCAGTTGAAAACCTTAATAGAAAGACTAAGGTCCCCCGAGAAAAAAGAAATTCTGCCTCCAGACTCTCTTCAGACTCAAGTGCAATATGAATTGCCAGTGCCAGGCGAATGGTCTGAAATCCAAAAATTTTGACTATTATCTCTAGAAAAATGAGCTTGAACCCACTGCTCTGTTCATTGCCACCTCCTCCCCCAACACGCAACATGAAGTGCACATATACTCACACTCACCCTCTCAGACACAATCACCAGGTACACACAAGAATCTCCGGGAAACTCCAAACCCATGTTCTTCAGTTTCCCACAAGAGATGAAAGCCCAAATTGTGAAGGGATGCATTCAAGAGCTTCTTGAGCAAGTTGAAGCCAGGAATGAGATCTCCATCTCCTGGAGTCTTGTTTCCCTCTGCAATACCACCTCTCCAATTTGAGCTGGGTACTTCTTGTTTCATTAATTGAAGCTGTTTGCTTCACCACCCACATAGGGCGTGCCCATTAACCTCTGCATCATGCATTAGTTGACGCCATGACACTCTCCTCTGCTTCTGCTATGTGTCACCTTTAATGAAGGTCCGCCTGCCCCTGCCCCCTTTCCCCTGCTTTTCCCTTCAGTCAGTCATACTACAAGAGGCAAGAGGAAAGGAGGGGGGAAATCAGAGAAGGAAACATCAATGACAAGCTCAACTAAGCCATTACCTAATACCAGACAGGTCACTCCTCCAACTTGGCCTGGAGGAAGCAAGTATTAGACTCTCACTACCTTTATTTTGTGATGACAAGACATGATGAACTTAAAGCTCATATCGTCCTGGGGTTGCTTATTCTCCTAAACATAGATGGTCCTGTGTAGCCAGCAACACATTCTGGGTCACATTCACTCCAGCTTCAACTCTGTGCTTTCAAAAATACTGCTAATATGTCTTGCTACTTTTGGTGTTTCAAACAGAAGGGATTCCCAGAATGTGTTCAAATACACAGGAGAAATTTGAAAATTTATTCACAACTGAGTTGTCATTCAACCTAGAGTGCCATTCAAGAGTAGCTCAAAAGAAAATTTATTCATAAATACTTGGTGAATATATTATGGCTAACTGAAATGACATTTCGGTATTTTAAAAGTCATTCCAAATATGGAGGTGGACACTCTCTGGTGATTGACTTCCTGAGAAAACAGGGTGGAGGAACGTAGAGAGACCCATGTACTCACTTCTGTAGAAGGCCCACCAAAAAGCATCTCTCCATGTAATGCTGAGAAATAAAAGTTTGAGGATAAAATGGTGAGAAACAACAAATAGCCGTATTTATTGCTTGTCAACACCAACTGTGCTCAGGAGAAATTTAATAAGTTCTAATAAAATGAACTAAGTTGGTGAATAAGTGGTTTGAATTGTGAATAGGCTTTGAAATGCTTAAACCTTTCCCAAGTGAATACATTTCTGTAAATAATATTGTAATTCTTAGCAAAATTCATTAAAATGAAGTCTTTTGATGGAGATCATCTTTGTGACCATGTGTAAGTCAGCAAAAAGCCCATAACTGATCACAGCGTGGTGCGGTGAGCCGGGACTGGGTCAGATCCCAACATCTGTGTTTTTGTTTGTTGCTACTCCTTTATGGTCCTGCTGCCTACACCATCTCAGAACTAGCATGTAGATAATCCCTACTTATAGATTTAACTGGACAAGCTATTTCCCAAACCAGAAAACAAAGGGGGTAACATCTTTTTTTAAAAAAATTATTTAAGATTGAACCTGTTCTGCTCACCAGCCATCTGGTAACTTCCTCTTGAGCAAGATCCAGGAAATTATTCCGAAGTCCAGGGGCATGTGCGGACCCCAAACAGTTCAGAGATTCAGAGTCTGACCAGGTCACAACAAATGTTGCCTCTCAGTGTAACACGGAAGCTCTGTGTGCCTTGCTCTCTGTTCCTGTACATTCTGACTGGTCATTCTTGCCCACTGAGTCAGGACTGCCCAGCCCAGGGGCAGGACTCAGTCAAGTCTTCACTGCTAAGCTCTTCAGTTTACTGTCACATACTGCCCCCAAAGCATGCCCATAGTGCTAGGGAGGCTGTGGGTCTATGAGTTTCCCAGGACTGTTGTAACAAAGCATCACAAACTGGGTGGCTTAAACGATAGAAACGTCTTGTCTCACGGATCTGGAGGCTACATGTCCGAGATCAAGATGTTGGCCATGCTGGTTCCTTCTGAGGGGCGTGAGGGAGGTTCTGTTCCAGGCCTCTCACCTAGCTTCTGGTGGCTTCAGGCACTCCTTGGCTTTTAGATGGCATGGTCCCTGTGTCTCCACACTGTCTTCCCTCTACATATCTGTCTCTGTGTCCAAATCCCCCCTTCTAGAAGGATACCGATCTTACTGGATTAGGGCCCACCCTAACAACATCCTTTTACCTTTTTTATTTTTATAAAGACTATTTCCAGTAAGGTCACATTCACAGACACAGGTTAGGACTTTAACACCTGTTGGCAGAATGTAATTTAACACATAACACTGGGTCAAAATGAACATCCGTATTCAGTCAGGCCAAATGCTGGAACTTCTGCATCATTATGCACCCACCATATTAGGTTCCCAGACCTTGAATCTCTAGGAGCAGGAGTTATGGTCCTGATTCTTCCTCTCACCCAAAGTAAAGACCCTTTTCTTACCGGGGATATCAGTTCACCTCATCCTCTAAAGACAAACTTACTATAGCAGGCACCTGGATCACCTTCAAAGCACCACAATATTTTACCCCCAAGCGATGGCTGTGGTTATTTAATGTACATTTATGAAACAAAGAGGGCTACTCGAGTAACAGGACATACCTATTGACTTCTCTCAACTTGAAAAATTGCTACATAAAATAAAGATAATGGTATCTCTTTTAACTACCTCATAAAATTGTACAGACCGTCTGAGAAGGTAGAGGAAATAAATAAACCCATATAAACCACAATAAAACCTCAAACAGATCTTAGGTGTAAACTCTTATTGTAGACCAGGAGTCAACAAACTTTCCCTGTGAACCAGTTAATAAATATTTTAGGATTTGTGGGCCAAGAGGCAAAATCAAGGATATTATGTGGATACTTCTCCAGTAGTCCCCCACTATCCATGGTTTCAGTTACCCACCATCAACCACTGGCTGGAAGTAGATAAGCTTCCCACAGCTGTATTGTGATGCTAGGTCACAAGGCCTACGTCTTTCACTTCATCTCATCATGTAGGTGTTTGATCATCTCATATCATCACAAGAAGAAGGGTGAACACAGTACAATATTTTGAGAAAGAGCAAAAGAGACCACATTCACATGACTTTTATTGTAGTATATTGTTATAATTGTCCTATTTTACTAGTAGTTATTGTTGTTAATCTATTACTGGGCCTAATTTATAAATTAAACTTTACCATAGGTATGTAGGTATAGAAAAATCATAGTATGCATAGGGTTCGGGACTATCTGTGACTTCAGGCATCCATTGGGGGAGGGGGTCTTTGAATGTATCCCCTGTACAGCAAGAGTGAAAACAAATTTTTGCAACTTTGTGGGCAAACTCAGAATATAATAATAACTGAATATAGTTTTTTATAATATAGGCCTACTAATAAGAATAATGAAATTCTTGGGGGGGGCTATTTCCTTAATAGGGGCTAAAATTGGTATTTCTTATGATCCAAATTGGTTGCAAGTATTCATCTGTTAATGCTGATCTGGAATAAGAGGGTTTTTTTAAATAATAATTTTTTATTATGTTATATTAGTCACCATACAGTATGTCCTTAGTTTTTGGAATAAGAGTTTAACCCAGTCATTTCTGAAAATGTCTTTTCACACCTACAGGTGATCCACGTGGTGCCCAGAACACTGTCAGTTTATAATCACGTCCCTGCAACTTTCACTGCACGGAGTGGCGGTGCAAAACAATGCAAGTGCCACATAGGCAAGTGCCACACAGGGTTTCTGCCACAGCTCCTCAGCTTGGCTATTGGAGCACATAAGCCGTCACAGGTGATACTAAACAAATGTGCGTGGCTGTGTTCCAACAACACATCATTTATGAACGCTGATGTTTGAAATTTCAAGAACTTTTCACCTTTTGTGAAATATTATTCTTTTGATTTTGTAAACCATGTAAAAATATAAAAATCACTCTCAGGCCATACAAAAAGCAAGGGGTTTGATTGGGTCCTAGGACTGCCTTTTGCCAATTCCTGTTTTAGGGGATTCTTTGACTGAAAAAAATTAATCCTCATCTGATTACTCCTACCTGACTGAGATCATTTATCTGAATTTCCACCAACCAGTCTCCCACTAATAATTTACAAATGTTTTCTTATTAATACAGTACTATACTTTACTCCTAAACTGAGTTGTGTGCTCTGTAAATTACTTCCCACAAGCAGCACTGGAAAGAACTCAAGTATGTGAAAACTGGGAACCTGGCTTTGTTTTTTCGACGTCTCCCAACATCTCAAACAATGTTTATTGTGGAGTGATTTATACAAATTGAACCTTATAAAAATCCCCATACAGGACCTTCCCAAACTGTATGCATTGTCTGGGCCTAGTGCCAGTCCTTGTTCCTTCAAGAAGCCTTCCCCAGCCATTCTAGTCCATCCTTAAGTCTACCTTCTCTGTGTGTCCATTGAACTTATGCTCCGTGCCACATAACTTACCATTAAACCTTGATGAATTCTCATGCTAGTTTTGACTCTTAAATAAAACCAAAAGCACTCCAAGAAAGAAACTGATGTTACCTTTATTTTTCTTTCCCTTAAAACTAATTAACTCCATACTAGGCACCATCAGAGGCCATGAAGTTCCTTTCAGTAGGACTGGCTGCTCCCCTGGCACTCCTTTAAGGATTAGGCTGGGTCACTGTCCACCCACCTCTCTGGCCCAGAGCCTTTTGCCAAGGCCTGACTACACTGAATCAACAGTGATCCCTTCTATGTGGGCACCGAAACTCCAGAGCTCAGGGAAGGGGACTGGTGCTCCAGCATGGCTGGAAGCCAGAAATTAGTACCTACTCTTCAGAAGTGCTAAATTAGAAAAAAATATTAACTACTGAAAGATTTTCTTAAACACAAAGTTTTAGGGAACATTGAGTAAATTTGTGTCCTAATTTGTACCCTCTCTAAATAGGTGAATTTCTAAAATGAAGGGAAAAGCCCAGTGTCTCCCATTCCACTTCAGTCTCCTCACTTGGCATTTTCTTTCTTAGAAGATATTACGGTAATTAGCATACACATTTTTAAAGGCAAGCCTTGACCCTTGATGTATAATATGAGCCCCACGGCAGTAACCGATATTTTAAAGCTTGTCAAAGGAGGGATTTAAAGCACCAGACCAACATGTTTTCTTTTATGGATGACTTATAGTGCGAGATTAATAAAAGACTCCAAGACGTGGTAAGAATAGGCGACATCACCACACCTTGGGTGGGAGAAGCCACTTGGCTCCGGCACCCGTCTCGCCACACCCCTGAGGTGTGGCAGAATAGCAGAGTATCACCACACCTACTGAGTGTGGCGGCTCAGTGAAAAGCAAACACTCGCAAGGCAGAAGGAGAAAAATCAATAGAGGCGCCTCAGGAAGTGATACTAAAAGGTGATGTGAGGCTCGGAGGATTCTCACTGCAAGTGAAGACACACCGTTAAAAAGAGATCACTTCTTGAAGGGTTCTGGCCAGGGCTGTTTGTGAATTCCACAGCCTTGGTTTTTGAGAGAGTTGGGATTGGGCTCTTCTCTGGTCAGTCTCCTCTATAGAGGACATATCCCAAATTACTCCATCTTCTAAACACTGTAAGGATTTGGAGACTGAGCTGAAAACTCAATTAGCATTATGCAAACTGTGGGCTTCTGGTATTTCTAGTAAGTTTAGGGAGCTGCCAAACAATCTTGCCAAGTTCCCTGGAGCTTGGAAAGGTCTGGAAACACTAATCCAAGAAGATGGCTGGCTGGGACAAGTACTCGCTCTTTCACAGGCTGAATGGGAAATGCTTCGGGACTGGTAAGGTGGACAGTTTGTGAGGGGACTGTGAGGCCCTAAGGATGTCAGCTTTGGAAAAAGTTCTAGGTGGAACTGGACAGGGTTGAGAAAAGTTTGTAAGACCACAGAGACATGGGAGGTAGGCACAAGGGATCAAATGCACATCTTCATCTGCAACAGAGCCCCTCCTCTAGACAAGATCAAACATCTAAAGACTTCGGATAAATTAATACCAGGAGGTTTCCTTTCCTCTGTAAAGTCGGAAGATGTCAAGGTTTCCATAGAGGCTCTAGGGACAAAAACGCATTATCTTCTTTGGGGACACATTTGGCTTTCACACAGATTTGATTTATTGTTAGTGTGTAATTCTTTTAAAATGTCACCTGACTTCCTCCTCCTTTTTGTTCTACTTTCCTTCTTAGAAGACTGACTAGCTATAAAGAAGAATCGATTTTTGCAACGAGTGTTCTCAAGGATCATACATAACTGGTATTCACAGCATGTTTTCAGTAAAGAAAGGAATGGAAAAACAAAGCAAAAATAATAAGCCTTACTATATGTGCCAGATTCTGTGTGAAAGTATTTTCTGTTTATTATCTCATTTCCTTGAGGAAGATATATTCTGTTAACTTTAGAATTGATACAAATCATCACTCAGTTTGTTTTCGAGTCCAGAGTCTCTCATGGTTTGTCTCCCTCTCTGATTTCTTCCCATTCAGTTTTCCCTCCCTTCCCCTATGGTCCTGTGCTCTATTCCTTATGGTCCACATATGAGTGAAACCGTATGATAATTGTTTTTCTCTGCTTGACTTATTTCTCTTCACAGAATCCCCTGCAGTTCCATCCATGTCGATGCAAATGGTGGGTATTCATCCTTTCTGATGGCTGAGTAATATTCCATTGTATGTATGTTTATTAAGGAGGGCACGTGTGGTGATGAGCACTGGGTGTTATACGCAGCTAACGAATTATTGAACACTACATCTAAAACTTGTGATGTACTATATGCTGGCTAACTGAACATAATAAAAAATAAATAAATATAAAAGAATTGATACAAATCAGAAAAGTTATTAAATTTCAAAGGGCTGAAGAGTAAATGAATAATTGAGAAAAGGTTTATCAGAAGGGGAGGTCCTCCAGCTCAAGTGTGGCTAGATGGAGCAATCACCACCATCTTGATTAGCACACAGGCAGATGATGGCCCTAGCAGGGGTCTCAATCCATTCTTCAAACAACCATTATCCAGATCCTCTGCGCGCCGCCCCCCCCCCACCATGTGACAACACTAATGAGGTTCTCATTAGGTTCAAAATAGAAAATCAGCCATTTCTTTGCCTTTCTGAAGGACAATTCCTTGACTTCAATTTCCACTTAATATATTCTATTGATAGGTTATCACTGCATCTTACAATCATTCATTTATTCAACCATTATTTATTATCTACTGTGCGCCAAATCCTGGGCTCCACCCTGTGCATCCAAGGTGCAATTGCTCCCTCAAGAAGTCTGCTGTCGATTCCCTTCTCCTCAGGGAGCAGGAGGCAAGGACATTAGCCAGAGGTGCGCAGTGGCACCCAGGGAGCCACTTCAGTCAGAATGGACTCAGGACTCCAATATGTGCAGCTAGGGGCGATTCCTCTATTCCCAAATAGGAACTGGAAAAGCATGACTTCTAGAGAATCAGTGTCAGAAGTCAGGTATAAGAGTCATTGACATAGAAGAAAACTCCAGTTAGTGATCAGAAATGGAAGAAAGCAAATGAGAGTGTTGGTCCCCATCTGGCAGTGGAGGAGGATAAGGAGGACTGTCTGAGTCAAGGATGCCTTGTGCTTAGGGACTTTTACCGGGCACAGATTCCTCCAGGAACAGTGAGGGAGCACTTGAGAACACCGTTCATGGCACTGAAGCAGCTCAGAGGGAGAGAGGACAGGAAATTAATAACCACACTTAAAAGAGCATGGCTTGTAGTCAAACGACTACGGATTCCAGAATAAAACCACAGTGTCAACCCTGGCACCAAGGATTCCTTGAGTGAGCAACTTCAGCTCTGTGAAATTTAGTTTCCTTGTCCATAAATAATGTTTTTGTTGTAAGAATTAAATGAAATGATATATATAAAGTCCCTGGCACAGTCTAGATATCCAAAAAGCAGTAGTTATTTCTATTATTTTTAAGCGTGGCAGAATACGTGCTACAATGGAAGAAAGCACCCCCCCCCAAAAGACATCTTGAAGTCATCCCTGGAGAAGCCTAAAGGAGGTTTCACTGGTGCACAGCCCTGAAAAATGAGGAGTCCCACAAATAGTCACAGAGGGATGGTAGAAGAAACCACATGGGTGAAACACGCCTAGTGCCCAAGTGTGGCTGGAGGACAGAGTGCATGAGGGAGAAGGGTGGAAGGGGAGCTGGGGGCATAGCAAGGAGCGGAGCATGAGGAGATGCGTGCCAGGCACAAGAGCTACTTCTTCTCTGACCAGAAGATTGTGAAGGGTTTAAAGCTATAGTCTACAAGAATTGGGTAATAATATCTTATACTTACACAGCCAACACTTAGATCTTCCTTTGTGCCTGACACAATTTTAAGCACTTTACCTCTATTAACTCACATAATCCTCACATGACCCTTTAACCTAACTACTAAGAAAACCAAGCCACAAAGAGTTAATGAATTGGCCCCTAAATATATCACGGTTAAAGGCCTTAGGTGGATAAGGCTGAGAGGGAAGAAGTTGGGAGGGAAGACAGATTAGAAAAGAGAAGCCATTAGAAATGAGTTAGGAGAGGGATGCCTGGGTGGCTCAGTGGGTTAAGCATCTGACTCTTGATTTTGGCTTAGGTCATGATCTCAGGGTCCTAAGATTGAGCCTCACGTAGGGCTCTGTGCTCAGCAGGAAGTCTGCTTAAGATTCTTTCTCTCTCCTTCTCTCTCTGCACCCCTCCCCCACATGCGTGCTTACACACACTGTCTCTCTCTCCCCCCCTCTCTCTCTCAAAGAAAAAAATATGAGTTAGGAGAGACCATCCAGGTAGGAGATGAAGGTGCCAGAACTAAGGCAGAGGGGAAGAAAAAGGAGAGGATTCTCTTAAGTGTAAAATCCAGAGTATGGGGAGTCTGGTGACCAGCTTGATATGGAGACAAGTTATTCCTTGGGGAAAACCTCTTTGGAATTCAGTTGGTCTGTTTTCTCTTTGAGATATTTCTATAATATTGTCCTTTTCCAAGGGGATGGCTTTGCAAGAATGACAGCTTGCACTTTCACCAATATCCATTCACCTGTCCCTATCCCCCAAATCTAAACACTCAAAGTATTAGGACTTCAAAAAAAAATTCAACCTGGTGTTTTCGCTTTTGCCTTGAAACGGGGCACTTACTCTTCCTCTAACAATAGACCTGTTGTTTCTGTCTTCTAGGAGTTTCACTTTGATGTGTCAAAGGAAATGCCACGAACTCTAGGGAGAGTCATCACTGCGTGAGAGCAGGATAAACAGCAGGTGTGGCTGGGGCTTTAGGAGAGGTGCCAGTCCTCCTATTCCATTTTTAGGGATAAAAAAGATGAATATTTCAAATGCTTTGGTTTTCGGAAGTCAAAGACAGTTTCTAAAAAAGTCCTCAAATAGAAACCCAACGCTTCAGAGTGAAGCTGCGTCAGAGAGGGGCCCCTCACTGTCCTGATGATCATGATTAGGAAGCCGAAACCAACACGCTCTTCTTTGCATCACTTGGGTGAAGCAGGTGCAAGACAGATGCACCGCCTGAACACCTGGGTAGGTGGAAGTCAGCTGGTTAGTTTGAACGTTAAGCAATGACCTTCCCTTTTAGAACTTCAGAAATTAAATTGTGTCCTAGACATGAGTAAACAGATGATCTGCAATGGAAAGCTTCAGGGACCAGAAAGAGATAATAGAAATCATCCCTTACATTCTTATTGTCTCTGGATCCTTCACACAGTGGTCTCCCTGAAGTGAACATATGCATATTCTTGTCCCCACAGAACAGCTAAGGGATCTGAAGCTTGGAGACCTGTCTTGCCCAAGGTGACAAAACGATGGTGCCAAAGTAGGACAGGCCTTGCTGTAAGCCCAGTGCCTTTGCTACCACACCATGAGGAAGTGTGTTATGATGGCCTTCGTTCTTCTATCAACAGAGTCCTCTCTTCCTGACAATAGAAACTTCTCGTTCCTGGGGGGACCCTATTCCCCTACTTAGGAATGGACATGTAATCCAGTACGTAGATCTTTTCCATTTGGTTAAAGGTCAGACAGCTGATCCAAGCTGGCCCACCTTCCCTTTTCCCCAGTCCTCCTCATCTTTCTCTCTTGGTGAAAGATGTACTTTTCCTGCTGAGGCTACAGAGCTGTAGAGGCTGGGGGTCTTAAACAGCCCCAGCCCATCATCCTCACCCTGGGGAACGAATTTCAAAGAGATGGAGCTAAAATTAAATCATGGTTAAGCTTCTGATTCCAGTCATGTCAGAAACTACCCCTACCTTTGGACTGTTCAGTTCAGTTACATTAACTGATTAATTATTTGGGGGGGCGTTTGGGTGGCCCAGTCAGTTAAGCATCTGCCTTCGGCTCAGGTCATGATCCCAGGGTCCCGGGATCGAGCCCCATGTTGGTCTCCCTGCTTAGTGGGGAGCCTGCTTCTCCTTCTCCCTCTGCCCCTCTCCTACTTGTGCTCACGCGCTCTCTCTCTGTCTCTCAGACAAAAAACAAAAACAAAACCAAAAAAAAACCAAATTATTTTTAATCCTTTAAACTCATTTGAGTGTATTGTCTTGATGTGTGGATTTTGGTTCAGTCACTTTCAACCGGGAGTTCAGATCAACAGATGCCCAATAGAAATGATGAACCTGAACACGAGCGGCTCAGAGAAGACCCCTGAACACAGTATCTGTCAGCCCGTCCTCACCTTCCTCTCCTAGGCCCACCCTCAGTGCTGATTCACCCATGCTGCTGAGGAGCCTGCAATCTGGGGTTATTTCAGGGAACTCTGAAATGCTCCTTTCTATAACCGGAGTGGTTTGTTCCTTCCTCTGTCTTGGATTCTTAAAAAGCATGTGTTGGGTCAAGTCAGTGGCTGAGATATGAGCTCCTAGGAGCCCCTTAGCTCTGGAAGGTGGAAGGGAAGTGTAAGATGGCGCTAGGGGGGTTATGCACAGCAATATTTATGGAATCAGAGGGAGAGAGTGGATTCCAGTCATCTTACTTGTTTCCACTTGCATGGCTCTCAGGGCACTGAATCAGTAAAACTGACTCCTTCACAAGACCTCCATCTGGCCAGAAAGGCCCACAAGGATTTGCCTGTTGGAGCTTTCTGTCCAGAGCTCTTACCCACACTTCTCGCATGGAGGCCAGCCCAGCAAAAACCCTGACAAACTCTGTGCCCCTTCATGTCTCTCCCAAAGCTAAACAGAGACAGTGATGAGACCTAAATATGTTTGCTTTTCCTATTTCTACCAAATATACAGTGTTTCAAAAGAAATGCCTTATGTAAACACAATAACAAAACCTAATGTGCACATAATGGAGTTGAAAGGAAACCGTGCCCTGTTTCCCTCCTCCTGCTTACAAATTGCTTCTTTGGCAATGCTGAATTCTGAAAAAAACTGGAACTATTTTGAGGCATAAATTTCAGCCCCCAAACCAAAACAAGTATCTTTGATTTCTTTAAATAATGGCATATATAAAGTTTAAGCACAAGCTGTCTCGCTGGCTCTCCAGAACGTGCACACCACAGTGACGGGCTCGCTACTGGTGGGTGTGCGTTTGGACTTGCACGCTCTGGCCTCAAGAACATTTCTGACATACTGTTGTTTATTTTACTCACAGGATTAGCAGAAAATTTCTGTGGGTGTTTTACGTCACTGGAGTAGGAAGCGCTGCAAAACTGTACCCGCCTGGTTGATATTTCTGGAAAGAGAGCTCTAAATTATTAGAAGAAGGAGAGAAGGAGGGGGTTGGGGTGGCCAGGAAAGAAAAGAATGAGTAAGAATCAAGAAAGCCCCACCAGGAAAGCCCCACATGGAAAACCGAATTGATGGCGAATGGGATGTCTTGCATGCAGCGGCATTCAGCTCTGCTGCAAGGGGAAATCAAAGTTCTGATTGTGTCAGAGGGCGTGAACAAAAGGGTGGATCTCATCTCAGTGTCCATCAATTTGTGGAACTGAACTTTGGCAAACAACAGCGAGAGTTATTACAAAGCACTAGAATTTCCAGTTTATTAACTGCAGATCTGTATATAATTGGAAGGAAGAGGCTAGTGGAGTTTAGTCTGGAAACATTCGGTATGAAGTTTAAGATTTTTCAGATAGTCCAAAGAAGTAGAACAGTCATGGAATGCCTAGCCCACATGTCTTTTTTTTTTGAGGCACAAGAAAAAAACCAACACTGTAATACAAGAATGGGCCAAAGATGTGAAGATAGAGTTTGCAAAAGTAGAAATACAAATGCCAAGACTCAAAAAAGGAAAAGCAAACAAATAAAAGTCATTTATAATCAAGGAGATGCCATATAAAATACTAAGGCCCTATTTTTTCATCTATAAAATTAATACAATATTTTTTAATGTGATAATCTTGTCTTTGACAGGGTGTCAGGTTACAGGGACCCTTTTGTGCCAATTCAATTAATACTGTCATTATGGAAAGTAATTTGCCAGTATTTTTTTTTTTAAAGACATGCCCTTTGGGGCACCTGAGTGGTGTAGTCGGTTAAGCATCCAACTCTTGATTTCAGCCCAGGTCATGATCTCAGGGTCATGAGGTCAAGCCCCATGTCAGGCTCCATGCTCATTATGGAATCTGCTGGAAATTCTCTCTCCCTCTTCCTCTGCCCCTCCCCCCTCACTCTTTCACTCTCTCTCTCAAATAAATAAATAAATCTTAAAAAAATAAAGACACGCCCTTTGGCCCCCATAAGCTTACTTCTAGGAATTTACCCTACGGACTATTATGAGAAGCACACAAATATTTACATTCATAGTAGCAGTGTTTAAATGTTGAAAAGTGGGAAATAACTCAAATGTCTAACTATAGGAGAAGGGTTAAATTAATTTACTCACATAACAATTTTATAAAAATGTTTTAAAGAATTTTTTAGTATAATGTTTTAAAGTATATTTAAAGTATAAACATTTAAAAACATTTAGCGTCACGGGAAAATGCTTAATGTAATATTAAGAAGCAATACCCTATTCCAAAGTTATATTGAAAGTATGATCTCATATCATTTATATAATATATATTATATATATAACATAGTAAATATAGTACGTATTATCTATAGTAAATATTTATACATGGAAGAATATGGAAGAAAATAAAATTTGTTCATGGTAATAGTCACTGGTGATAAAACTATACATTATTTTGATTTATATATATTTTTAAATTGTCTGTAACTATTTAATATTTGAGATGTGGTTCCTTAAAAAAAAAAAAAAAGCGTACCTAAGATGTACTAAGGAGTATCTCTAAAATAGTCAAATAGACAGATAGCCAGATTGGGCAAAGTATTTGGTCTTCAGTATTTTGTTGTGTTTATTTTATTGATTGATTGACTGACCGATAGAGAGAGAGCAAGCATGAATGAGCATCAGGGGAGGGCAAAGGGAGAGGAAGAGAGAGAATCTTAACCAGGTTGAATGCCCAGCATGCAGGCCCCATGCAGGAATCAATCCCATGACCCTGAGATCATGATCTGAACCAAAATCAAGAGTCAGTCGCTTAACCAACTGAGCCACCCAGGCGCCCTGCATTTATTTTTTTAAAAGCAAAGCAGAGGACTGTTATGAAGTAGGAAAACGAGTACTGGACTCGTAAATATGTTATATGTCACATAAAATATGGTCTGTTACATATGTGTACATGATATACACATATTACACATATTCCAAAGAGGATTTTGATCTCTTAATAATGTGAAAACAGGTGAGAAGCAGGTATTATACATATACGAAGGAAGCTTAGAAACTCTTTGGAATCAGACAAAAGTGAAAGTTAACACTACCAGAAACATGGAGTATGTTTGTATGAGCACCATATTTAATTGGGAGCTTCTTAGAAGTCAAGCCAAATGAGAAAACATAATGAGTTACACAGTTCTAATTATCTGATGAGAGGAAGCGCACAAGTTTATCTGGAAAGAGACTTCTTTTTCCTACTGACTTCTAATAGAAATTTGCCATGTACATCTTTATATAAGAAGTGTTGCATAGCAAAATAGACATGGATCTTTGGTAGACATCAAGGACATCATATTAAAATAAACTCAATGAATATTTCTACCAGGAGTCAAGCTAACACAGCCTTGGTATCAGTTGTTTTCTGGTGAGCTAGCTTGATGCAGGAATAAAACTTAAAGAATCCAGAAAGAATTCAAACTTGCTGTCACAGGCTGGATTTGGCACACAGGGTGTTTTATAAAAATTCTAATCCACTGCCAATATTGAAAAATCAGATTTTACATAAAAATCCAACTTCGGAGTTTCTTTTAAAAGGCTGCAATATTTGACAAATTAAATCACCTTCTTCATAGCCATTGGATGGCCTTCAACAGCCATGGCTCTTGGGTCATTTGTTCATCATAATCTCAGCGAAAAGTCTCCCTTCATTGGTCATGCTGGCCTGATTCCTAGACACGTGTGCACATGTGAGCCTAGATCTAGAAGAATGAACAGATAGCACACCCTTATCTCTCAACTATAAATTGTTTCGTGTTGACTAAATCTAGACAGCAGTCCATTTAACATTGAGCTCTTAGATGGTACGTTAAAAGACAGCATAATTGATTCCATAAATCAAAAAAAGTTCATGAAATAACAAGCTTGGAGCTGTGATCTGATAGGGTTGGGCGCCAAGGAAACGACTGTTTTAAAGAAGTCATGTGCTTAAGTGTGAGGGGATTTGGAACTCCTACTTTTCTGAAGACCAAGGTGGCTGGCACACAATCAAGCAAGTACCGCCTCTGCCACTACATCATGACTTTCCCTCCTTTCTCCTGCCTCCCTGTGCCGACTTTTCCCAGCACTGTCATGAGGCATTTATCTGAGTTTTTCCCAGGGGCAGTTTCCCAACTTTGCACCGGCCCACATGCACTCTTACCAATTCTCCCACCCTGCCCCCACACATGGTGATTCATGCTAGAATCTTGTGAAAAGGCAAGTGGGAATTCTGAGTTCAACTTGTGGCACAGAAATGAGAGGTGTTAGCTAATCCACATGGAGACTAAATTATAAAAAAATATATATATCCTTGAACTTCTGAGCCAATGTTATAACCAAGCAAGCTAAGAGGTCTCCAAAACATCTGCCTACTGGACCATCTTCAGTGGTAGCAAGAAAGAGTAGCTTTCTTTAGTCAAGTCGTCTGTGGCAGAGGGTGTTGGTTGCGTGGTCAATAGCCACCCCCTATCTTCTTGCTCATGGTTTTGTGGGTCAGCAATTTGAGAAGGGCTCAGCTGAGAAGTTCTTGCTTGGAGTTCTCATGCACATGCAGACAGATGTTGGCTGGGGCTGCCATTGTTTAAAGACTGGACATTCAAGACAGCTCATTCTTGCGGCTGGAGTTGACGTTGGCTATTGGCTTGAGAGCTCAGCTGGAGCTGTTGACTAAAGAACCCATATGTGGCCTCCCCAGCATGGTGGTCTCAGAATAGTCAGACTTCTTTCACTGCAGCTGTTCCCAGAGTGAGCACCCGAAAGAACTAAGGAGAAGATGCATGGCCTTTTGTATCCAAGCTTCAGAAATCACACATCACTTCTACCATGTTCTATGGATTGAGGCCAGCCCAAGTATGCCCTGATTTGAGCAGGTAGAACATAAGCCTCACTTCTCAACAGGAGAAGGGTCAAGGAACTTGCAGATATGGTTTAAATCTGCAAACTGTGACACATCAGCACAGGGTACTCTTCCAGGATATATCTGCATTTACAAAGTCACATGCTGTATAAGTCAGCTGCTCATTTTAGTGCAAGAAGGATCCGTTCTAAGTTTGCCAATTTTATGAGGGACTGCGGGTGAAAGGCTTCATTATCTGCCACCTCATTTTACCTGTCATTTTTTATTAATTGTAGAAGAGTCTGGTGCCTTCTCAGGCTGCCCCAGGTTTCTCTACTCTTCTATTCCTTTTTTTCCCTCCCCCCTCTCTCTTTCCCTCCTTCCCCCCCCACTCTCTTTCTTTGTCTTTCCTTCCCCTTCGTTCCCTCCTTCCACTGCTCTCATTTTCTCTCTTTTCCACCAAAACTAGATCTTTTTTTCTCCACATACACGTAACTTATTTCAGACAGGACACGCCACCATTGCCCTGACACTACCCAGCTGAAACTAAGAACATTCTGTAGGTAGCAATTTCAAATTCCTGTGTCCAAGAGTATTATTGGTCCAGAAGGAAAAGACTTACATGCTACTCAGCCAGGCCTGTTAGAGCAGACTCTTCAAGAACAGGCATGGACATTTAAGAAAGCTAATCTATTGTATTTGAGTAGCAGAAAAACAATCAGTTGTGTATAAGTTGGGCTCTAGTAATACAAAATAGCTCTCCCTAAATCAGCGTTCCCTTCACTGGCTTTCTATTACATTCAACCTAACTGGCTGATTTGCATCCACTTGCATCCTGCCCTCTGCATCCACAACATCTTCTGTGAGCTCCACAGGCAGTGATGCTGAACCATCCTTGTCTACTTGCCCAGCTCACTGATTCCTGTCATGAGCTCCCAGTTCTAACTCACCAGAGCACAACATTTCTGGTCATGTAAAATTAATCTCAAACGTTACTGACTCCAGAAAAATAGTTGCAAACAAATGTTTAGACTGATAGCTGGACTCAGATATTCTTGAGCTTAAGGCAAAATCATGCTCTCTCAGACCCGCCCTCCTTGTGCCCACACTTGCACTGCTGGCCATGTCAACTTACAGGTGTCTCTTTTGTAGCGAAATCCCCATTTCCTTACATTTTTATTTTTATGTTTCTTTTTAAAAAGCAATATGAAAGATTCAAATGAAACTAACTTGTAGAACTTCAACATTCCCAGTGCAACACTGCCCTAGGCACGTGTGGCTAGGTCACTTAGTCATGGAAGTTCACTGAATATAGGAGCTCGGTTTTATGTATATCGTTATATAGGTGCCTAAGAAATACTCAAGTGAATCCTTTATTGCCTCCCCCAAATAAAAAATGTTGATGCGAGTCATCCTCAGTTAGATAGGAAAGGACGCTGCAGTAGCAGTGGCTGTACCCTCAAGAAAGGATACATGTGCTTTTTAGGAGTACGGGCGTGTGGTAGCTATTAGAAGCAAGAACGTGAGGTATCGGTGCCTATTTCTTTCCTAATGGGAAGCTACTAAGTGCACATAATAACATGGACAAATAATATATAAATAATACACAAATATTCAAGTCCCATGTTAATGCAGTTACAAATGGAGGAGGAAGTAAACACGTAGCGGTCGAGAGTTCAGATTCTGTGGTCAAAACCATCTGAACACAAACCCCAGTTGTGTGATCTTGGGCATAACCAATAATCTCTTCAAGCCTCAGTTTCCTCTTCTGTAAAAGGAAAAGAAGAATAAATACCCCATATAGTTATTGTAAGAGTTCAGTAAAATAAACTAGCACATTTCCTGTACACAGTAATTGTTTTTTAGAATGCGTGCTGCTGTTACATTATAGAAGGCAGAATGAAATAACGGTTTATTATACTTGTTCAAATAAACAATATAGGAGCAAAGGGAAAGCAGTGATTACATCATTCGTGAAGACACTTTTCTCCAGTCATCTTCTTTCACACAGCACAATTAACCATGTTCTCAATCTCCAATGTGATCTGCCTTTAAAAGATCGTTGCCCACTGCCATAAGCATCGAAACATGCCAGGATGAAGACTTGCCTTGATTGCTACATATCTTGATCGCCACATACGCATATCCACACACTGGCACATATAGTAACAGCCTACTGCCCCATTTCATTGTTTTCCTTTACAAGAAAACTCTTCAAAACAACCTTCTATGTTCACTGACTCTCTTCCCTCCCTTCCCACACTCTTCAATCCATTCCTCCTGGTCTCTCATTAGCCCCCTTCAGGAAAAACTCATCACAATCACCACCAGCGTCCATATGTCTTACATCCTTATTCATTCCTCAGTGATATCTTCTAGTCCCTGGCTTTATATACAGTCCATAACTCATGGCTCCCAATTTTTGTATTTCCAACATTGACCATAAGCCTACTGTCCAGATCCATACGTCTATCTTCCAACTAGACATTTCCATCTGCTCATCTAATAGAAACCCCAAACTTAAAACGTTCACAACTGAGCATGTGATTCTCCAGTCCTCCCCAAAGTAAAATGAAAAAGTCTTCACCTCTTTCAGTCTTATTCATCTCAGCCAATGGCAACTCTATCGTTATCTTTCCAGTTGCTCCGGCCAAAGCCTTCAAGTGAAGAGTGAAGCCTTGACTTCACTCTTCCTAGTACATATCGTATCTAATCCTTCAGCAAATCCTGAGGGCCCTCTCTCCAGAAATACCTAGAATCTAATCCCTTCTCACTTCTCACTACTAGATCCCTAATCAAAGCCACCATAATCTCTGGGTCATTGTGATGGACCACTCGCTGCTTTCTCTGCTGCCATCCTTGTCCCAACATCATCTCTCACAGTAGCCAGAAGAAACTGTTTAAAACATGTCAGAACAACCTTCTGTTCAAAACACTGGGGGGCTTTCCATTTCATTCAGAGGGACTGATCTGGTCCTTGCTACCTCCGTAAAATCTATCTCCTACCAGTATCCTTGCCCACTTGGTTACCTCAGCTGGCCACTGCAACTGCTTTCTGTTTCTCTGCTTCCTGTCTTGCCCCTCCTTCCCTCAGTCCTGCTCTGATCACATTGGTCTCCTTTCTGTTTCTTAAATATTCTGAGCCTACCCTTTGCTATCAGCCTTTTGCATTTGTTGTTCCCTCTGCCTAGAAAAACCTTTCCTCAGATATTCTATATGATTTATATCCTCTTCTCCTCAGGTCTCTGCTCAAACATCACCTAACCAGAGGGACCTTCCTTAACCATCCTAAATAAAAAGGCAATCTTTGCGCCAATCACTTTCTATCCTCTTAACCCACTTTATTTTTCTTCTTACCACATAAGAACACTAGACATACTGTACATGTTTATACATTTATTTATCTTCTCTCTGCCCCTGCAAGAATGCAAGCTTCATAAAGGCAAGGACTTAATTTTCATCACTGGTTTAGTCCCAGTGCATGAAATAGTGCCTGTCCAACAGTAAATGCTCAGTAAATATTGGCTGAATGAATGAATGAAGTGGTTTTCTACTCAATGCGCAATCTGCAGTAGGCAGCACAAGTTTTTAAAAGTTAAAGGAGGGACTCAGACTTGGATGAGTCAGAAAAAAATGACAGTAAAAAATCAATGAAATTGATTACTTGTCCAGTTAAAGCTGTCCATTAAAAATTGATTTTTCCATTGCTGAAATTTCCAATCAAAGAATCACTCCCCTGACTAAAACCTACATCAGGCTGAGTCATATAAGACATGCTGCTAGGCCAGTTTTTCTCCTGTGGGACCTGAATGATTCAAAGTGCCAATGACAACGTAGGCCTTATGTCCCAGGAACTCCACTTAGAAGTCTGATATCAACTGTGGACTTGATTCAAGTCTATCTTGCTCGACTTGGTTAACTTGAAACTGTTCGTTCCTTGAGCAGCATTGCTGCTGCATCTTTTGTCATTCACTTGCTTGTGACTAATTTGAATGTTAACATTTTTAAGTGAAAACGCTTTGATGCTAAACTTTTGAAGACTTTCAAATGTCTGGATATGATATTTTTTGGGGGAAAAAAAGGCAACTTAAGACTTGCTAATCATAAACCAAATATACATGATTTTAATTGAGTACCAGGAACCCAAACCTATTATTTAACCGGAAGAACATCTTACCAAGTGCTAAATATTGTGGCATGCTATTTGAATTTGTGTCCCATATTTTAGTGAGCCATACGCTAAGCTCAGTTCTAAGACATAAAAATTTCCTTCCCCTCACGAGCCCAACTACATAAAGAGAGATGAATGGTGGTGAAGTGCCCAACCTGACACAAAAGTGTTAAGAATTTTATTATTATTTATCATTATTATTTGGTTTGGGGGAATATTTTTGTTTTAATACTTTTAATGGGGTTTGCTACTACCTACACAATTGATTTAGAGGTCCATATTCATATTAAATGACCAGATATAAGTCTTTTGGATAAAAGGACCAAAGAATTAGTATTTCTAAAAATTCTTAGGGAAACAAAGAGAACAAAGAAAGAAAATAGCTTATGTTGTCATAACCAAGTTAAAAAAAAAAAATAGATCTGGTTAGCCTCGGCAGATGCTGTAAAATGGCACCGAACTACTCCTTTGTGTAAGCTTTGGCCTTGCCTCAGGGAAGATATGCAGCTTGTCCAATTTTTACCTCCAGAGATAAGGAGAGGAGGTGAGGAGGCTGGGATACGCAGATAAACTTCCTAGGATAGTTTCTTCAATTTCTCTCAAACTGAGACAGCTTTAACTGGACAAATAAGTCAATTTCTCGGACTGGAAGGTATACCACTTCCTAGAACATACGCTCTACAAAATTAGAACATTTTAGCTCTACAAAAATTAGACCATCCTGGCAATGACGAGCCAAGAACTGGACATAGTAACACAGAGTACTATGTTAAGATCCTCAACAATATTAAGAGAAATTGTAGCCTCCAACATGATCATTTTAAAGGTGACATCTAACGATACTCAATATCCTCTGGGTGGGCCTAAAGTTCCCCTTAGATAAAGAAAATTAACTTTTTTATTCATTGATGGTATCAGTGTAACATTTCACAATCTCTTTCCCACTTAACCACAGAATTTTACAACTGAAAGCCTCACTGAATCCACTCCTATTTAATCCATAAGAAGGAACTGACCAGCTACAATGTGGTATGCTGCATACTGGGAGATTCATAGTCCAAAACCTGATCAGAGCTCCCAGTCTGGAGGACAAAATCTTTATCATAGTGCTACTAGGATCCAGGAAAGATGGAGCCATGGAACTCTGAATGTGGCTTTAGAGGGAGAAGGTGCAGCCAGATTTCGGAAGGCTTCCTAGGGGACCAACTCTTAAATCTTGAGAAATGAGTAGGAGGTGACCTGACAGTAAAAATCTAGAAATGGAGTAGGAAGGTAAGAAGGGAAAGATTATCTGAACTGTGCTGTCCAATACTACAGCCACTATTCACGTATGCATATTTCAATTAACTAAAAATCAATGAAATACAAATTTTAGTTTCTTGGTCACACTAGCCACATTTCAAGTGCTCAATACTCACATAAGGCTAGTGTTGACCATATTGGACATCATTACAAAAAGTTCGACTGAAGAGCACTGGCTCTGAACAAAAAGAGGAGTGACAGCACAAAGACCTAAGAGCAGGTGTTGGTGGGGATAAGTGCAGATGGTTAAGTACAGCTGGACTGCAAGCTATCCAGAGAGGGTACTCAGGTGATGAGGCAGGAGGCATAGGCCAGTGCAGACAGACCATGGAGTCCCTTGGCTGATATCACAAAATGTAGAAGGATTCAAGTCCTGGCAAGTTCTGCCTCTCATTATGAACCAGTCCCTAGAGCCCTGGAAAGCTGCCTGGCCAAAACGTTTGAACAAGCATCCTTAGTTCACCAACTGTATATATGAAACCATATGTCTTCTGGTAATGATGGCAACTTGCCACATCATGAAATCATTATTTTTCTTTGAAAAAAGGAGATTGAATTTTTTATTTGAGCATCTTATCCCCCTTTTTATTTTTTATATATTAAAAAAAAATCTGTGTAACATTTTGCACTTAACAAAAACTGAGTTTTTATAGTTTCTTGGGTCTATAACACGCAGATTTTGGTAGTGCTAAATTTTGGCTATAGGAACACGTGGTCATGCTATTAAGAATTCAAGAATAATTGTAGGTAAGCTCAACCCAACCTCACCAAGCATTTTTCCTCAAACAATTAAAGATCAAAAAGAGACTTTAAAAATAATATAGATAAATTTAGAAATAAGTAGGAGTAGATCACTCATTTAGGATTCCGTTCCCTACAGTCTTTGGCTTTCTTAGCAGACCATATGAGGGCACAACGGGGCTGGGGTCAAACATCTGTCACTTAGCTGTGTGGCTTTGGTTCAGTCCCTTAACCTCTTCAACCTGTCTGCATCTGTAACAGAGTATGAAAAATGCTTCTCTCAAGACGTGGCAGAGACTAATTAAGATATGTAGCAGCAGTTAGTGCATGAGATCACTCTGTGTGTTTGTTGCAGAAGGTAAAGAGAAGGGGAGTGGTTGCTTGCCAGGCCATTTAAATATCTGATGATACTACAAGTGTGTCCTAATACTTCTGGTAATATTTCCTGACATGAAATACACCAAAAATGCACATCAAAGATCATTAAGTAACAAAATCACAAAAAATAATAACTCACATTTATCCCAGGCACAAAAGCCCAGCACTTACAAGGCTTTCATGAAAATGGATGTTTATCATGGAGGTTCCCAAACGTTCCCATTCATAGTACACTTAATGACTTAGTAATTTTTTTCACAGGGCCCTACACCAAAATGCATACCTAACATTTTTATTTATTAAGCAGTTAGGGCCAAATAACACACTATAATGATTCATGCAGTGTTCAACAGATACATCCTAAGAAAATCTAAAATAAACCATAGCACTCTTATGACTTAATTGCAGCATCCAGGGCACTTTGGTATGTAGTTTGGTAACGATGGATTTAGTATTTTACACTTTGCAAAGCACTTTCACAGCCATCAACTCACTTATCTTCACCACAAGCCCTATGAGACCTGAGTAGATGAGAAAATTGAGACTACAAGAGAATGCATTCAAGATTTCATAGCTAGGAAGTTGCAAGTCAAGACACAAATTTATTGGGGTCTGACTCCAGAGTCTCCCTCCTGATCTGTAAGCTGTTTCTTCCTCCACTCAGAATGTCAGTGGCATTTATTAATCTTCACTATTTTTCTGTATCATTTCCCCTGAAAATTTAGTAAATTGAGATACTCAAGAAATATCTCCATGCCAGGATGCTCTTTTTCAAATTTATATTTTAATGCCTCAACTAGACAAAGTGCTATCCTGAAAACTTTTTTTTCTTACGGGAAATGAACCTCTACCACTCCCCCCCCAAAAAAGAAAAAAGAATTGTAACAGGTGTATACATGTTTCAGAACATAGCAAGGCACAAGTTTTCAGATGAAATAATAGAAAAGCTGTCATGCAAATTACAGAATGAAAATAATAATAGTAATAGCAGCTACCAGTTACTGAAAGGTTAAAATGTGCCAGGCAGCTTACTAAATGATTTACAAAAATTAAAACTTTCCAATAACTTAGTGGTAGTTATGATTATGATTCACATTTTAAAAGGTGGGAAACTTGAGGATCAGAAGAGGAACTTAACCAATATACTACTGAAAAAGAGCTGGAATAGCAAAAACAATCTTGAAAAAGAAAACAAGTTGGAGGACGCATACAACCTGATTTCAAGATTTACTATAAAGTTACTAAAATCCAGACAGTGTGATATTGGCAAAAGGATAAACATACAGTTTAATGGAATAAGAGACAGTCCATAAGCAGATCCACTCAATTCATTTTTAACAAAGGTGCCAAGGCAATTGAATGGCACAAGTTTAGTCTTTTCAACAAATGGTGATGGAACACCCATACATGAATATGAACCCCAACCCATACCTGGGAACACATGTAAAAAATCCATAGTGGTTCACAGACCTAAATGTTAAATCTAAAACTATAAAACTTTTAGAAAAAAATATACAAGAAAACTTACTGTGACCTTGGGACAAGCAAAGATTTCTTAGGACACAAAAAGCAAGATATATAAAAGAAAAAGGGTAATAAATTGGACTTCACCAAAATTTAAAAGATACTTTAAGAAAAATTAAAAGCCACAAACTGGGAGAAGAGCTTTGTGACACATATCTGATAAAGAACTTACAACCAGTATTTACAGAGAATTCTCAAAACTCAATAATATGAAAACAAACAACTCGGTTTTAAAATAGGCAAAAGATTTGAACAGAAAGCTCACCAATGAAAATATATGGATGGGAATTAAGCACCAAGAAATGCTCACAATTCTTTATAATTAGAGGAATGCCAATTAAAGCCACAATGAGATACCATTACACACCTATTAGGATGACTAAACTTTGTAAAACTGACAAAGTCAAATACTAGTTCTTGTAAAGTTACACATATATTCACCATAATCCCACCCCTAGGTATTTACCCCTACGAAAATGAAAACATATGTCCACACAAAGACAAATGTTACAATAGCATTCATAATCACCAAAACAAACAAACAAACAAAACCTGGAAACAACCCAAACCTCTTTAACTTGTAAGTAGATAAACAAATTCTGTAACACCAATACTATAGAATGTTATGCAGCAAAAAGAGGAACAAATAACTGATACATTCAGTGTTTTACTACAGTGACAATTTTTTACCCTTCATTTCCCTTTTAATGAGTTTTACAAAGCATCATTGGTACCATCGTATTTGTCATTATGCTGTTAAGTAATGGCAACTTGCATTTTTATAATCACATATATTACAGTCTTATTTTATAGAATAAATGGGCTAGTCACCTGAGTTGTATTTGACAAATGTTCTAGGTTCCGTGATAGGATTCAGCAGATACTCCCTAATCATCAGCAATGCATTCACAAACACTAACCATTTGGCTGATTATATCCCTTAGGTATTGATTTTTGCCAGTTTCTATTTCAAAAGGTGAACTTGCCTTCAATGTGTCTTCAAATTTTCATGGAGTCTTACCGTAACCCCCTAAATACTGAGTGTTGGAAAAAAGTCTCTGCTACTGTCTAATCAGGGAGACAGAATTCATGACTGTCTGTGGAAAAACCCGATTTCAGATCATTTTACGTTCTGTAAGAAAACTGATTTAATCATTTAATTGTTATGATTTTAGTAATATCTCATATAAATGAATTTATATATCTGATATATTCTTCATAAGGAAAATATGGAATATATATTATGTAAGATATGATTTATAATCCATATGGCTCGGAATGCCCCACCCTCTTATTATACAAATAAAATTATAATCCTTGCTCTAAATCCACTTGAGGTAGACTATTACTTTGGTGATGCCCCATGAACGATACCTCCCAGTGTTGATGGCTTTGTGTATTTCCCTCCCACATTGACCCTGGGCTTGGTCATATGAGTATAAGTCTTGATAAGCGCTTGCATACTGGGCCTTATCTTCTTGGAATACTCTGGGAATGTTTCTTTGTTGGAGCCCAGCTACCATGATGTTGGAAAGCTCAAGAAGCTGCATAGAGAACACAAGTATAAGTACAAGAGGAATCCTTCTCTCTCTACCTGCATCTCCAATCCAGCCTGGCAGTGAACCAGATTTGATCCATGTAGACAACATCAATGCTCTAATGCAGCAGTTCTGAAACTTCTTGGTCTCAAGACCACTTTGTATTCTTAAAAATTATTAACGATGTCATAAGTTTTTGTTCAGATGAGTTATACCTGGTGATATTTACTTTATTAGAAATTAAAACAGAATTTTTAAATATACGCATTTATTAATTCATTGAAAATAATAAAGCATCACATGTTAATATTAATATATTTTATTAATATTTTAAGTATTTAAAAAATATTAGTAGCAACTACATTTCAAAAAAATAGACTTAGTGAGGAGATGGAACTGTTTCCCATTTTTTGCAAATCTCTTTAAAGTCTGGCTTAATAGAAGATGGTAAGATTCTCATATCTACTTCTACATGCAATTTGTTGTGATACAACCTATCAGGTAGCTTTGGAAAACTTTATACTCATGGAAGAGTGAGAATAAGAAGAGAAAATAATGTCTTAGTTTTGTTATGTAAATAGCTTCAACTTTATGGAAACATGCACTTTGAGAACCAAGGGATGCCCTAAGGGATGGCAACTAAGTCACCTCTAGGTTCCTGGTCCCTGAATATCTGGGTAGAGTATAGCCCTCTGCCAAAATGGAACATTCACCAAAGACTATATTAAAGAATATCCTGGGGTCTCCATTACAGGAATATATTTCCACTACAGTCTCAGCAGAGAGGACTCTGCTCTCCCTTATGCTACTTTCATACAACCAGCTAACAACCCAACTTCACCTCCAGGGCCCTCACTGTCTGATTTTTGTTTCACTCCCAATGACCACCACATAGCCAGGGAGAGCTTCTCTTTATCAAAGGACCCACTCCAACTTTTTCATGCCTCGGAGTCTAGATCAAAGACATCCCTAGCCCAGAAAGAGGAAGAAGCCACACCTACATCCCAAACTAAGACCCATCCTAAATATTAATATATAATATTAAATACTCCTTGGAATGGTTGATAGTGGACATATTCATTCTCCTTAAGATAACCATCACCTTTATCTGGTCCTAAAGCCTGGAAAAGGTATTCATTTAACAATTGACATTGCTATTTTACCCAAAGTCTGACTTACATGGTGCTTACCACAGTCACTTTGTTAAATACCCACAAAGATAACTAATAACAGCATTGACAAGGGCCAAATTAGTAATTTAGACAATTTATTCTGTGCTACCAGACTACAGTGTTGAGAGGGATAGAGTGATATGTTAGTGTTTTTCATGACAATAAAGAAACTTAGTTGGTCCTGTGTAAAGAAATTAAAACAACAGAACAGAACAGAGGTACAATCCTGCCATTATACAAGCATTTGGGGAACTTACTTAAACTTTTCTCTGCTCAGTTTCCTCATCTGTAAAGTGGGGATAATAGTTTCTACCACCCATGATTATGAAGATTTAGTGGGTTAGTATTTTTAAGCTACTTAGAATAGTGCCTTGGACATACTAGGTATTATAAGTATTTGTTAAACATAATATACAAGGTGTGTTTGTGTGTTGAGCTGTGATGAAAAGTTTGGAAAAACTCAGAGCTAGAGGAAGTGAGACATAAACTGACCTTCAGCAGACAAATAGGCTATAGAAAGAAAAAGGAGTTTGTCAGCTGGGGGTGGGGGGGGATTTTAGCATGGGGAGCATGGAGGGTGAGGGTCTGCATTTAAGTCTCTCCTTTCACAATCCAGGGCAGCTATCAAGGGAGGGTAGAAGAACATTAAGAGGGGAGAAAGTTGTTATTTTACCTTATGGAGAATTTTTTTGTATTCAAATGCCCTTTATCAGGCAGGACCCAGATGTTTTAAAAACGATGCCAAGCTGTGATAAATACATGCAGGAAATACAGTGCATTGAGCAAGGAAAACTGTAGGGTAAATCAGTTTGTTAACGACAAGTACTATGTACTAATCATTTGCAGATGATCATTAAAATATATCCCCAACAGTCATTTCTTATGGTTGTTATTGTTTTCCAAGTTTCATCTCTAAAAACTCTTAAAGCCACTTACCCAGCTGGGCTAAAAGCCACTTACAATTAGACAGTTATTTAACTCTAAACTGACACAAGGAGGTGAACAGTGTGGTTTGAAGTTCTCCACTCCTATACACTGGAACCCAGTACAAAGAGAATGACCATGACTTCCACTAATCTGCACAATAATTTGGACCATGATAAGATCACTCTGAATTGCTTAAGCCCATCTAATTGAGGTTACAAGAAAAAATTTTAAACCTCACAATTTTGACATGAGGGCTCATCTGATGACTCCTTATTTGTAATATATAACCATCCCGCGCCATCTGATCTGTTACTGAACAGGAGCAAGACTGAGGGATAACAAAGGTAGAGCTGCTTGTGTTCAATTGCGCTTAATCTCAGTGTCAATGAAAGATCCATTGATTTGAATCAGTTCAAAAACAAACCTACAAGGAAATTCTGTACTCGTGATATAACAGTATGATTCAGAATGAGATCTTAAGGCACCTTAAAAGATCATTATCAAGCAGGCTGTCTTGAGGTAGGTCATGTATTGTTATAGTCCCATTTTGTGGATGAACCAACTAAACGAAAAGAGATTAAGCAACTTGGATCACGAAACTAACAAAAAGTGAGGGAAATGCAATGCTCGTAGCCAAGCATCCCAGGGTGGTTTTGGCTCTGTATTGCTTTGGGCTTTCCTCATCTTCATTGCTATTATTCAGGAATATAGTGTGTGTTACAAATCAGGTATCAGCTGTGTAAATAGGTACGCAACCTGAAAGAGACATGTGTCAATGACCTGTAGAGCTGGATTGCTGAAATTATAGTCCATGTGACTGAATCCAGTTGATGTAAGTATCCACTCACTGAACATCACACATGTAAGCTATACAATAACAGAAAATACTTTCCTTCAGATTGCCTGGTGATTCAGGTAGTGGGCATCTACCAAACTCATGGTTAGGGAAGATGAACAACAGGTTTGTCAAAATTATACTTGGTGGAGTGCCAGTCACGAGCTTTTCATGAAGAAGCAAGTTGTTTTGTTTTGTTTTGTTTCTAATGACATATTTGCATGTACTTAGGAAGGGGTGTGCCTATTCAGATCTGTGACTAGGACACCAGGAAGGATAGCATTAGAGTGAAACCCATGAGGCAATGACCTTAAACACAGGTGGTTGCCACAATGTCTATTATTAGGATCAATGAGATACAGTCAGAAGGCATGTTGCAAAATGGCAGGATGGAAAGCCGGTTTCCCCTGACAAAGTGCAAAGGCATGCCATAAACACTTGCATGAACAAATAGCCTTAGCAGCAACCACAACCAGGAGAAAAATTAGAGGAGGCTTTCCACAACAAAGGAAGTATTGTTCTCCTGTGGTTACCCTTAAATTCATCCTTTGTTGAAGAAGACGCTTAGACTCCACCATGGAACTGTGCATCCCACCCAGCCTTCTCCCTATGGGCCAAGTGATGGAATAAGTTGATTCATAGTAAACTATTCCTTCTGACTGGAGATCCCACATCTTTAGTTCAATAGCAAAGACTTTTCTAAAAACAATGAGGTGCAGTAGGCCAAGCTGACTACTGGTAAGGCAGATGTGGACAGAGCCAATTCTCACCCATAGGCCAGCACCCTGTCTGACCCGGGGCGGGACAACGACCTCAGGGTTCCCATTTCTTCATCTCCATGGTGGGGATCTCCAAGCTGGCACTCGGTGATGAATATCACCATACACAAGCAAAAAACCTGTCTGCTCAGGGAAGGCAAAAGCTTGCAAGAAAACACATTTTGGTTGTGTAACAGACATGGATGATGCCAGACAACTGTCTGGGTTCATGCAAAGTCAGAGGGGAAATTACACAAACAGGGATAAGAGGGAATCTGGGTAAACCCTCCTGCTGGGGAGGCCTCTATCACCTGATGACCACAAATGCTCTCTTCTCACTCACCCCCGCCCCCAGTTTGGAGATTAATCATCTCTGCCATGTCATCCAGGTGTGCCTGGTCCGACTTCTGCCTTCTCGGTAGCAAAGTACATACAATGCAAAAACATGTATTAATTCCACAAAAATATCTATTGAGCACCTCTTAAGTTCTTTGGCAGAATGAAAAAGGATTTAGAAGATTCATAATATAATAATTAAGTAAGTTCAAATAACATTATAGGCAATGAGGCTATAAAAGGTGAATAAGACATGGATCTAAGTTTCCAGGGGCTCACAAGCCAGTGAGGAGCCAGGTAAACACATACACAGGGTCAGCACTACACTACAGGTAGCCAAGAGTATACAGAAGCCACAAGAAATTTCCTGCACTGCCAAGGTATATTTATCCCATTTCTTCCACCTGTTTTTGGACTGGCAGAAATCCTCGAGAAGAGCACGTTGTCTTCAGAGGGCCGCCAGACTTTACCCCTCACCTGGTTGGGTAAGAAGGAAAGAAAATAATTATAGGTGGGGTTCTGAGTGATAGGATTCAGCGTAAGTTCAGTTAAGCTAGCAAAGCCCATGTGTGAAAGAACTTCCTGTAAACAAGGTACTATGACTGTCTCCAGCTCATGATGAATAAATGAAATAATTTATCACAACAGGCACATTGCCTGAAAGAAAGTGGCTCACTGTGTAATATGTCTTTTATTTTTCCTGTTCTGGGGTGTGGTTAGGTGACTTTCCCTTGATTAAAAGACTTTTGGGTCTGGGTGCATAAGGTTAAGTGCAATTGCAAAGTTGAAAGGATCCAGCCAGGAAGTATTTGAGATTTGATAGAGGAAAAAAACAAACAAACCAGAAAACCCTTGGTGTTACAAATGAAAAACAAAAAACAAAACAAAAACAGCAAAAAACAAAAACACTCACACATACAGACAAAAACCTTGGTAAAAACATTTTTGCCTCATTGGCTTGAATTTTAAATCCTGTGATTATCTTTCAGGATATCTTATTGGAAAAGCTTTCCCCAATACCTTCTCATTAACAAATACAAAATAGAACACAATTACAATTAAAGATAATATGTATTGTTTTACTTCCCCCACCTCCTTTCCAATCTAGAATACTCTATTGCCAAACTAAACCCTATGAATATAGAAATGTTCGTTCTATTCCCCTTTTAAGCTTTTGTCTTCCAGATACCTTCCAAATCTACATAAAGATCTGTAATCCCTGCAAAGTGGGTTTTCTTTGCTATGGTTTCTCCTTCTGCTCAGAATAATGAAAAACTCACCATATTCCTTCTCCATTATATTTTAATAGGTTAATTAAGAAACTGCATCTGAAAATTAGCATCAAATTTAAACCTGAACTTGACAAACAAGGGCCAGTGTTTATGGTTTTAAATTCCCTGAAGAAGTGAAGGTAGGGCAGGAGGAAGATAGAGACCTGGGCAAGGAGAGGCCCCCACCTGGTCTTCTCCCAAATCCAGTTTCCATTAAGTTTGGTAGCACTCCTTTTCGGAAGGGGGGGAGTGGAAATCAATTAATTACAGGTGATGGAATTATCTATAGGAGTGAGTAGAAAATAATGGCTAATAGTCCTTCCTAAATTGTAGCAGGAGTAAGAGGAATGAGGAAGAGTGAAAATTTCTCAGGTTTGTTACTACTGACTCTACTCCTGCCTTTCAACCTTTTGCCAAAAAAAATAATAATTAAAATCAGAAAAGTTTTTAAAGTACTGGGAGAGGAAATAATAAAAGGAAAATTTCTCACATTTAGGAAAAAATATGAGATATTAGAAAATATTAACAGCTAATAATACACTGTATAGTGCTTACTCTGCGCTGAGCACTCTTCTAAGCATCTGACACTTACTAACTCCTTTATTGTCACAATCCTAGGAGGCTGAGAAGATTACTAACCACATTTTACAGCTGAGGAAATGAGGCACAGAGAGGTTAAGTAGCTTGCCAAGAACACACAGCTAGTAAGCTTGTATTTGAACTGAGGCAGTGCAGCTCCAGAATCTGTTTTGTTTTTTAACCATTAGGCAGCGTTACCTCTTTATGCTTTCACCCCCATTTCACAAGAATTTATTGAGCTGCCTATGTTTAGTAGGATGAGGGCGCAGAGATTTTCAAAGGAAGTTAAAACAGGATGTAGCTGAAGCTCGAATCACCAAGGGCGAAGGGGCTGGGCACAGATTGCCGGGGTTTCCATTTGAGTAGTCGGGCAACAATACGGATTTGGAGTATTCAGGGCAACCCAGAGCCAGACCTTCCAAGACCTTGCTTCCTTGGGGCTAGAGAGCAGCAGGAAGCTGCCCCAGAGAATCTCCTGGTGGAATTCGCCACATGAAAGGGGTCATCTCCTGCTCCAGGCTCCCCACGCTGCATTCCTACAGCTCATGAGCTGTGAGACCTGAGCTTGACTGTTCCCATCCTCACCTGAGTTTCTGGTCACTAGACAATTTCTTCCAGAGCAGCATCCACATCAGAACCCATGCTGAGCCCCTGTGCCTTCCTTTCCACCCTGTCTTTCTTTTATTACTGTCCTGGGAACATCTATTGTCCTTCTCCATTCATAGAACAGCCAAACGTCAGCCTCGGGAGGAGCCCGGGTGATGACTTGTTTGGGGATTCTCAGCCAGGGCTGGGAGTTATTGAAAAGGACCATTTGTCTACACTAGGGAATAGAGAGCAGCTCAAGATTCTTATGTTGTTCAAAAGGAGGTGGGGATTTGTTTAAAAGCTTAGAACTGATACTCTGATTCAACTTCTTCATTGCACAGCCAGGAGCTGGGGCCCAGAGAAGTGAAGTGACTCTAGGGGAGTCATGGAGCCAGTTAAAAGCTGATGGGAAGCTAGGACCCAGACCCAGTGTCCTTGGATCTCACTGGAACTGTTAACCACCACATGCTGAAGGGAGGCACCTGGGCTCTCACCCCCAGGGACTCCTACTCAGACTGCCTCCTGGACTCTTCCAGAGATAGTCACAGCCGAGTGTTTTCACACACCACTATCTTCAACTCTTTCTCTCTTAGTCCATAAATCACCCTTTAATAAGAGAAGAAGTCATTGATTTCACCTTCCCCCCATGTTTATTTCTGTATTCGTTGTCTGTCCTACCCTGATCTTTCTCCTGGATTCTTCCTTTCACTGTCCTTATTTCTCTTTAGTTTTTTGCAACCAGTTACTTGTGAGCTTCGGGATGGCCAGTGGGGGGTTTGGGCCAGCCCCATATCCACCGTACCTGCTTCTTCACAGCCGGCTTTTCATGGCCTGCCTTTGGGGGTTTGGCCTCACATCTCCCTCTCGACTTGTCCACAAGGCAGCAAGAGGGCTGTGTGCTACTACAGGGTCTCTGCTGGTGACCTCTGAAGACCACGTAGGTCGTATTCAGAACGTAGCCAGCCAGCAACCTCAACACACACACAGAATAACTGAGTGGTTTATCTTAACATCCACTTTCCCCAGTTCCTACCTCACAATCCCAGATGGAGCCACGTGGAACTATCCTGATTCCTGCCCTACAGGTATGCTCAGCCCTTAACTCCCCTCCCCAATCCCCATTTCACTTGAAAGAAAGATGAGGAGAACCACTCTTGTGGAATGCTGACTCTGGGGCAAGAATCTTGATAGGTCCTTTGCATAGGAAAACTATGAGATGTTATTAATCTCACCATTTTGCAGATGCGGAAGCTGAGCTGTTTTACCAATTTGACCTCTGTCTCACAGTTCTTAAACGCTGACATTGGGGCTGGAACCCCAAATCCGTCGTGGACACAATCCAAGCTCTCCCCCCCCCCATCCTCATCTTTGCGCCAGTGTTATCAGTCATTCTGATTTCAGTCATGTTCCTGGAAGACCCTCGGGTGAATTAATCAGTCACCACATTTCAATATGATGCCGTGCTCTATCTCTCAATGGCACCTGTATATGTGTCTTGTTCTTCATGCCCCATTGCCCTTCCCGACTTGCAAAGTGCTCCCTTCCCCTGCTAGCTTGCACCTCCTTTCTTTTCTCCTTGGGTCTCTGCAGAGGAAGTAATTAAAACTGACAGACAATGAGGAACTTCCTCTTCTGCTCTTGTTCCCTCTCTCGCCACTTGAGTTTTGTTTTCTCCATGTATGGGGTCCTCCCACGCCTGTCTCTTCCCCTTCACGCCTGAAATTCAGACTTTTTCCTCAGGTGCTTCAGTAAAAAGTTAGCTCCTAGAGACAGTTGCCCCGGCTCTTGGTCAGCACATGATTTGCCTCTCTGCCAGCTGGTTTCCACTCTGCCATCATCAAATAATATTTGCTTCACAATTAAATCTCTCGCCTCCCTCCAGGCCACTGACAAGGGAGCTTGAATCTTAGCGTGTTGGGAGCCCAGCAAGGCAAACATCATTTTTCAGGGAGGAGTGGGGGCTGAGACTTGGTTGAAAGCCACAAGTCTTGTCAGGAACAGAGCACTGACCAGAATCTCAACTTGAGACAGTGGATGGTTTTTCTTAGAGTCTAACGGTTCATCCAATATACCAGAAATTCTCCAAGGTTGCTTCAAAAGTGCAACTGAGGTGATTTTCCACTGAAATAGACAATGGGGGTCTTCTAATATGCAAGGGGAGAAGGATAATTGGTAGATTTTTATCATTTTTGTGTCTTCCCAAAAATTTTCTAAACCTATAAAGATATCTCCTACGAATCTGAACAAAATAATCATTCATAACAAAATACTGTCAAAATATACGAATATATCGATGTATTTGGTATACTCAGTTGTTTTACAACTGTTTTGCGAACACACCCATACAACGGAGTTACAGTTTTTGCTAATAAAACCACTTCCTGAAATGGAATTTATTACATCAATACTTAATTTCATGATTTTCCCATGGGAGTCCCTGGACTGGATTCTTTGAAGGGGAGGGTGAGGGGACAGCGGAGACTGAGTTTTCTTTTTCCTCCCTCGAATAATTCAAATGCAAGATTAGCCTTGGGCAGCTGGGACCAGAGCACATGCCCTGGCTGCCTGGGATACTGGAGTTCCTGCCCTGGAGCTCCTGCCCCAGGAGGAGCCTGGGATGGGGAGAAGAGGCCAGAGCTGGCTGCATGCAGACGGCACAGCTTCTCCTTTCCGCCTCAGGGTTTTCTGTTCCTTTTCTTTTCTCCCACTAGGCTTTTCCAGATAACGATTAGATTCAGCTCCCACTCCCTAGCGCATTGCCATGACAGGCCTCCTGTCCTAAGCCCTCCAGGGAGGAGCTGGCACTTTGACCACTACAGTTTGGAATCCCCTAGTTGCTTGCAGGATGCCAACATCTTTGGATAAAAGTGGGGAGAAAATAATGGTTGCCTGACCACACATAGTTTGGAATGTTTGTGAGTACTTCTCTTCAGTGAGTTACAAAGACACTGAACACATTCACAAAATAAACTGTCTTGACCAACAGCAAATAGTGAAAAAGACATAGGCACTAAGAAATGCTCCCCATTCAGGCTTCCATGGCGAGATCCTCCTGTCTTGCAGAAGTTTTAAACTCGATAGCAAACCTACTCGATAGCAAACTGTCTCTTCTTCCGGGTGTATGAAAAACGAAAAAGGTCACCCACTGATTTCAGTAGTGAAACTTTAGCTCATGGAAGGCCAGACGTGCGATGTGGTGGGCAGCGTGCAGACAAGCAGGAAGCTACATGTCATAGAGTTACTTGTCCTTCGCAAAGCAGGAGGTGGTGGTCACTGGCCTCGATGGGCTGTACATTCCCTTGCCAACAAAATCAACCAGTCCTCCTCAAAATTTTGCAGCAAGACCTGTGAGGGATGCTGCCTCTTCTATAGAGTGTAAGTGGGAGACTAAGTCCATCTTCAGAGCAAGAGGAGAGCAGGGTTCTAAGAGGAGCCACAGGCAGACTCCGGAGCAAAGCCTGCCATGCTGGTGTGCGTGAGAATTACCTGGTGTGAGGCTCACGCTCTCTCTCCCACTGTCATTCTGATTGAGTTGATCTGGTTTGGAGGGGCCAGAGACTTCGGATTTTGTAACCCAAGCCAGCTGGTTGGAATGGGCAGCCAGGGTTGAGAACCACTGGCTGGACTCCCTGTCTGTTGGATGACTTGTTCAAAGCCTCACTAAGAAGCATGGTGGCCCCTTTAAGAGCAAAACGAAAAGCCTCTTTTCACGCATTTGGTGCCAGAGACCATGTCCCCAATACCTCATTTTATGCACAAGCTCTCGATACAGGAAATGGTGCAGCTCCTGAAGATGATAATGCCTGGGTTCTTAAAAAGCCTAAACTCAACCGCTCTCTGGTGCACAGTATGGGACACAAACAACCTTCAGCTCGGAGACTCAAAAACAGAAAGCCCACAGCCTTTAGGCAAGTTCTTGAACCTCGCTGGTCTCAGAGTCCTCTACAGAATAGTGTTGGACCCACTAGACCACCCCCGAACTCCTTGAAAACTGTGTAAATTTACGGTGTTTCATTCAATGTATCTGATTGTTTCAATCTGTACTCACCTGTTCTTTCCATCTACAAAATAGAAGTAAAACACAGCAAACATATACATTCTTAGTTTTAAATGCCAAAAAATTTGTAAACTTTCTTCGTAGCTAAATTCCATCTTCAGTGTATGAGTTGAAGCAAATCAAGTCTGGTCAAGGCTTACGCTGGAGGAAGGTAATGTGAGACCTGGGCTTGTTTTGACATGCCTCTGAAGGACATGTTCTGAAAGAGGAATCGGGGGCTAGGGGCACATTTCACTTTTCTCTCAGAGCCCTGAGTATGCTCTATTAAAACTGATTTCCAAAAGAACCTGCTAAGCTCTTCTTGATGCGATTCTCTTGAAAAATTGCTAAAGAGTATGGACTTCCTATGGCAGATTTCAAGGCTTGGATTTCCACGGGTTCTTAATTCACGTGCAAATGTGACCACACCTGCCATCTGTCACCAGGCAGGAACGGGGACATGATATAAAGTGGTAAAACCCTAGGAATTTAACATTTGCACAAGTGAGACTGGCAGTTTGCCATCCTGTCTATGCACATGGATTTCCTTTTCTGACTGATTTCTTTTGTAGAAAGAGTAATTACCTTTATTACTAACATTGCTTCTGTTACTACCTCTAGGCAAATCATTAATAGTCAGCTCTGTCATTTAACAGCATTATAGTGCTTGGACTTTTACACCCCCAAAACTAACGACAGACAGATATGCACGTATATATGTACTTACACATATATGTACATGTGTGCATATATGTAGTTTTAAATGTGAACACACACATATACACCATCATCATCGAAATCAACATCAGCCATTCATTTGATTAATCACCTATCACAGTCTCTACCCTCAAGAAGCTTGCAACGTAATGAGAGAGAGAGAATACAGAATATCCATAAAAAGAGATGAATAACCATGTATAGCAGAAACTATTGGTTCTCAAAGTATGGTCCAGGGACCTCTGAGGGACCCCGAGACTCTCTCAAGAAGCCACCGGGGAAAAACTCTTTCCATAATAATACTAAGATGTTACGTGCTTTTTTTTCACTCACATTTCTCATGAGTGTATGGAGTTTTCTAGAAGCATATCTGTGATATTGCAACAAATTGAACACAGAGCAGACAAGGAATCTAGCTTTCATTAAGCCAGAAATTAAAGAGATTGGCAAAAATGGAAAAAGCGTGTCACTCTTCTCATAAAACATTTTGGCTTTGAAAATTTTGCCTACTCTTTCAATAAAAATATGTTAGCAATCTTTAAATGTAATGAATTTATCATTATTTTTAAATGAGTGTTTAATCTAAAAATCTATTTTCTCAGTTTTAATTTCAGATCAGGTACATATATGTCAACAGATACAATCCACACAAACGAAAGCTTTTGAGTGTGCTCATATGTGTTAAGAGTATAAAGAGTCCTGAAACCAAAATGTCTGAGACTTGCTGGCCTCGACCACGTTCCTCCTCTCCTTTCATCCAGGTTTCACCTATTGGATCCAGACAGCCACCTCTTCCATGAGGCTTTCCATGATTTCTCTTCCCCTTCCTCAGCCACACAGAAAGGGTCTAATAATTATTCAGACAACCGGTGTGCACCAAGTCCTGCCCTAGGGGCTTTCTCATATAGTAGATGTTCCCTCTCACTTGGGATCTTTCTGTCCTTCATTGCTCATGGGATATTCTTACTTTGTAAAACAGGCTACCATTTCTATTAAATTATAAGCTCCTTAAGAGACCTCTACCTACCTTTATCTTTGTGTCCTAAAAATTGATAAGTGAATAACGAATGCTAACTGGCAAAATATGACTTAGAGATGAACTGAGCAGGAGTGCCGAGGGAACACCTACCCTGAGGAAGTGTGACAAAGAAAATGAGATTCGAGGTGGATCTGAAAGATAGAGGAGGGCTTCCGTAAGTTAAACGGAAGGGGGAAGACATTTCAAAGTGGGAGTAACGTGAGCAAGGACACACAAATAGGGATTCTCAAAGTACACTCAAAGAACAAAAGAAACATTAACGCTAAAACTGGCATTAAGATTTGTATGAGGAGAAGCAAAGGAGCAGACAGAAAATGGAGTTTGGACTGTCTGAAAGAAATGATCACATAAAGCCTTCTGGTTTCCTGAGGATGAGAAAAAGAGAAGTAATAACATTCTGCGGCTTATTTCCTAACATGAAAATTTGATATTAAAGGAAAAACTAAGCTAGAATTCAGTAGAAAGGGATAGTAAACAAAGAGCTCTTCCCACATAGGGAAGCCAACCCTGCTCTTTTGTTAAAAGACAACGTCCAGCTGTTTAATGCATCCTATACTTCCCTTGAAATACCGTAAAGTTCGAGTTGTTTAATATTTCTAACAATTGTATTTTTATTTTGTAAAAACTTGATCAAAATAAGGTCAGGAGGTCTCATAAAAATGGCAACTGATTTTTTTTTTAACTTACGCTCACAAAAGAAGTATTTGAAATACATCAGGCATTTCAAAGTCATTTTTTTTCTACTGAAGTGAGTACCCCTTCTTTGTAAACAAGAATAATATTTTCCTAATAGACATACCATAGTTTCCATCCCCATGCAAAGTTCTACAAAAGTCTTCAAACATTTTGAACATTCAAAGTATTTAAAACTGGTTAAGTATTAAGACTGTATAACCAATTTTATAAGTTGAATTAACATGTAACTTGCTTTTAGTATATTTCTAATTAACAATTGACAAAAACACCCAAAAACCAAAAAAAAAAAAAAAAAGTAAAGAAAGCTGACATTCATCCTTTCTGGAGTGGATCGGAAAGTTAAAGAGGGGAAGCCTTGATCTCAGCGAGTGAAAGGGAGAGGTAACATGCAGACATCCTACCTCGTGGGAGCCATTATCCAAGCCAGTGTTCTGTTGGTTTCGTATTTGTTTTGATAATGTAACAACAAAAGACGGAGAGGGGATGGTTTAGGTGAAATATGAAACCTGATGAAACTATATAAATATTTGCTACCAGTAGCAAAATAATAGAGTTGTGATATTGTGAGTCTTCTTTAGCATATTTTAGATATATGAAATAGCTGATAGGTATTTAACAATTAGAGGAGGGGTGCCTATGTGGCTCAGTGGGTTAAGCTTCTGACTTTGGCTCAGGTCATGATCTCAAGGTTCTGGGTTTGAGCCCCACATCAAGCCCTGCATTGGGCTCCGCACCCAGCAGGGAGTTCGCTTGTCCCTCTGCCTCTCCCCCTGCTCATGCTCATTCATGCTTGCTCTCTCTCTCAAATAAATAAATAAAATCTTAAAAAAACAACAACACCCAAAAAACAACTAGTGAAAACATTTCTTGTACAGGTGTCGTTCATTAGAGGTGTTTTCTTATAATCAGTTAATCAAAACACTATTGTTATTATATTTATTTTTTGAGAGAGAAAGAGAGAGCAGGAGGGAAGGGCAGAAGGAGAGGAAGAGAGAGAATCTTAAGGAGGCTCCTCGCCAGACATGGGGCTCAATCTCACAACCCTGAGACCATAACCTGAGCCAAAATCAAGAATCAGATGCTCACCAACTGAGCCACCCAGGCACCCCCAAAACAATTTTATTAGAGGCCATACATCCAGAAATAAAAATAAGCTTATAAAATTATTTGTACTGCTATCCCCTTAATAGAATGGAATTTTTCTATTTTAAGTTTTCAGAAAGTGTCTTACCTTTACTGACGTACCATACAGATTACATAGGCAAACATTTGTCATTTTCCAAACCAAGAATTCTTTTTTACAATTCTTAGATAAAATAAACGTTGCCTCTATACACTGGCATACATATGTCTTATTCTATATGCATATACTCACACCCCATGCCACATAGAGGCAGCAGCGGGAGAGTGGAAAAACCATGGATTTAGAGAAACCTCGGCATCCAGTTATGATGCGCTTACTAAGTGTAGACATGAACGAAGTCACTTAATTTCCCTGAACTCCAGTTTCCTTTTTTATAAACTGATTATAATAATTACCTCTCTGCTTACCTCAGAGAATCACGGTAATACTCCAAAAAGATGACATATAGGAAAACATTTTGTACAAAGATATCATTTTCATAAAATATTTAAATACATTTCTTATGCTCTAAGGGCTCAGTTTCAATAACAGCTATCTTTGTTAGGCAAAAGTTGAGTTATGAAACTAAAAGTACAACTTTCCATATGATGTGGAGTTTCCTGTTCTGTGTTTTACAGAGCCATGTCCCAGATGCACGACTATTTATTACCATATGACCAACTCAAGCTTTGATTACAGTTATTAGGACATGAAGATATTGACAGAGGTGAGATCTCTGTTGTGAAATATAAGAACCATGAAAATCTAAAATGTCATGAGGCATCATTCTTCACTCCTGGACTGTAAGAACCAAGAAGGTGGAGGATAATTGCAACAAAATGAGTAGGATTGGAAATAGAAGGTAAAACATTGCCTTACTGATGAATTTACCAACTAGACTTTCCGGCTAGTACTAGGAGGTCATGCTGACACCTGGACTTTGATGCACCCATGGGGCTGACCCAAGGGCAGTGAGAAGGAAACCAGTCCTCCTTCCTGGGGCTTTGTTTCTGCATGCTGCTGGGCTCCACGGCAGGTACCTGTCTGCCCCACTGGCCTGATGCCTTTGTGATAGCCCAGGGCCTGGGGTAGGAGCTCCCTCTTGAACCTCCCCCTCACTCTCAGTCCATGCTCCATACTGACTCCCAAAGGGCTTCTCGTTGTCTGTTAAACTGCTGCTCTGGATCCAGGTTTCCTGTGCCTTATGCTGGTGACAGTCATCTTAACTGATCAACTGAGTCCAAGAGTCTCACACTGAAATGACTACAGCCACCAGAAAGAAAAAGTAGATGGGAAAATGGGCCAACGGAATCGTCACCCTGAACAGTGCCTGAACCACGGGAGCATGGTTCCATGGAACCAATGACCTCTGAGCTGGAGCCAGTTGTAACATTACAGAAAGATAGCCCCTCCCCAGGCATTCTGATAGTCTAGAGCCTCTGGGTGAAGGGAGAAGAATGTACGCCAGAGGGCAGGACACACACAAGTCAACAAGGCAAGCCCAATACCCAGATGAGGAAGTCACAGATCATTTAGCAAGTTATTAGCAAAGATAAAAATAAGAACAGTTTATTATTTCCAGTTAATCCAAAAGATTGTCACTAATTTAGAGAGTCACAGAGTAGTTACCCTAGATGGGACTTGAAGATTACCTTGTTTCATTTTTCAGATGAAAATATCAATGCACAGAGACTCTTCTAAACTCAACTACATTAACACCACATGCACAGCTTACTCTCCAAGACAGAGGCATTGAAGCAAATATGTTGTCCTGCATCTGATCTCCTTCATGTAGGTATAGACTTTACTACATGCTGCATAAATGTCAGGCCACCACTTCTCAGGCATGAAGGTCAGGAGATGTTATCAGTGGTCAGTATATTCTCTATCACTGATTATAATACCAACACCCAACAATTGTCTCCATTTCAACCAGGAAACCAGTCAAATGTGACAAATGTGCCCTTGTTACTCAACAAGTCTCTGGAAAGCAATGCTCTGCTATTTGCAACTTTTGAAAACCAAAAATGACTCAACCAAAAAAATGATTTGATTGAATTACCTTGTAGAAATTACCTTTAAAACCAGTGAGCCTGTGAACTGCAAATGGGATCTCAACCATCCTGGAAGGAGGCCATTACCATCTTTATCTAAAGAAAGCCAGTTTGCAGCCATGGAGAAAGCAAGGTCTAAAGTTCATAGACCCGTACAAGAGATCTGTCTGGCTGACAACTCTGCCATAGTTGGGGAAGGAGCCACTCTTCTTATGTAATGGGAAGTTGGCTTTCAACACAGGGCACCACGAGTGGCTCCCAGTGAAAGCGACGTGTGCTATATGGTGTCTGTCACTCACGGAAACTGGTTTAACAGTCATGTCCGGCTTTGTTAATATCATGTTTTACCAGGAGGGTTTTATAGATCTCATGTTATTACTCAAAAAAGGGGGGGGGCGATTATTAATCAGGTCAGTACCTATCCTCCCATTTAACTGATGGAGAAACCAGGGTGAGTATTTGGCCTTTCCAGCATCCTTCCAAGGTGAGTCACTTTGAAGTATCACACCTGAAATGCCATGGCCCAGAGCCCTGACCACAGCAGTGGCCCCCTAAATTGTGGTAAAAAATAAGAGAAAGGGGACCCAGATCTAGGAGGGATTCATCTTTGGGGTTGAATTGGTTGATTTAGGGCAGAAGGAGGGGTGGTCTCTATCTTTTCAGAAAAGTATAGTTTTGACCTTAAATTTTTTTCAAACCATCATGGGACCATGTTCTCCATTACGAACAATTTCCAAGTGTGATTTCAACTGGAAATTTTATTCGCTCATTCAGGCACGATCTCTGTCATTTAACAAAACACTGCTTCAGTGTAGAAATAAATGTGTTTCAGGGGTGTACTATGTCTAATGCACAGAGTTCTTACTTCTACTCACAAAGAACTGGCCTATTACCTATTAGCTCATGCTCAGAGGGGAGGTACCAACTATTCAGGTCAAGTTTTTCAGAGGGGGAAAAATGTGACATGCCTATACAATAAAATCCTTCACATTTATACAGAAGTTTAAGAAGCATTTTTATATAATTAATGTAATCCTCACAAAACCCTTGTTTTATAGATGAAGCCCCAAAGGCTCGGGGGGTGTTAAAACTTACCCAAAGGTCCCTGGCTTCTAAAATGCTGGAGTCAGAGTCTGGCAATGCCTCTAGCTCTGCTGCTCCTTCGGACACATGCCCCCACCCCCACCCCCCCTCCTCTAGCTCTACTTCCCCAAGTAAAGAAGGAAGCCATGCTTTCTCCATCTAGTGCTCATCTCTGACCATGAGATAAATGGCTTCATGCTCTTTTCCACAGCACAACCTTCCCCTGCTTTGCATTGTTGGCAACATCCTAAGTCGTCGTATCCATGATGAGAAGGGCCACACTGGCCTTCCTCCTTACCCTCTCCCCAAACCAAGCATGATGCCTGTCTCTTATTGCAATAGATATCTGTAGAACGAAAGAAAGAAGGAAGGGGAAAAGGGAGGAAAGCAGGCAAGAAAGGAGAAGGGGAGAGGGAAGAGAGGAAGGAAAGGAGGGAGCAATCTTAGAAAACTCTTCTCATTACAAGCTAATCATGTAGTAGTTTCTTTAAGTACTTACTGTGTGCTTGTATTCGCTAGAATATTAGAGAAACAGGATCCCAGTAAGGATCCCACTGTCAGGAAAATTATAATATAGTAAAAAGATAACAAAAGGGATCAACTGGAGAAAACCCCAGCATGGGACAGACTGTCAGAGTGGGGGGTGGTTAGAGAGGGAGAGCAATGGGGCAGGAGAACTCCAGGACTAGGGGCCCTGGGAGAACCTGAAGCTACCCTGAGATCTCACTTTAAAGACAGAAGAAAGCAGCCTCTCAGGAGTGCAGGCTGGCACAGGAAGAACTGGATTCTCGCGTTTTATGTGATCTATGTGCATTACGTGCGACAAGCCGAGAACACCACGAAGTGACACTGGCTACTCTGTGGGCATCAAGTGGCTCTGTGAGTCATTGCTAGAATGTCAGAGGGATTTCTTAGTCAGAAAACTGTCTCTGCCTTGCTGTTTATGATCAACAACTTAGACAAACCGGAGTCTAAAGAGCAAACAAGTTGGCACAGGGCCCTGGGCCCCTGGGATGCAGGCCGTGCCCCCTTGGTGGTGAAAGCGCCCTCTGCCCTTGCATCAGCCTATCTCCACTGCAGCGAGCGTGAGACTTCTGCATTTATGCCCCTGCTCTTCGCTTAGCATTTCACTCAAGGGGGACTGACCAATGTTGACCCAAACACAGTGCACCCACGATATCTTAAAATAATCATTATTTGTGGAATCGATGTGTTATTTCCACATACAAATATTTTAAAATTCCTGATCTAAGTCACTTTACACGATTCCCATTGGGCAGACTATGGCACACACAGCTTGCAACTGAAAATGAAAATCTTCACTGAAGGAAAAGTGGTTTTCGTGATTTAGATTGGAATCGGGTTTTTTTGTTTGTTTGTTTTTTTAAAAAGACTTTATTTATTTGACAGAGAGAGAGAGAGACAGAGAGTGCAAGCAGGGGGAGCTGCAGAGGGAGAGGGAGAAGCAGGCTCCCGGCTGAGCAGGGAGCCCAACATGGGATCCGAGGACCCTGATATCATGACCCGAGCCAAAGGTAGATGCTTAACTGACCCAGATGCGCCTAGATTGGAATAATTAAAAAAGTTCAGATTTGGGGCACCTGGATGACTCAGTCGGTTGGGTGTCGGACTCTTGATTTCAGCTCATGTCTTGATCTTGGGGTCATGAGTTCAAGCCCTGTGTTGGGCTCCATGCTGGGTGTGGAGCCTACTTAAAAGTAAAGGAAGGAAGGAAGGAAGGAAGGAAGGAAGGAAGGAAGGAAGGAAGGAAGGAAGGAAGGAGTTTATGTCTTGCTGGACAAACATTTATAACCTTTTAATCACTTAATATTTGGGGCCTCAATTTTCTCATGAGTACAATGCTTAAGTGGAGAAAGAAATATTCTACCTCATTGCTTTCAGCCCCAGATTCAGAGCATTTGATCTCTTTTTATCCCTGAAGTAGCAAACAACACTAAAAGGCGTGCAGTCTCCCCTGGAGGAACTTTCAGAACCCTGAATATTTTGAATGACTGGAAAAGTAATATTAGCCCGCTCCTCAGGACTGTCTCAAATAGACCACTGTCTCTCCCCCTGTAACTGAGATTCAGCAAAGGACCTGGAGATTTGGAGATGCTACCAGCAGATAATTTTAGTAGTGTTTGTTTTCCTGAAGTATTATCAAGTCATTTTTTGCCCTAAAAAAAAAAATCAAATAATCCTGCAACCAAACATTCAAAATCCCGGCAAAACCAAATCCCAGTTTTTGACCCAGTAGACCTATTTTAGCCCTAGTTTTATCACTGAACTACCTCAGTGACTTTTGATGCCCAACGCTTAGGGCCTTGCACGACTTGCACTCTTAGGAAGGGGTGGAGGGAGGGGAGAAAGGAAGAAAGCTTTCCATGTCCAGTTCCCAGGTTTACCTGAGGGACACAGGAGATAATTGGTGTAAAAGTACTTCATAAAATTTAATGTGTTCTACAAATGAAAGGGATTGTATTTTTTATCATGAAGCCATTGTTCGTGTGATTGGAGGAAGCCAGATCTATAGCGTAAACATGGGTTATAAACATAAGTCTAAAAGTTAATGCCTTTAGCAAAGGAAGCATTATTTTTGTTATTATCATTACTGAAAGGGCAGGACATTCTGAATGCTAACAATCAGAAGAAAACTCATCAGAGGGAGCTCCACCCTTTAAAGATTATTAAACCTTGCAACAACACAGGTAACTAGGCAACTGGGGTACCTCCTACCCTGAAGCAATGCAGATGACAGTGGCATAAGTCACCCTTTCCTTGGTATCGAGCACAACTGCCACTAAGAACACCACCCAATGTCCAGGTAATGACAGCACCCACATGGGTCAGCGTCCCCTCCCCATGACATGACAGACACCTAGGATGCCATAGGGAATCTCCACCTAAGGATCTTGGTCAACCAAGGACACTTCCAGAAAAGCTGACCTCCAATTTCTATTTGCTCTTTCAGGCCACATAGGAACTTTTCCAGGCAGAAAGGAATACCTCTCTTACCTGAGTTGGCGTAATCAGGACAAGCAGCGTGAAGCGTCACCAGTCAAAAACAATGGTGGGGCTGGGTTACTCTTGATTTTCTGCACATCTTGCAGGGCAGAACTTTTCCTGAAAATCCTGAAGTTCAGATGTTTACAATTATAGGCAATGAGGCTCAAAGAGCCAGCCTCATGGATCACTTGTGTTTTATTTTTGGTTTTGTTTTCATTAGATGCAACACTGAGCTGAGCCATGAGCCTTCCAGGGAGTTGCATAAGCTCAGCTTTTAGAGATTGTGTTTCATGGTCACGGGAAAAAAAAAAAAATTGGATTTAATAGGTTTTCACAATCATACTATCTACTTAACCTTCCAAGATCATTACTCACTTAATTGCAAGCCCCAAGGAAAGACCAGAGGGTAGAGGCTACACTAGGCAATCATAATGATAAAAAAAGTAGATTCTTCATAATTGATGTAAAATCTAAATATAATATCAAAAATCACTTCGAGTGTTCTGATCGAAGCCCCTTAGATTTGAAATAACTGGACTTCTTTGAGAATTACTCCTGGGACAAAATGGATACTTATGTATTTAAACATAAATATATATTTACATGTGCCTAAAACAGATTATATGGATCCATAGTGACCTCATAGAAGCCTCAAGATATGAGTGCCAGGCTTTTGCTGTACTGTAGCTTTGTACAAGGACTCTCCTTCCATTATAGATGAGTAACTACACTGAGGAATTCTGAGGTCCGTTCTAACATTGTGCGCCCATATCAGAGTGGAGAGCATACAGAACACATCACATACGCCCAATAAGGGTGCCTCTGTCCTGTAGGAAGTGAGTTCTCTGCTTAGCTCTAGAGTCCCACAACAGGTCGTTCAGGTTATAAGAAGCTTTAATTAGCTGTTCTACAAATGAGAGCATTCTTCAATCTCCAAAAGATGTTTTCCCTCTTGACACCGTCTCAAGGAAAATCTTGAACGAAAGACTTACTCTAAATCTGGTTCTTATTCTCTCATTTACTTCTGTGGGATTAAAGCAAAACAAAAGCACTTTTTTGTTCTTTTTACTCTCTATACAGAGTGTACTATAATTGGATTCCTCATTCCCATTCCAAACCAAAGCATCAGATCCACGTTGCTTCTGCCAAGTTTTTTCTTCAAGCTGCAATGTCCTTGTTTGTGCTCACTCCCAGTGTTCCAGGTTACTCTGTCAAGCCAGGCTCCCACTGCCCCACATCCTCCCACAGAGGGCTTGTTATGTTGTTGGGACGGCTCAGTAAGGGGATGGAGTCCAGAGCGTCCACAGTGCGACTGAAATGTAGCCCCAGGAGCACTGAATCGTGGGGTACGGGCAAAGCTGTTAGCTGCAGATGACTGGCCGCCGGAGGACCATCACACCAAAGTGTAGCAAACATTAGCAGTCTCTCCACGCTCCAAATGGTCCCATGAACCAGGGCTGGGAAGGACTTTCCTGGTCTAGGTCTACAGCTTCCCGAAGTCTGCCCTGAGCCTGAGAAGCAGAGAGACTCACAGGCCTTCGGTTCCTCTGCAGTGATGCTGTGTGTAGGTGGATAAAGGAAAGAAACAACCGTCTTTTTGAAAAATGAGTCTTTCTGTAAGTTGCAGTGGAACAGAGAAAAAGTATATGTTCCTGATAAGCCGTGTCTTTCAGGGGTTTGTGGAAAGGAAGGAGATTGTATTGTAATAAAATTAAAATGTTAAAAATCTATTTTATATTAAGTAATCCCTTGATGAGGTGGGCCAAAAAAAAACCGATTTGGTTAAATTACCATTCTAATTTTCAAAAGGATGTTTTCAGGGAAGGTTGGTGTTTGATTACTCGGTGCCTACCACTGAAAGGGCACTCCCGAGTATTCTGTATAGCCCACATCGGTGGCCACCACAATGGCACAGAACAGTCACGATTTGCTCCCATCTTTGTCCCTCCCTACCCCATTCCATTGCTCCCCTCCTCTGACTTATGGCCAATACTAGCAGAGCTCACATTCTCTGTCTCTTTTCCAAAAGCAACCCACTCTTCTCAGTGTGCTTCCCATCATCCTCAGGTATCACTCCTGACCCCGAGTTTGCTGTGTAGGATCTGGACATTGGTATCCCAATAACAGAGCCACAACCAAGAAATCTCTTTAGGACAACCTGCTCCAGGGATAATACAGGCTGAGCTTGGCAGGCGCACCCTGTGGAAGCCCTGAACTTCAGAGGGTCCAACAACTACTCCATCTTCCCAAGGCTCCTCCAGGAGGGGCATGTTCTCCAACTCTGTATATACTACCCTCATCCACATCCACATGAAACGTTCTAGAACCATTTGCCTTCTCTCCCCCAGCAAACACTGAAGCAGGATGCAAAACTTATTTTAATAGCATTGGCCCTCATTCAAAAAACATCTATTGAGAACCTACTCTGTAAAGCACCATGCTAGTTGCTAAGAATATGGAGATGAAAAGACAGGTAGACCAAAGTGGTGGTGGTGGGTGTTAACAATAGTGATTAAGGTCATCCCAGTTCCTTTGTTCTGACTCCATGATCACTAGTAAACTCTTAGTTTTATAGGGGCTTTAAAACACTTGGACATACCTGGTCTTATTTGATCTTCACAATAATCTTGTTGAGTAGGGATTGTTCATATTGTAGATGAAAGAAACTGAGGCTCAGAGGTGCTGAGTGACTTAACCTCAAGTCACATAGCTAGTAAGTGGCAGAATATGAAATTAAACTTAAAACTTGTGACTGTATGTCCACTGCTTACTCCATATCTTATCTAGTCTCTTGAGGGGCAAGGTGGGAAGTGTTTTTCCAGAAATCTTTGAGTGGTACCACAACAAAACAGTCTTGAACACCTACCATATGCAAAACCAGCCCTGGCCTCTGGGGAAAAAATGTAGCAATACAAAGATGAATGCAACATGGTCCCTACTCAAAGGAGTTTAGTGAAGGGAAGAAAAAAATCACTGGCTGTGAACCAATTCAAGGAAGCTAATGAATCAGGGGAAAGTGAAAGTGAAAGTGCCATGTGGGGGTTAGAACCTGAAGGATCCAGGGGCGCCTGGGTGGCTCAGCCGTTAAGCGTCTGCCTTCAGCTCAGGTCATGATCCCAGGGTCCTGGGATCGAGCCCCACATAGGGCTCCCTGCTCGGCAGGAAGCCTGCTTCTCCCTCTCACACTCCCCTTGCTTGTGTTCCCTCTCTTGCTGCCTCTCTCTGTCAAATAAATAAATAAAATCTTTAAAAAAAAAAAAAAAAAAAAAGAACCTGAAGGATCCAGATTGAACTTGGGCATTGTGTTTGGGAGGGGCTCTCTTTGTCCTCCATCCCAGTTGCTCTCAGGCCAAGAAGCAAGAAGTAGCAATATGGTTTTCCATGTAGACTTTTCTATCATAGAGAAAGGGAGCTGCTCAGTTGACATAAGGATGTTGACTTCTAAGAATTATCTCCTAAATTAGTAAGTTGGAAGAATAATTTATTTTAACAACAATCCAAAAACGTCTCTTGGAATTTGACAACAACAGCACATGAGTCCTCAAGAACCTGAAAACTTTCAAAGAACTAACAGGGTTAAGTGTGTTAGCCTACAAAGCTAAAAAGTAGACTTTGGACTACTATGATTATCTGTGACATTTTACCTAAAATGGTCACCTGGTCTCTGTTTTTGACATCTATCTAGCTTTGAAGCTTCATAATGGTATGGCAGGACAAATTGAAGTTATTAGCATTTCTTCTGAGGAAAAATTCAACAGGAGCTGGCACTGACTAGATCATAGATGGCTAAGAAAGTGCTATCTGCTGCCCATAGCAGTAATTCTGGTAATAAAACAGGCTCCGGACCACATCACATACTTCTCAACAGCACAGTAAAACCAGAATAGTTGTTGTGCAAGGGAGAGCGTCAGAATAGGTGTCCCTTGCATGGGACACCTGAATTGTGCTGCCTCTGCAGGCAAAGTCAGTGCTCTGTGTAGGAGCATGATTCCTGTGAAAACTCAGTCATGCTGGTCACTGCTTGAGAGACCACCCGGGATTTAGAGCACCCCACCAACCCCGTTCATTTGTCTAGTCCATCCTGACCTCTCTGGGCTGCACCCTAGATGGGGAGCTACCATTAGCACTGGCACACGCTGAAGGCTGTGGCGTAAAAAGGCCCCTGGAGATGGAGGTTCTACTTCCCGAGGATGGGGCTAGAACCTAGAACCTGGGAGACTTGAGAGGGGGAACACAGGAAAGAGAAAGACTACTACTGAGAGGGAGGGGGAGAGAGGACGAGATACGTGACAACCTCTTTTTAAAGACTTCTAACCCAGGACACCAGGGTGGCTGAGTCAGTTAAGTATCCAACTCTTGATTTAGGCTCAGGTCATGATCTCGGGGTGGTGAGATCGAGCCCCATGTTGGGCTCTGTGCTGGGCATGGAGCCTGCTTAAGATTCTCTCTCGCCCTCTGCCTCTGCCCACTGTGCTCTCTGTCTAAAAAAATTAAATAAATACATAGATAAATAAATACAGACTTCTTACCCTTGCGCAATGGAAGGAAATGTATTCTAATCCTGTTATGCTACCCTGTTCTGTGAGGTTTACTAGATCTTTGAGTAAAGAACCCTGCTTACCTGCTTCTCTCTCCAGAGGTCTAAAAGGAAGCCAAGCCCCTTTGTGGATTGTCAGGGGTACCATCACTAGTTATTAGCAGTTTTTTTAAGCTACATAAAACTCATCTAATACATTCTGTTTTGGCCTCAGTTAACCATGGTTACCTTCTGTTGCCTGCAGCCAAAGGAGCTACTCCTTCCCTAGTCTTCCCAATCCCTACTTTTAAACCTACCTAGGTCAGCATCTACATTCTCCCCACCCTCCTGTCACAGTGAAAGAAGCGCCCCTTCTCTTACGGAAAAGCAATCCCTCTGGCAGGTGCTAGATCTCACCCTCTTCCACTCTTTCAGAGACTCTATTCCTGTACCATCAGTCTCTCCCTGCCTCCCGGGTCATTCTTGTAAGCCTATAAATAGACTAGGCTAGCCACCATCCTAAAAGATTCCACTTGCCCCTACTTCCCCTACAATCACTACTCCTCTCTACTTCATGTTATAGCTGCTCTTCTATAGAGAGTTGTGCAGACATGTTTCCATTGCTCACTTCTCAATTCTCTCTTCAACAGATTCTTGTCTGGATTCTACCCCCAATAGGCTGCTGACACTGAGACTGCTTTTTCTAGGTCCCTGGTGACCTCCATGCTCCAAATCCATTGCATATTTTCCTGCTTTCATTTTACTAAGCTTTTTGGTAGTATTGGCCTATTTGGCCACCCTCTCCTTCTTAAAGGCTACTCTTGACTCATCAGCAGGCTGCTTTTGCTGAGAGTGGGGTGAAAGAGTAGTAGCTATGGGAGTCATGTGGCATCTGAGCAGCTAGGAAGCCCAAGGGAGGGAGGATGGGAGCTCATTTCATTTTTACAAGGCAGTACACATGGTCTTCTTAAATAACTTAGATTATTTCATTCCCCTAATTCAAATCTTTTGCTGATCTCCCATTACACTTAGAGTAAAATTCACACTCTTTAAAATGTCCACAAGGAAAACCCCACATCATCTGTCCTATCTACAGCCCCAACACCAAAAGTCCTCTCTTGACTTGCCCAAGGTCCTGCATTTTCAGTTCAAAACACTCAGAGCTGTTTAAAAGTTGCTTTCTTCTGCTTTGTGTTTTGATCTATATAAAATTATTATTGTACTTAAAACAGAGAGTAAGGAATGGAACTCTTATCAGCTATTGAAGCAAACAAATATTTATATATAAAAGTCTATCACTGCCAGTGAGATGGGGGAAAGCTGCAGGCCCATGCCCGTTCTGGGAGCTCTCTGCTCTTTGAAGCAAAGAAAATCACAACCATCCTCTTATTATTCAATAGGCAATTGTACTGGACATGCCACTACAACCAAAGATAACACAGAGACATTGTCTTATACTGGATAAAAGAGACTTCACAGAGTCCAATGTTTTATCCATGTAAGTCAAGATGAAGTTCAAGCCAGTGTGCGAACCTATTAGCCACCTAAGAAATTTCATGGAACGCTTAACTTTAAGGAGTTAGCACTTGTCTTTCCCTTGTTGCCCATGCCATGAGTTTTGAGATTTGGCTTCAATCCTGAAAGTAGATACCTCCATTTCATTTTACACTTTTGCCTTATACTACCACTCCCAGGAAACTCCATCAACATCCATGATGCAATTTATCCCACCACCTTAGTCTGTATTGTTTTCATGTAAGGCGTGCATTATGTTGTTTTTCAAAATTTATAAACACAATGGCAAACATTGCCCAGTTTGTCTGAGGGTTGGCAGAGATACCTACACACTCATTAGACCAAGAAAAGGTTTTCTAGGAGGTGAATAGGTGGATCAAGGGTGGCAATTTTCAAAAACTAATAGAACTAAACTCTCTAGCATTCAAATCTCCTGCCTTTGCCTGTGGTTTGCAGTGGTCTTCAATGGGGGAGTCAATATGCCTGACCTCTTTTTTGGACAGACACCATTTGACAAAGCCATATAGAGGGTTAATCTAGCCAAATATTTATCTGGATGTTATCAACTTGTTACGGTTAGGAAAATATAAGCGATTTCAAGAACAAAGTAGAAAATCACACTCCCATTTAAAATAAAAGAGTTTTTAAAATCCAATGGCTTCTTTTTTAGCCTCCTTCCCTCCTAACTTACTTTACTTAGTTATTTTATCATCTTCCAACATATTTTCCCCAACATCTGGATGTAACTGAATCGAAAGATTCTTTCCTGGTTCCTTTTTCTGAAGGAGGTATATGTAGATGTGACTGGCCTAGCATGTGTGAAACAAGGCATAGAGCCTGCTATATATCACTGGTATTGTTACAGTATAAAAATTTACCTTCAGGTAACTTGAGCTTGGGATTCAGCAATTAGCTGAGTCAGTGGAGGTCACAGAGAAATTCAGCAGTATCAACAATGATTAGTCAATTGAACAATGAATCAATAAGAATTTCTAAAAACTCCTACAGGTTTAGAAATTAGTTAGTACTATGAGATTTAAAGAAGAATACCCTCTGGTCCCTTCTTCAAACAGATCATATCCTAGGAGGGGAAATATGATCAACACCAAACTTTTATTGTCTCCTTCACCAGGCCAGTTATTATTCTTCTCTTGGTAGGAGAATTCACCACCCTCCAGTTTTAAGATAGCAGAGCTTTGAAATCAGCACATGTCACTACAGAAATATAAGTATTTGGCTCCCTGGGTCTTCCTGTTCCAGTCTTAGCCCACAAGCAGCATTTCCAATTCTCCAATTTCTCCCTATTCTTTCATCCTTTCTATTATTTGGATATTGGTCTGTCTTCTCAACTTGAAAGGGCAGGGAGATGGGAGAATGAGGGTTCCCTGTGAGTGCTAGAATGATAAACTTATTCATAATTGTACCTTCTACCAACTAGCATTTAACAAGGCACCCAGCTCATAATGGGTACTCAAAGAGAAACTGTTGAGCAAATGCAGAGAGTTTAAGGAAAATTTACCAGTTGAGCCTATGAAATCAGATTGGAGGGTGGGAGACTGGAGCCAGGCAGCTTGGCAAGGATGGGGTTACCATGACCTAGCCCTGAAATGATGAAGCCCTAAATTAGGGCAGGGAAAGTACTCAAGAATGTAAGAAAATTCAGGGTGGGGGTGGGAAGCAGTAGAACTTGATGACTAGCAGACATGATGGGAATTCGACAAGCAAGAATACAGGCAGGAGAAATGTTAGAGATGACTTCAAAGTTTAAGCTGCAACAACTGTGAGATAAGTGTGCCATGGCAGAAACAAGGAACTTGGAAGGGGAACTGGTTTTGTGGGGGAGAGATGATGAGCTCAGTTAGAGACTGTTGAATGTGAGGCGATGAGAAGACTTTCAAGAGAAAATGACCAGTGAGCATTCAGAGATATGGGAATAAACCTTGAGCAAGGGGCAGGATGCGAGCTGTAAATCTGTGAGTCATCAGCCCCGTGTGCTCGCAGCCGTGAGAATGGAGACAATGTCCACATACTGTTATGGCAGCAAGAAGGGTAGAAGACCAAAGATGAAGCCTTGGGTAATTGGGCATGAGGAGGTACAAGAGGCAGAAGGGAAACTTCAGGAGAATTGGAAAGTTAGCAGGGAAATGAGGAGAGCAGAGTACAGGTAATATGAAAGGATGAAAAATTTCCAAGAAGCAGGTGAAAAAAATAATGAGGGTTGTGGAAGGGATAGTGAGAACAAAATCAAAATGTAGGACATTGGATGTTACAGTAGCAGTTTATGACTTCTAGAAGCCAATTTGGGCAAACAGGTGGGGGTGGGGATTAGACTTTAGGGGATAAAGAGGGATTAGGGAGAGAGGAAACAGAGATTATGAACTATATTTTTTTTAAAGGCCAGTGAAAAACAAATAGAATTATAGCTGAAGAAGACAAAAATATACTTTTATTTCTGAGAAACATTTTAGAAAATATTTTATCATATTTGTTAAATGAGGTATTTAATTCCAACATCTCTTGCCAACATGGAAACCAGAAGTTCAGATGGACTTTTGCTATCCTTGAAACGGAGCTTAATCCTGCCTCCACTGCACATGTGCACACACACACACACACACACACTCATATTTGCATATTCACACACACTCACTTAAAAAGCTCACAGACACCTTCTCATGCCACAAGAGTCACAGTCTCAGAATTGGGGTTTCTCCATAAAATCAGCCTGAAACTTGCCACAAATGGGTAATTTGAACCTCCAACGATATCAAGGCTGGGTAGCACCATTGCCCAAAGCTGCATGCCCCTCACAAGAATGCTCTTATTTGAGCATTTTGTCTCAGCCTTTGCTCCAGTGTTTACAATCTACATTTTTTATAAAAGGAATCTTATGTTCAGTGTTCATGTTTATCCTTTAACTAGCCAAGCCATATTAGGGACTTAAAAAAAAAAACACAACAAACCACTAATCCCATCATCGCTGAGTGGTCATTCCTACAGCAGTGGTTTCAATATAGTCCTTGAGAAGACTGAGGACCCAAAGACCAGCTGCTAAGCCTGTGCCCAGGACCAGTGAGAATACACTGGTCAACATCTTCATTTTTCATTCGAACACCCATTTGTCTTAAGTCAACCTGTCCCCTATTACCCTGCCCCACCTTGTCCCAAAACATAAACAGCCTCTGCTTTTCCAAGGTTAGGAAAGATGTGACATGTGACCCTAGAACATGTATTTATTGTATACGTGTAAGTATCTAATAGAATTTCAACTCTGGCACCTGTGATGTAGCTTGACCCTAAGCCAAACTTAGATTTGAATGTAGAATATAAACTTCCAGAAGTTTCATTTGGAAAATATAAACACTTTTTTCCTAAACCTGAGAATAGTAAAAACAGATGCCTTCAAATAAAGAAATAGAACGTTCTCATGATTTTGATTTGGGGATTTAAAAACTATTAAATTCTGACACACACAGAAGAGTGCACAAGGTTGGAGCTTAATGAACTTTCATAAAAGAACCATGCCCACATAACCAACACCCAGGTGAGGAAATAAAATATGTGCCCCTTAGATGCCCCTCTCGTGGCTCTTCCCCATCACTACCTGGGCGGCAAGGAAACATGACTTCTGAAATCATGTATTAGTTTTACCTGGTTTTAAGTTTTGTAGAAGTAGAGTTATAATGTATATATGCTTTTGTGTCTGGCTTATTTTGCTCAAGGTTCTGTTTGTGAGATTTATCTATGTTTTTGTAGTTGGTTATAGGTGGTTCACTGCATAAATACATTGTAATTTATTTACCTATTCCTCTGTTGATGAATATTGGAGCTATTTTCATTTGGGGGCTATTACAAATAGTGCTGCTGGGAACATTCTTGTACATGTCTTTTGAAGCCCATGTGCTTTCATTACTCTTAGGTATAAATGTGGGAGTGGACTTGCCGGGCCATACAGCATGCTTAGAGTCAGCTTCAGTAGATAGTGCCAAACAGCTTTCCAAGGTGTTGTCCCAATTTAGCTTCCTGCCAGAGTGTACTTGAACTCCAATTGCTCCATACAGTCACCAGCATTCGGTATTGTCAGGTGTTCTCAAGTTTTCTCTTTGTTTTGTTTTTGCCATGCTGATGGGTTTGGCCCTTTTTAAACTCTCTGCAGAGACCACAGTGTCAGGAACAACAGCAAGATCATTCTCAGCCGTCAATGAACATTACTAACATGGAGCATCCCCTATTTTCAGAATTGACAACCCTGCAAATGATCCTTCCTAATATCTGAAATTTCCTTTGTGTTTACATTAAATGGGGGTTTTTACCAGGTCTTTAGTTTAAAAGTCATTCAATTTATAAAGATAAATTGGAGTGCTAGAGTCCCTCAACTCTATATTCGGATGTCTTTAAAATAAATAAACAAAAGAGAGGAAGGCAAGACGGAAGGAAGGCAGGTGGACAGACACTGTTGATTCTCATTAGCCAGACTGATCTTGTGAACATGACTTCAACAACAACAAAAAAGGAACAGGTCCTCTAGGAAAATCTTTGATTTACTTTATTCCAAGTATATGTTATTCTTTGGGGGTGACCATGCTAAAAAAGTAATTTTAATTAAATGTGTACATACACACACACACACACACACACATTATATACATGTAAAATAAAGTATAAATGTAAATAAAAATAAATGAAGTTAAGACACTGACAGCAGGCTATTTCACATTTCAGACTGCGCATCTCTCCAGCATGTCGGGAATTGCTTGATTTGGGTGATGGTTGCTGGGAATGCCCCTGAAATGCCTGTAATCTTCATAGTTATCACTTGAGCTAACTATGCACAACTCCTCAAAAACCCCCCAAAAATTTTAGGAGAAAAAACAAAGGGAAAACCAATTCCGAAGCCAACTTCCTAAGAAGACTCTCAAGTCACGGTTGCTCTGTCTCCCTGAGCTCCAAAAGTGCAGAGCAGACCAATCTCCTCCACAGATCCCTGAACAAATGGGGTTTGTCCTCAACCTTCCCAGGACATGCTGTGTTCAGCCCACCAGAGCAGCAGTCCTCCTAGTGTCAGAGCCTGGGTATACCTGTAAGTTTCCCTAACAAGGCTATGAAATTCAGAAGGGCAGAGCCCAGATCTTACTCATCTTAGGAGTCGCCCAGAGTCACGAGCACTTCGCAGGCACAGAGCAATGTCCAAGAGAACTTTCTGAACTGCCCCCAGACCAACTGTGTTCATACTGAGAGTGTTGAGTTGCCCATAAGTTAAAGAAAGTGGGTGATGTTTCCCATAATGTGGAGCCATTTAGATCATCATTTCGGATACTCCCACCATCCCAACTTACACTCGTGCATACACATGCGCCCCGTCTATTCTCCCTCACCTACAAATACGCACAGGCACCGCAAAATCACTCTCCTTTCACTGATAAGTCACAGCCTGGCTAGCTTCACCCCACTGAGAATGAGCGCACAGCTAAAGTGGTGTGACGGAAAAGGCCAAGACGGACGCTGGTGCTGTGAATTCTACTCCTTATCAGCCACTAACAGGCTGTGTGGCCCGTGTCTTTGGAGCCTCCTGTTTCTCATGCACTAGGTCTCTCAGCTTCCTTCAATATTACAGACGCACATGTCTCCATAATTCCTCAGATGCAGGGAGCATCCAGTGTTCCTCTTCCGGTTTCCACCAGGACACTGTTGCAGCCTGAGAAGTTCTGATTTTGTTTGCTCAATCAAGTCAGTTACATCCAGGATCAGTCTATTAAATAAGAGTGTGGGAAGAATGCTTCTTGTTGTTTTGGCAACAAGACACTGGACATAGGAACTCAATCACTGGACTTACAGCACTCACAAGTCACTTTCCCTTTCTGAACCCAGGCTGCCTTGCTAATAGGAGGCGGGGAAGGAGGAGACCCTTCAGACAAGAACAAGAGATTGCACACTAAAAATCCAGCAGGTAAAGAGTTTATAGAGAGTTTGGCAATGCCTACCACCTTCCTATAGCTGAAAAACCATAATTTTCTAAATTACTTTTGGCCAGATTGCTGCACACAAGAACAGATGAGGTCTTGGCTTTCTCCTAATCCTGAACAGGTTGAATCTTAAGAAGTCTAAGTAGATTTTCTCCTCAGAGCTGTCTGATCCGTGACGATGGCTGCAGCAACCCCATGTGTGAGCCTGTTTGCCTTTTCTCCAAAAGCCAAGACCAAAGAAGGCACTCTGGGTAGACAAGAGACACGTACTGAAGTTTCCTTTTTTAGCGCCGAGGAACAGCCTGGATGTGGAGACTGATAGAATGTCGACTGCACGTCAACAAAAAAAATCAATGAAGTTGGTTCCCTTCAAAGAAGCATGGGTCTAAAGGTGTGCCTGGACATTTCAATAAGATACCTGGAGGGTACTTCCTCTTCTGGAAGAATAAAAGAGAAAATTAATTCTGGCTTCTAAGAGCAGGAGTAAGACTCTGATCAGAGCATGATTTTTTTTTTTTCTTTTTCTTTCTCTCTCTCTTTTTTTAATTCCAGGCTGAACAAGGCCAAGCACCAGATGTTCAAAACTGTTGGAGTTTTCTGCAAAAGCTGTTCGGCCAATTGCACTTGGGTGGTGGTTGTCCCTGCTGCTCTCCTGCAGGCCCCCCATTTTGTTTTGTTGTTGTTGTTGTTAAGGTTAAAGTTCAACCCCAGCTAAAGCTGCATTCAGAGAGTGGGAGTAAATGTCTGGCCACAGAGAGAGGTGGGGAGGGTGACTTTCTCTGTAGTTGTGCGTCCTAGATTTTCTGAAATGATTACATTCTGAGGACTCAGAGGCAGCTCACACTTTCAAGTCTGAATGCTGACTCATGTCCTCCCCTTCAGGGCAACGGAAAGGAAGGGTGGAGTTGGAGGATCTGGGTTGGGGAGCAGGGTAGGAACTGACATGGGGCTGGGGGGAGCGAGGAGAGAGAGAGAGAGAGAGAGAGAGAATGAGCATACCAGCAAGACTCCGCTTCTAAAGGCAAACCTTCTTTCTGGTTCTCTGCAAAACTCATGAAACTTGAGGGAAGAGTCGGCAAAAGTTGTCCCAACAGCATTTTTTCGTCCTTCCTAGCCTGATCCATTCCTTGTTTTCCTCCGAGATCTCTGGGACTCATACAGTTAATAAAGGGGGAGGAAAAATATCAAAAGGCTATTTTTGTCTTGTTTGCAAGGATCAGTGAAATGAGTCAAATAAATTGAGGGAAAAAAATCCCCCATAACTCAGGCTGATCCAGAAGGGAATCTTTGCTGAGACTTAAAAATGTCATTTCCTCCAATGACCTAAATGGGTTCATGAAAGTTGGGGTCATTCAAGCAATTGGCCATCCACAGGGACATTGAGTAGCCTAAACATCTCAATAGCCAGCAGTTTGATGGCGTCATTTGTCTGATTATTCACAAAACACACACACTCTCACTCCTAATCTCAGGTACTGTTGGAATTCTTCCATTAGGAAACCCATCTGCGGTGGGTCCAAAACCCATCTTACCTCTGGTGACCCAGCTTTAAAAACTAGCATTTTCTGTTACATGTATATACAGGTGTGTTTCCCACAGAAGTGATGCTTAATCATTTGGGGTGGTTTTATTGTACCCAGATTACTCCCTTTGTGACTACTGATTCATTTATTCAACAAATATTTATTCTGTGCCTACTGTCAGGCCCCTTGATGGGAGCTGAGAATGCATGGAGGTCATGTCTCCTGGGAAGCCTTAATATAGGCACATATATTCACACGTCTACACACCAATGTATGTATTTAAACTACACATCTTGTGGGTGTTGTGACGGAAATGAACAGGATGCCGTGATAGGACTGAGGGATGAGGTGGAACCAGCTCATCAGCTGCGTGAAGGAAGAAATGACCAACTCTGATGGCTGGAGGAAAGTGCTCAGACGGGGTCTCTCTCATCTTTACAACCCCTGCGCCCAGCCTAGCACACAGCAGACACCCAATTGTTTAATTGGGTGGCTCTCAGCTTCACCCACACAAACTATGATGCCCTTAGGGCTGACAATCAGTCAGAGTGTATTAATTGTTCAGTGGCTACTGCTCGGAGACTCTGAAACACCCTCCTCTACCCACCCCCTGGACCATCCCTGAGACCTTCCCACAGTTCAGCAACTGAAGGGGGGAATGGGTCCCCAGCACAGATTCAAGACCCTGCTCTGCTACTCCGACTGGTGCTTGTTCTAGTGCACGTGTGCTAGAGCTGTTTTGGCTCTTAAATATTTCAGGCGCAAGCCCCGCGTCAGAATGTGGGGTGGGGGAGGGGTGTGAGAAAGTCCACGCTCATCTGTCTTAGAGACAGCCAGCTGTCCTGGGGGCAATGGCTAGGATTTGCCAATACTGTGCCCCTTTATCAGTCTCATTACTGCCATCAGAGAGCATCTCCCCACCCCAAGTCCTGCAATAGAATGGTAGAGAAATGAAAGAGACATGGTTCGTGCCTTTTCAGCTTATGTACATAAAATGCATAAGGCAGACTGTATGCAAAATGTGGCATTGAGTACAAAGAGATAAGACATTTGTTTTATCTCAGTAAGTTCGATTTTAGGTAAAGACAGTTGTATCAAAGTTAACTGTTTCTTACTCAGAGCCTTACTATCTGTAATAAGTCAACCAAACAGTGAAACTCTCTTTAACTGTAGGCACTGGAAGAAGCAGGAATAGAAAAAAGATCTATTTAATTATCCTTTTCCTATATAAACACATAACACAGATTTGCATGTATATTAAAATATAACTATTAAAATAATAGATAAGTCCATCTTTAAGTTTAGGGGCTTATGATAAAATTCAGAATGAAATTTGAGAGATCTAGAAACAATCACAAGTAAACCGTCTTGCTCTCTGTGGCCCGTTGGTGCTGAACCAAAGCCTTGTTTTCTTTTTGCTGATTTAAGAAAGCTTTTTCCAATCCCTGCTACTTGTTTCTGCTCCAGCTCCTGGTCCAAGGCATCACTTTTCGGTTAGACTTTAAGAGACCCATGGGCCTACCAGTCCTCTTCCTCCTCGGCTGCCTCTCCTACTTCTCCCTCATGGAAAGAAAAACATCTCTTTCCTTCTAGGCAGCTCAGCAGAGGAGGAAAAAAACAAAAACAACAAACCACTGGGTCCTGACCATAATTTAAGTCCTTCCTGGCAGCATCCTTCTTATCAGGAAAAAAAAAAAATGAACCTCTCTTCAATAACCCATTTCTCTGGTTTTGTAGAAGCTTTGTGACTTTAAGACCAGAGCACTTTTTACAGAGCAGCGAAGAAATCCACTGGGAGCAGCAGGAACAAGCCATCTGGTAGAGGCTGCATGGTGCTGAAATCCCATTAGCAGTCCACCACTCCCATCGTCATGGCTCTCGCCTTCCCCAGGTAACTTCTTTTTCTTCTCTTCCACCTAGGATTCTACACCATAGTGGGATTGCTCAATTCAATTATTTCAGTTCACTTCAGTTCCACCCATATTACTAGGTAGAGGGTATCTATGAAAGTACTTTGTAACAGGAAAGTGCTTTACAGATAGAAGTTAGTATTACTAAGTACTCATTATGTGCTATTCTTCGCTGGAAGGTAGGTGGGGCGGTGAGGACAAAAACAGATGAAAAGCCTTGACTCTGACATTCCAGAAAAATATGACGACTTCAGCAAGAATTACAGATGACAGGTCATAAAAGTGATCTTCCAAACCTACTGGAGAGTGCACTTGAATGGACCTAGAAAGACCTGTGAGACTTCTGCTGGGAAAAAGGGTAAAGGCATTGAAAAAAAACATGATAGATGGTACACTCTCTTGCTTAGGAAGAAAGAAACATCCGATCAGTGATAACCCTGAGAGAGGAGGGTGAATGAGGATTCTGATTATTTAGTTATAACCTCAATCCTCCATGATGTTGCATGCAAGAATTCAGTGTCCAAGATTCATCTCTGTTTTGAAAGAAGTCAAGTTACACCTGAGGTCCTTGAATCAATATGACAGAAATTCACCTGTGTACAAAAAAGATCAGTCCCCTTCAGTGTGCTTGAGGACTTGAAGAGACTAAGGGTTTCTCTGAGCCATAGAGAATAGCCTGGGAGTGGGGGGTTGGAGGTGACATTCTTTTCTAAGTAAAGTGCAAACACTCTCTTATAAAGAAAGGTGCATTTGGAAGGAATGTGGTTCTCATACATCACCTGTGATTAGCTTTTGGGCAACTTTCATGGACAGGAAGGCTTCCATTCAGGAGCAGACAATTCAGCTGATTACCTTGTGTGTCTTAGGTCATCCCCGGGGAATGGGAACAATGCCCCTCGGACCTGTGGAGGAAACTCAATCAACCAACTCAGGTGTGCAATGAAGCGTTTGAAGAGCCATTGAAGGTGCTGTTTACTCTCAATGGGATTTTTTTTTTTTTTCGTTTTTGGATGAAGGTAGATAACATGATGCCTTTTACTAGAATCTGTATCTGGGAGATTTTTGTTTTTCTGTTTGGGGCTTTTACCAGTTCTGTATTCAAAGACCAATACAAAACCCCTGTTTACTTTCTGTCTTGGAAGATGCTGTCAGCTCTGCGTTGAGCACTTCCTAGAAAATGCTCCCCTCCCCCACCCCAGTAAGCCTCTTCAGTTTGGCTACAGAAGGATGTTTACCTCTGACACTTACCATCAAGGTTCAAACCTTATCAACCTTTTACCAGCCCTGAACACACAAAGCCACACTCCCCTAAAAGGGCCCTGAGCTCTCCCAGGTGCATTTCAATGACCTTCCCCCCTTAACTTTTGCATTTGGAAAATTGCAGAGAACCAGATCTCATGCCCATTTGAGATAATTTTGTCAGCTGAGATTTTCCGAAGTCAGGTATCCATATTCAAAAACAAGAGCAAGAGGAAATTTTAGCCCAAACATTAAAGAAAAGGAAAGAAAGAAAAAAAAGGAATGGAGTGGGTAAATTCAGAATTACTGCAAAGTCTTAGCTTTTCCAAGAGAAAGCAAGGACAGAAATGTAGTCAGATTCTTAGATTATAATCTAATTCTATCTACTCCCCCCCTTCGCCCTCATCCAGAATCACTACTTCTTTGACAATGTTGAAAAACTGAGTATGTCTAACATATACTCCCATTGAGTGATTGAAAATGGAAGCCAGAGGGGAAAAATATTCTCAAAATCTCACTCAAAGCAAAACTAGAAACCAAGATGTATAAAAGAACAAGAGAGTGAAATAAATCTCCAGAAGATGTAAAAGAGAGGGAGATCCAGACAGTTTTAAAACTCTTCCAGATCTACAATTCAATGTGTTTAGCTGGCTAGTTATTCTGAAATTAGATCTGCAAAGAAAGAACCAACAAGACAGACGGTAGGATCAGACGGCACGGGTTGTGTTTCTGTGCCAAAAGACCTCGTAGAGAGGGAATGTTCAACATTATTCTCAAGTTGGGGGTGGGGGAGAAGAGAAACCCTTCTGGCATCCACCCACACAGAAAATTTTTGTACTTCTTACCATGGAAATATTAACTTAGAGGAAAGGAACAGAGCAGTGGGGAGTTCCATCCTAAAGCCTTTCTGAAAGGGAAATGCCCAGAAGTACATCCAGAAAGGCAGAGACTGGCGATTGGATTTGTGCGGAATCAGACACCAGATGTGTCTACACAAGCTGCATTTACTCACCAGGGAGTCAGGCAGATCACTTTCTCACCCATGAGGTACAGCCTTCCTGGCCTCCCCCAGTCCATGGCCCACTTGCCAAGCCTTGAGCAGAGCCCCTGGTTTACTGAAACACCACTTTGCTGCACTCATCCCTGCTCAAAACATGCCAGCTCCCTTTCAGCATCCTACACATCCCAGACAATCTCAGTCTAGTTGCCCTGCTGAAAGTTGTCCTACCCTTCTTAGATCCCTCAGGCGCAGGACCCAGGCACTAAAACCCCGTGGGGACCCCAGCTATTCTGAAGCCAAAGTCCTTCACCCCAGAATACATCTCCAACTTTCTCTTTCTAAAGTCCCATGAAACAGCGTTGGAAGGGGTAACTTTGCAGGATTGCTAATGAACTTTCCCCATATGCAATTTCTCCACATTTCTTTTTGTTCAAAGAGTAGAATTCATGAAAGCATTTGCATTGGATTTGGCATCCATTCCTTTCCCTTTACAAATACCATTATATTCACCACAGGTTGATGGCTCATCACAAGGGAATGTGGACATGGAGTACTCTTAGAGCACCCTGCCAATTCTGTCATGTGTTTTCTTCAGGTTCCAGGTGCCCATATGCTCCAGGTTCAAGGTAAAGTGAAGAGACTGAGGAAGAAACCACAACACATGTATTCCTTCCCCAGTTCCAGGAGGGCCCCAGTTCCATTGTGTGTTTGGGACTACATAATCATTCAACTTAAACGTTCATCAACAGATGGAGACGAATAATTCTCACCATGGAACTCATAATGATTTGAAAAGGAGATTGTACTGAAATGAAAGGCACTGACAAAGAAACATCTTCTTGTGGAAAGGATTTAAGTGAGAACGTTTAAAGTCCTGAGTTCCAGGCGCAACTTTGCCTCTACCTGGTTGTCACAGAATTTTTCTGGATATGAAGATCTCATCTGAAACATGAAGGGGGTAAACTAACAGGTTTCTTCCACAATTAAAAGTTCATGACCTGTTTTTTTTTTTTCATATAAATATTTAATTATCCAATTTCCCACAGCCATTCGAACTGACTCTTCCCTGATGCCCAGCCTACTGCAGCCATGGTTATGCCAAACTGCCTGGACAAGGGGGGCAAATAGTCTCTGAGAGTTGGGCTTTTGCTGTGTTCCAAAACCACATTCGGCAGTCTCTTTCATTAATTACTTGCACCTCTTCTTCCTTCTGTTAGTACAGATCACTCAGAGTTAACTCTCTAGTTGATTAAGCCAAAAATCACCTGGTAGCTATGCATCCTGGAACGTTTGCCACACACACAATAGGACATTAGAGCATTGAAGAACCTCAGAAACTCTCAAGATGAGTGGCCTCCAGAGTAGCAAGGGGATATACAGGAAGGTCCACTAGAATGTAGGAAAAATACTACATCAGCTGTTTTTATTTATTTTGTCATATCCCTACTAAACTTATTAGAGTATGTTTTATAATGTATATAGTATATCAGACACTTATAGATTCATATTATTTGTAAATTAGTATACATCTATTGAAACATGCATGCTGTTTTTATTGTTGTTACTTATAGGAGTGTGTGATCCAAAAAGTTCAAAGGTTAATCAGATCAAGTTCTGTCCATCATCAGTTTTTGTTAATAAGGCTTTGTTGGAACACAGCCATGCCCATTTATCTACATAGCATCTGTGGCTGTTTCCACACTACCTCAACATAATTCAGTAGTTGCAACAGAGATGGTATGACCCACAAATCTGAAAATATTTACTCTGGCCCTGTACAGCAAAAATTCACTGACACTCGATCTAACCTAACAACTTCATTTCTATGGATCAAGGAAGGAAAGCCCAGAGATGTACACTATATTGGCAAAGCAAAATTAGAGCCACGAGTCTTCTTCAAAGCATTCTTCAGCTGATGCTTTGTGCATGATAGTACACTGTCATCCTCATACTTTGTGTTCCTTCAAGCCTTTTGACATCTAAACTAATATATTACTAGACTAAAATTCCACTTTACCCACAAAGGCTGCTTCTACCTGAGCTCCCCTTTCCCCTTTCCCCCAGGCTGCATTCCACCGCCCCCCACCACCCTGGGCTGGGTTACATCACCTTCCCTTATGCCACACTAGCAGCCTGCCCCTTGCCAAAAGATGCCGTTACACTGCTCATACGCTCTTTAGCTCAAACAGAAGATCTCCTATTTTTTGCCTTTCCTTTACACATTCTAATTAATATACTATATTTCTTGGAATACCTGGAAATGCAGCGACCAACAGTATGTTTAATTATTTGGAATATCTGGCAAAGGTGCTCATACTAGTAAGAAAATGAAAATCAGTCAGAACCCTCTAACCGTGAGATCATCATAGGATCGTGCTCTGCCCACCTAACATACACTTCTTCAAACACATGAATTTTGCAGTCAGAGTCAGCACCAGCAGCAGCGTCACGTGGGAACTTGTTAGAAATGTAAATTCTTAGGTCCCAGCCCAAAACTATGGAATCAGAAATTCTGGGGGTGGGCCACAGAAATCTGTTCTTTAACAAGTCCTCCTGTTGAGTCTGATGCTTGCTAAAGTGTGAAAAACAGGAATTCAAAGAATTTGGCATCCCCACCAAGGACCAAAAGCCAGAAGGAAAGGAACCCTTCTAGCACCAGTGCCTCCTCTGAGGTCTCCCTCCTGCCAGCCTTCACTGCATCATTACATTTGCGTAAGTTCCAGGGACAGACACTACTTCCTTGCCTTCAAGAGAGCAGTAAAGGGAAGAATGAACTTTGGGTACTTAATGGAAAAAGACATTGCAGCTTGCCTAGGGATCATCGTGATTTACGTCAGTTATGGTCATTTTGCACTGCTGGATCACTGAATTTTTAAAAATATTTATCAAGGACAATGGGGTGCCTGGGTGGTTCAGTTGTTAAGCGTCCAACTCTTGATTTCTGCTCAGGTCATGATCTCAGGGTCATGAGATCAAGCCCCGAGTTGAGCTCCATGCTGGGTGGGGAGTCTGCTGGAGTCTGCTGGAGATTCTCTCTCCCTCTCCCTCTGCCCCTCCCCTAAAAAAAAATATATATATATATTGTTTTTTTATCAACCTCTAAACATTTCAGGGGGTACTGAAATATATATATCTCGAGAACATAACTAAATACAAAACTGTGTAAAAATGGATTGTATGCATCTTCATAGTACATATTTAACCCATACTATGGAGTTTACAGTCTGATGAAGGAGATGGATTTTTCACTAAAAATTTTTTAAAAAAAAATCACACACAAATATTTTGAAAATCCAAGTCAGGTGCTCTGAAGAAAAAGAACAAGTTGCCACATGAATGTATGTATCGTGGAAGAACTTGACCTAAATGGGAGAGTTGGGGATGCTTCCCTGGAGAACCGACATTGGAGCTAATCTATGGACAAGATTCAAGTGTGAGAAAGCACTGTGCCCTAAGAGAAAACAGCATGTGCAGAAGCCTGTAACAGAAGAATGATATTTTAAAGAACTGAAAGCAGACCAGTGGGGCTGGAGCACAGAGGGAGTGTAACGTAAAAGGAGGCAGGGGAAGCAAGAGGCACCCACACTAAGGATTTTGTTAATTGTTCTAACAGTGAGATCGCTCTGGCTGCTGTGTGCAAAACTATAAGGAAGCTAGAACGCAGTGACCTTCATAGTTGTCCAGGCCAGACATGAGGTAAGTTAGACCAGGGAAAAGTAGACAGATTTGGGAAGCTATGCAAGCAATAGCAATAGATTCGGTGACAGGAGGTGTGAGAAAGAGGAATTTGTCAAGGAAGATTCCTTAGCCCTGGGCATAGGAAACTGGAGAACTTCTTGCAGACACAGAGAACACAGAAAGGGCAGCAGCTAGGGTGGAGCTGGGGTAGGTATAGGAAGTCCGCGAGGTCTGGTTTGAATGACATGTTTGCTGTTCCTTTGATATTTACAAGTGGAGACATCAGGTAGGCAATAGTAGAGTTGTTCTGGAGTGCATAGAAGAGACATGAGCTGGACATATAAAATTGGTATTGATAGGCAGAGAGATGATACTTAAAGCTACAGATTCAGATAAAATTACCCAGGGAGAGTATAGACAGTGAGAAAAGAAAAGGGTCTGACAGAAAAGCTCAGGACAGGCATTTCTGAAGTAGCCCCTGAAATGTTTAGAGGTTGATGAAAAAAACAACCATCATCACCCCTCAGCGTGTTTCTCAGCAGAGGCAGATGGAAGAGGGAACAGGCCAAATGGAGGAGTTCATTATCTGACTTTTTTAAATATAAAAATTGGTATATAACGTTATATTAGCTTCAGGTGGACCACATACAGATTATGTTTCAAAGGCAGTGAACCCATCAATTTTTCTCATATATCTAAAATAATTACATAGGAAATGGTCAAATGGGGGAGGGCCTTAGACTTCAAGAAGGAATAGTTTATTATAGTCTCAGAATTTTCTGGTCAGCCACAAAGGATACTCTGTGCATGCCCCATTCATTTGGCAGGCTCCGTGCAATCCATGAGCAGGGAAAGGCAGGCACCAAGTCCCAAGGGCCTTGCGTATTTGTTTGGGAATCCTGACAAAACTTCACATTAACAAGCATTTCCAAATGGAACTATTAGAGAGCTATACAGGAGAAAGAAAAAAATCACATTATGAAATTACGCAGGAGTTCAAGGAGAACCAAATGTACTTTTCCTAGTAGATTCTCCGTTGCTTTTGCTAATGATACGAACAGCTCCGTTCCACAAATGCAGGGTGGAGAATGAAGGAGAAATTACTGTGTTTTTCTCTTCATCTGCAGAAAAGGTCACTGAAGGGGAGAAGTGCTGCACCTAACACAGTGACTGAACCTAAAGACACCGGGGATGGGGAAAAGCGCCCCTGGGAAGGCTGAGCACGGGGAGGAATCAGACGCCTGTGTGTGTGGTGTGGCCGGAGGTAAGCTGAGCAGGAGTGATACAAAGGAAACTGTTCACAGCGTGAGAGAGATTGAAACTGACAAGACTTCTCTGAAAGTATGCCCACAGAACTGGCCAAGGGCTCCTAGCAGAGTGTTCCAACATACACAATTGTGTGTGTGTGTGTGTGTGTGTGCGTGTGCGTAGCCAAAAAGGAAATTTAAGGAACGTGGTGATAAAAGAATGTGTGTGATTGGATGTCTCAAGAGAACACATCTCCACCAATGTAACTATACTTTCTAGGCAATAACTTGGACTTCTCCAGGTCGCTTGTTCAGACTCTCCCCCGATCTTCATCATCATCATCATCTTCTTCTCATCATCTTCATCAAAATAAGTGGGAGCTTCCCAAAGGATTACAGTCTATGGTCTTGGAGAAGACGACCAAGGAATAGGCCCTGTAGGAACAAACCCCTTGGGCCTATTATGCTCTTCCAGCTGAGGAAAACACGGCACCTGGCCTTTCTTTGCTGTCTCCACCTTCTGTCCCCAACCTAGCTCACAAAAGGTGAACACACAGGCGAGCTCCTCGGATGGATACATAGCACAGACTTCACCTTCACCACTGATCCGGGCAACAATTTCTCAATGCACCACGGGGCTTTTGTCAATTCCCCCTTGCAATATGTATTTCTGAACCTGTGTGTCCACTTAGGGTTCATACACTTGATAATTCTCTCTGTTTTATAGAACTAATTGCTGCCGTAGCTGCTTCTACACCCTTACGTGTCATCACAGTCTTTTTCTTGAAAATGTGAGCACTTGTTCAAACTGACTTCGGAGCTATAATTTGTGGAACAGACTGAGTCACTGATCTCAGCTGGCTGCCTTTGTCCTGCTTGGTGTACTTCCTTCTTTTCTAAAGGGAATTTTCCTTGAAGAAAAAAAAAATCACTTTTAGATTACTTGTTACAGAACTTTTTTTGAAAGGGAGTTTTCCTGGGAAATTATATAAACCCAATATCGAAGCTCTCATAGAGCAAAAATGCCACTCTTTGATGTATGTTGTGAACAAAAGAGCTAGAGAAAAAAATTAGCTATATGGAAATCGTGTTTTAAGACACTTTAACACAAAAATTTTTTTTTCTGAATAAAATTGATTTTGGGGTTGACCACTACCTCACCGTTTAACTTCCCTGGGCCTCAGTATCCTCCTACCACAAAATAAATTAGTTAAATAATGTAATTATATTCTATCATGCTGAGAAGAAACACAAAATGAAAAGTGTTTTTAACACTAAAAGTAAAAACAAGATATGATCTACTAAGGCAAAACGAATCCAATTTACAAGCCAATAAAATAAGAGGTAAATACAAAGGTTATCAGGCATTTTACTGCAGGGGTCCTTTTCATAGCCAGTTCACACAGAATCCCTCAAAAGGTGATCCAATTCACAAAATTGATCCAAATCACAAAAACTTATGAATCTAACCATTCTGGAGCTATTACACTGCTTGAGTATGATATCTCTGTATATATCCATCTGTATATCAAAATATATCAGATACATTGATGTTCTAGGAATTTCAGGCATTATCCAGTTTAATCTTCATAACTTGGCATTTACAGATAAGAAAACTGAGGGTCAACTGGGTGACTGTTATTTGAACCCCCAGCCCAAGTCTGTCTGACATAAGCATTTGCACTACAGCTATGCTTTGTAGACTTTGGTTCCAATGAGCCCTTACTTTGTCACAAAAAGAGATCTGGTCAAGTATATTTGTTCCTTTAAAATAGATGTTTGGTTTAAGTTCCTTTTTCCTCCACTCCTTCCCCCAGCTCCTTTCAATTTTAATTTTTTTTTTTCTCTTTTGTGGCTGGGTTTGATCTTAAACAGACTTCTCAGGAAAACTGTGTTCATGTAAAACTGGAAGGCCAAAGAGCTTCCTGACTGGAATAGGCAGGTCATTTCTGAGGGCACAGAGCTCTTGATGAGGGGAGGTAGCCCACCTCAGTAAGTCCCGGCGAGGGATTTTCCTACGTCACGTGTGACTCGTGGTATAGCTCCATACTTCACTCTCTAGTCCATGTAAAATGTTATGAAGGCGGTTCTCTTTTCTAAAGGAAATTATAAAAGGATTTTACCTTCATTCTAGCTCACTTATTGAACATAAGTGATCACTAGGAGATTCAATGTCATTCTACAACAGCAGTGAATCCAAATGGTTACTTCCAAATAGTTGTCTTCCCAGTTCTGAGTCTATAAGCAAATTGAGACCTGCCTAATATTGGCCTCAAATGTCAGTATTTTTCCTGCACACAGAGCGCTTGGCACTGCAGCTGTGGCTTGAAAACAAATGACACTGGTGCCAACGCCTTAGGAAGATTAACTTTTTTTTCCTTTCTCATCTTTTCTTTCTAACCTGCCATTCATAGAGTAATAGGAACCCTGAGAGCTTTCTATTATAGATCTGATTTTTGAAGGGAGGAGTTGGCAGAATATGATCTATTTGGACGGGATTTATTCTAAATGGATTTTTTTTCCTGTTGAATTTCTGGACTTCTGACTGAAAACATCTTGGAAATCCTGAAAGTTGGCATGTTGGTGACTTCTTTATGTTCCACATCTTTTCTAACATATTGACGGTTGCTGCTTCCCATCTCTAGAGGATAACGGTTGGACCATGTTCCTTCAGCCGACACAACTGTCCTCACATAAATGGCTCACATGGTGACACCTCGTCCTGACTGCAAATTATGTTTACGGCTGTGAACTCTTCTGCTAAACAACGTACTTCATTGTCATAAATGGTATTTTCTTAGACTGGCCCAGCCAGAGCTGGAAGAAAATCCTTTTCAGAACATGTCTTTCTCTACCACAGAGAAAGTATGAACCCCAAAGTTTGAAACTGGCACCACTTTGTAAGCCTAGGTCTCACATTACTCCAAAAGTCACAATATCTTGGGAACCAGGTGTGCAGTCAAAAATAACTGCTTTCATTTCTATAACACTTAGTGTCAACAAAACTCATTTACATACATTATTTCATTTGATTCTAACAATAAGCCTATGAGGTAACAGGACAAAAACTATGATTGCTATTTTTCAGATAATGAAACCAGGATTCAAATCTTACTATTATTAATTATTTGAAACAAGAGTAACTAATATGGAATGGGGTTTTTGGTACACAGTGTAATTTCATACATATTACATGGTGACATTGACAACACTACAAGGAAGTCACACAAATACTATTATTCCAGTATTTTACATGAAGAAACAGATGAATGAAGGTAAACTTTATTACTATTTCTGCTAACAAAATATCTCTACAGAGCTTTTGGCAGAACACACTCTCCTCAGTAACTGTCCCTCTTCGTGGGCAGGGGACAGGCCAGAGCTTGCTGTGACATGTTCTGCTTGCTAGCTCTAACTCCGCCCCTTTCCTCCCACTCACTCCCAAACCTACACTGAGCCTCAACACAGCTGTGGAGAACAACTCAATAAGACATATTTTTATTGATAATTTGAATAAAAGTAATATAAATAACATTACTGAAATTTTGGAAAATAGAAGAAGAGAAAACCACCAAGAAGTCCCATGACCCTAACTAAAGCTCTGTTGGTATTAGGTTAAGTTTCCTCTACCTTTTTTTCCCCATGCGTCTACTTTTCTCCTATTTGTAATTACATGATAAATTTGTATACATTTTAGTTTTGTATTTTCAGTCAACAATTGTATCCTACACTATTTATTCTTTTTAATGGCCATTAATTTCATCAAGCAAATAAAATACAATGAATTTACCTGTTAGACACTTACGTTATTTCTACTTTTTCATGGGTGTAGCTTTCCTGATATTTTGGATTGCTCCTTACAGAAATTTCCCAGAAGTGGGACTACAAGGTCAAAGAGCACAGATATTTTTCTGGCTTGACAGCACCAAACCACTTCCTAAGAATTTATCCTAACTTAAACTGCCATCAGCAAAATATAAGAGATCTATTTCATTCAGATAATTATTGAGTATTAATTTTTGCTGTTTTATTTATTGTTTTATTATTTAAATTTGTATATTGCTAATTAGTACGTTTTAACATTTTCTTTATTTTTGTATTTTTTTGAATGATCCGTTCATGACAATTAGACTTTAACAGTATCATTTCCTTGAATAGTTAAAACTATTAGTAGTTCACAGGGCATTAAAAAAAAGACATAATTAGGAAAAATAACGATTTCTAAAGTCATAGTTAAATGATTTAAAAGTTCTTCCTCCCCGGTGTTCCTCTCACATAATGTATCAGAGGCTGATTCATGCGTGTGATGTGTGAAGCACAGTGAAAATCACACCAATGTCCACAAATGATCCCAAGCTAAAACAATGCCCTGTCTTCACATTTGACTGTTGTTCTCATTAATTAGTACAAAAAGGGTAACAGTATTCACATCATGGGACCAAACCCAGGCCCTACATAGCAACTGGGTTAACTTATTTTAGGTAAATCAAGTAAATATACTGAGCCTATGTCTTCATTTATAAAAAGTAATAATACTAATCCCTACACAGGTCTGTTGAAAGGACTGGGAAACAGGTTTACATGTGTATATTAAAATGTGAGAAATGACCAATTTTGGGTTAAGTTTTGAAATACAACTTTAAAGAGCTAAGAATCCCTAGTGAGAGAACACTTGACACTAGACATGCCCAACATAGATACAACCTTCCCATTTTCTAGTCACTGAGGAGACACAGCTGAGACGCACAAGGGATAATCTTTTTTCTTCTATGTTTGAAGTCTGATATTACTAAGAGACTTTATAAAATCTACCAATCCTCATTGTAACAACTCAACAGAGACTAGGCACTAGATAACTATGGTTTCAAGTGGTAAATGTTCTTAATTCTAGACTCTCATGGGACCAGAAACTACAGACTCTCCAGTGTCTACTGCAATGCACAGCCGAGTAAGCATTCAATAAACATGTATTTACTGAATACAGAAACTAATTATATCAGAGTAACTAGAAGCTATTGACTCCTGCCTCAGGCTGGATAAATATTCTGACTGGAGGAACTTAGTTTGCTGAAGACATCTGTTTGAGGAGGAGTGGGAGTTAAATGACCTGACTTACTAGTGTAAAAAAAAATACACAAATTTAAACACCAAATATATGCAGTCTAGTTAACAATAGCATTAAAGGGCCTCACTCTAGTGCCCTGGGTCGTCCAAAACATATAAACCCAAAGCACAGAGGAACCAACTTGTGTTTGAAATCCTATCACTGTATCCTCTTGATAGTCTTCAAGAAGCAAATCCACTGAGCTTTATCAGAATAGCCAAAATTTTTCATTTAAAAGAGGTCTTAGGGCTCCTGGGTGGCTCAGTCGGTTAACATCTGCCTTCAGCTCAGGTCATGATCCAAGGGTCCTGGGATCAAGTCCTGCATTGGGCTCCTTGCTCAGCAGGGAGGCTGCTTCTCCCTCTGCCTCTGCCTGCCACACGCCCTGCTTGTGCTTGCTCTTTCACTATCTCTCTATGTCAAATAAATAAATAAAAATTTTTTAAAATGACATAAAAATAAATAAGAGAGGACTTAGTGTGACAAAAATGTATGTACCAAGGACAGTGAAAGGATCTAGTCCACTGACATGTTCAAACATTTTAAGGAAAGCTATTATTTCAAGCACATGTCAAGATGATGAGGAGGGGGTGTAATGAATTACAGAATAACCAGTGTTTATGCCTGAGAGGTCCCTGGGCCGTTCTGTACCTCCTGGAAATTGTTTATGCGCACAAATCCTGTGATCATGGGGCTATGATTAGCGGATGCTGACAGTGTGACAGCAGAGGAAGGCATGAATCACCGCTGCTCCATGTAGAAGAGAGCTGAGCAAAATCAATTCTGTCTTAGAGATGGACTTCTTTTTCCACATTCTGCCTAAATTCTGGTGACTTGGGGCTACAGGACAGGGTGGGGAACTAATGACGGATGAATTCCACTATTTTGGGAAATTCCACTTCTTCCTATAACTCTAATCATTTGGGGGAGTTATAATTTCTTAATATGTACTTAATAGCTAATAATCTCCCACCTTTTCTCCATATTAATCCATTGATTTTTTTTTTGAAAGGGAAACAGAGAGGGGGTGGGGACAGAAGGAGAGGGAGAGAGAGAATCCTAAGCAGGCTCCATACTGAGCACAAAGCCCTACTTTGGGCTCAATTCCACAACCCCGAGACCATGACCCAAGTTGAAACCAAGAGTCAGATGCTCAACCAATTAAGCTACCCAGGCATCCCACCATTGATTTTTTTTTTAATTGGTTCTATCAATAGGAACACATTCATTTCTCTCCACTCTGTGCTTTTGCAACATCGAGAGCTCAAGACAGGAATGCTACCAATAACACGTGATGACTTTCCCCAATTTCTTTTTTTTTTTTTTAAAGATTTTATTTATTTATTTGACAGAGATAGAGACAGCCAGCGAGAGAGGGAACACAAGCAGGGGGAGTGGGAGAGGGAGAAGCAGGCTCATAGCAGAGGAGCCTGACGTGGGGCTCGATCCCAGAACGCCGGGATCACGCCTTGAGCCGAAGGCAGGCGCTTAACCGCTGTGCCACCCAGGCGCCCCTTCCCCAATTTCTAAGAATTATCCACCAATGAATTCGACTGGATGATTGAGTCATAATATGTCACAGCATTAGAGATATTTTGTTATCATCTCAAAATGATTGGAAAAGGTAGTCAGAAAAAGGTCATTCCAGAACATAGTTGGAAATGTCCATCTGGCAACATCTGTACAATATTGCTTGGTTGAGATGTTCTACCTGTCTTTAGCTGCAAAAACAGACTAAGAATCTCAGTGGAAGCAAAGAACTAGGTAAAAATGTGGTGATGTGCAAAACTGCCTAAATCAGTCACAAGACATTAGTTTGCTTCAAGTATTGGCATTATTAGATTGCAAAAGACTTTGCAGCTCTTAATTTCTTGAATTATTTACATCTTACTCTGTGAGTGAAGTATAGCCATTCCATACCTTACTGTCCATTCGAGAGAAGTTCTTAAACAAAAGCAGATGCACTTACTGTCATAGATACCAATGGTGGAACTGGGAACACGGCCTCTTTTTATGTTCCTGTGGGTCCTTTCCTACCTAAGTCTGAAAGGTTGCCCCTGTCTAACGAATGGATGATAAGTTGGGGGAGACCAGTTAACTGCAGGTAACCAAGAAGAAAACATCCTCAGAATGACATGAGGTAAGACATTTAAAGAGAGTTGATGTCATCTTCTGATGTCTTTCCAGTGATTTCCTTAGAAATCTGTCCATGATCACTCACTTAGCGGCAGGAAAAAAACACACACACATACACACACACACACACACAAAACACAACCCTGGGGTTAGAGGAGGGCCTTTATCCACAGCTGAAACTGATGAAGCCTCCTGGCAAAACCCCAAAGCACTTTGTTTCCTGTCTTCTCAAAGTCTTGACCTCCAGTATTTAAGGAACCAATAACATGTTCTCATTTCTCGAGTTATTTTTCTCATGCAACCCATGGCAGCTGTTTGCCAGCTCAGCATTCAGACTAATTTGTTACAGAAAATGGGGTTAATGGGTGTTTACCAAGGTCTAAAGATTAGCAAAAGGCCTAAATATATGTTATGTGCAATGAAATAAGATGTGTAATACTTTCATAGTCATGTGTATTGTAAAGTTAGGACCTTGAGATTCAGAACATTTAATTTCTAGATATGTCTCAGTTTCTCATTTGTTGTTTTGTTTTTCCTTGAAAAATAGCATGAAAAAAACATTCTGATAATGATTTAACTTTAAAAAAAACTTTCTGAAAAGAATATAACTACAACTTAAAAATATTTTTCTTATAGTAACCAAGGGATTTATGTTCAGCTCAACAATCTTGCATACTTGTTTTAACGACTTAAAGCTTCTGCCCAGATAATGGGAAAGAAAAGAAGAATACATATATTGCATTCACTTTCTTCAAATACTAAAATTTTGCAAGTACTCATCTTACATATATCATGTTACTATCTGCCCCCACTAGAAAAAAAGTATTAGTGGTATTCAAATACACGGAGGAAAAACTGATATTTGATTGTCCCATTGTCAATTAAAATCCACTGGAAGCCACACACATTTACTTCCTTAAAAAAGAAGTTCCAGGAACTCTCTCAAAAGAATGAGTGAGAAAGCTTCCCAAGCAATAGCCAGCACATTGTTCCTTTGTCCTGTTTGGGGCTTTGCAGCACCAGCTGATGGGGGGAAAGGTATCAAGCTGTGGCAACATTTTCTCAAGCTTAAAGCCTTCTCAAATTTTGGAGTTTGGGTCCAACTTAAGAATTTTGGTGCATGATAATATATATTGTTGGCCAAATGGAACTTCCCATTTCCAAAAGGGAAAAGGCTGGAACGGTATAAGTAAAAAGGATCATAAGGCTTCTTGGATATCAAAGAGTGCTCACAAAACCACATTTTGATGAGTTAAGTGTAAATGAATCAGAAACTTATGGCTTATATTTCCCTGAAAACACACATGGATTTTAAAAAGAAATGAATGAAAAAAAAATGTCCCCAACACAATACACTTGGTATATTGCCCACCAACGTTTAAAAGAAAATAATTCAATACTTGCAGCAGACAAGGGATAAAAAGATCTGCCCAGGCTTGGTCTGAGAGTACACGCATGTATCTCAGCTGTCAATAGCCCAGAATACAGAACAACTACCTTCAGGGCTACTTCCTATGACCCAAACCAATTTAAGCACAAAAGCACACACTTTTTTTTTTTTAACTTAAAACAGTAAACAGTTCCTTCATTGCTTAACATATTTTCAAAGAATAAAAGCTGAAAGACACCAGTAGCAGTGAACAAAGTAAAACATAATACATCATTCTCTACCTTAAAAACTCATTTGTTCATTTTTTCCACAAATATTTAGTGAGCAGCTACAATGTGTCAAGCACCATTCCGGGCTCAAGTGACTTAATAGTAAATATGGCAGAAGAGGCTCTGTATTTACGGAGTTTACTCTAACAGGAAACCTTCCCTGTCTTGTTGCTGTTGTGAAGCAATTCTTTAGCAATTACCAAAACTTGGATTTGGATGCCTGGGTGACTAACTTTGTGCATGTCCTGAACATCTGGGGAAGAAGGAAGAACAAAAGGTCCCAGAGGGCCCTGAGTGGATATTATAATAGGTAGGCCTCATGCTTACTTGGGTTGGCTTCCCAGCAAAGACACTCTCAACAAAATTATGAGAATCGATCTAATTTTCAGAGAGAAGCTGATGTTATAAAACAAAGTTATGGTCTTTACCAAGGGTCTCATATTAATCAGCCATAAGTAACACAACCATACTCAATGGAGCACAGACCTTTAACCAAATATAAACCAATTCAACAGGGCAAGTACTCAGATAGCTCACAAGAAGTGCTACAAAGAACAGGGAGAGAGATCATAGAGCCTAAAGAATAGTGTCAGGTGTTGCCCAGCACGTAGATGCCCCGGCCTACATGGGTACCATTCAATGGCAGGACAGTAAGGTGGATTTCCAAACTTCCAAAAATTACCCGCAGCTTCTATCTTAAACCACACACACCAATCCAGCAACACTGTTGTTCCAAGCTCTGCCCTCCCGACCTCCATCTCCTTCCTTGTATGGTTCTACCCCTAGCTACACCTACCCAAATAGATACCTCACCCCTCCCTCCCCCTCCAGTCTTCTTCATCTCAGCCTATGTGTTGCCTTCATTGTTATATCCCTGGTGCCTACTTTAATGCCTAACTCATAGCAGGTAAAACACTTTTCATTGAATGGATGGATGGATGGAGAGATGAGCTCTCCTAGAAAAGTTCCTGGTCTGTCAGAGGCTCTGGTCTGTCAGAAGGTAATGCTTCCACGCTTCCTGGTCAGAAGCGCCTGCCCAGTTGTTCTCATCAGTGAATCCCTGATGGAAGTCAACACAAGTGAACTTTAATTGTCAAAAAGCCCAGAGTTCAAATTTCAGTTCTCCTCTTTATGAGTTCTATTACTTTGGGAATCACTTTACAATCTCTGGGTCTCAGGGCCTCACATTACATCTGTCTCCTCCCATTGCTGAAGCTGGCATGAGATGGGCTCCCAAAAGCACTGGGCACATGCTAAACTCCCCCTCTCCATCCATCCATTTTCTAAGGTAAATTCAAATCAATTAAGCTGGAAAAAATAACCATATCCAATCAAATTTTATTTAAGAACTCCTGAGGAGGAGGGCTGGGAACAGCAGAGAAAAGTGGGGGCAGGGTCTCAAGAAAATTGTCACCAACATTTTCTTGAAAATGGCTGTATCCAAGGAGGATTGCCAGGGAGACCACTGGAAGGGAGCTGGAAAAAGAGGACAGGGTTGGTCCTAGAAAGTGTTAGACTCAGAATATGTCAGGAAGCAATGACAAAGTCAATGGTCTCCAAAGTGCGTGAGATGACCCACTGGAATGTGGAAATAACCTTAAAAATCTCTATTTATAGTTCTTTAATCCAAAAAGAAAAGCTTTTTATGACTTAAGCTTCACCAGTATCTACTGTAGGGGTTGTGACTGGCCTCCTCATTTTATCCATAGTCAAGAGGTCAAGGCCACAGTGACAGCTCAGGAGGGGTCCCAAGGGAGAGGGTTCCATTGGTGGACAGTGGGGCCAGGGGATTGCAATGTATCGCAGCTCACATGTGCCTGGTTAAGTGGCCTTCTAACTTATATAATCTAGTTTTAACTAAGCTAGACTTCTCAAAACAGTCAAGTGGCCCAAAAGGTTTCTTTTAAAGAAACTGTAGATTAAAAATAATACTAATAATATGATGATCAGTAAACAACAAGAAACTATCAAAGCTAACACTTCTACTGTAAGAGCTATTCATCATTCACATGAGACCAAAACAATAATGATCACATCAGAATTGACATATTAAATCACACTGCTCTCATTAGAAGTATTATTAACAATATTTATCTCAGCAAGAGCAAAAAGGTCTTTTGTACCATTAAACTAAATAAAATAAAAATTATGCTAAAAATATTGTTGTAACCCTAGCTCATGCCTTTAAAAGTTATATATTGTGTATGCCTTATAAAATATATACTTTGAAATAGTAGAACATGCATGTTTTATCCATAAATCACTAGGCATACATTAGAGGCACATGCTGATAATTTGTTACTGACAGGGATTTCCCCTAAGTTGGGAGACGCCGCCCTAGAAAGCAGTTTGTACATGTACACGCTACAGGAAATCACCTGGTTGCACTGAGCAGAGCCCTGCAAATGTGAATCAGTGTGAGCCAAGACCTGCCTGGGTTCCTGGAGACCACCAACAGTCAGGCAAGGGACAGGATCCACACTGGCAGATGCCCCAGAGCAAACACATGGTCAGCAGCCAGGAGTGGGGCCCAGGAAGGAAGATCAGCCCACGTGAAGACCACTAACATTGGTGGACATTTATGGCCCTGTTTATACCCCTTACTCATGGAGAATATTTTGAGGAGGAAGTTGAAAGAAAAATAGAATTTGGCTTTTGGAACAGGAAGGGGGAAACTTTCAATTGTGGCTAAGAGTCTGGGGGAATACAACAAGATAGGATTCAAAGATAAGAATCCACAGGAGGTAGTGAGATAAGATGACTCAGCCGAGGGCAGAGATGGAGAATGAAATGGACTACTATTCTAGCAAGTGAAAACAGGGAAGGAAGCTCCCTTCATGCCAGGATTCTCAGTTTGAGACATAACAATTAATAATGACATGTTTAACAATGGCAGAAAGGAATGCAGGAAAGAGGAGGGGTGGTGCTCAGGATCCAGCCTGACTTAGGGAATACAAAACAGGCAGCTGCCATTTTGGCAGTTGGCTGAGCCCTCTGAGGAGGGCGCTACCTCAGGAGTAAGTGCTGCCAAGAAACTCAGTCCGCAATGAATCAAAGTGGAAAGAGGATGATGTTTTTGCTCCATCAACCTTCCCACCTTTCCCTTTTCCTCAAATGTGCTTGGACATTTTTAGTAGCCAGCTAGCAGGAGACAGTCTAAGGAATGCTGAGAAAGGAGGTAGACATGTTTACTGAGGAGACCAAAAAGGAAGTAACACCAAGAGGATGAGAAAAAGGGAGCAGTAAAAGTAAAGAGGAGAAACGGAAGTAGTTGACCATAGAAATTGGAACAAAAGTACAAAAACACTTTAAAAAAAAAAAACAATAAAATAAAAAGACAAAGGATGATGAAAATAATGGGGCTGAGACATTGAGTTACACCAAAAAAGATCGGGGTGGGGGGCCATCCCTTATTTTGGGAATGATAAAATTGGGTCTCTGTCCATTCTCCAGAAGGCAATCAGCATGCCCTGGATCAAAGAGGAGCACCCAAGCCTCCTGCATTTAGGCCACCGCTCTCTCCTTGGCCTCTTGTTATTCAAACAACCAGCCATTTTCCTCAAGGCTTATGCCTTTGAATCATGGGGACCTTGAGACAGCCACATTGTTGAACTCACAATCCATGGGATAGCATGAAAATGAAGGAAAGGAATTGATAATAAGGGTGGAAAAAAAGATATTAAATGACTGGGAACATTCAAAGCCAACAGCAGGAGACACTCAATATGAGCAATTCCTGTTTGCATAATACTTCCTCACAGATGACAAGTGGCAGCAAGTAAACTTGGGTTTAGGTGCCATCTTGTCCTCCTCCATCTTGCCAGGGACAAACATGTCTTGCTTTGGAGGAGAGAAGCTTTTCCTTTTGTCATCACCTGCAATTCTTGGAACTAACACAGCATTCTACTTTAAATCTGAGGGAAATGGGCTGGTTTAATTTGCAAATGAGCTCATATACTACTTGCAGAATTCATTCAGGGAGTTCCACATTGAGTTTTGACAGTCCTATCATCACCATGGCTAAAAGATAAACTCGATCTTTATGCTTTCAAAGGAATTCAGGACAAGTGGACAAGAGCAACTATTGTCTCAAACAAACAAACAAAACTTCACAAAGTTGCATTTTCTAATGATCTTACGCTAAACAAGTTATAAAATGCTAAGCAAAACATGTTGACTTAAAGACGGTGAGAACATAACTTTTGGTGCCTAAGCTTTTCTTAAATAGTTAAATAGTTTTCTTAATAGCTGTTCATTTTTCTCTTACTCATGTACGTGAAAAACATATGCAAATTTTTCCCTCTCTTCCGCTAATGTGGAAAAGTGATATAGACCTTACATGAAACAGAGCTTGACTTTTTCTCCAATTTTATATCATAATATTTCACAAAGGTTAACTAGATAAAAGTAACATGAAAAGAAAAAGATATGAGGCACATACAATGTATGTGAAAAAGGTGCCACTTGAGGGTTTTTGTGTGAGGTCCCAGGATATATATATTTCTGATTTTCTCCTTTGCCCTGGCTCATGGATACCCGAGTATGAGACACATACCACCAGAGGTGGTGTCTGGTTGTAATGCTAGGAAATTTATTCTCCATTCCATTCACTTTCCATCCTAATTGCATCACCTAGAAAGTCTCAGTTTGGGCTACTATGGGCTTAGCCTCTCTCTAACAATTGTTTCTCTCCCCCTTTTAATTGCAAAGCAAAGGTAGCCCTCAGCCTTGGGATATTCAGCAGGCTGCAGCAACAAAATCCCATTGGCTAGTGGCTTAAATAACAGGAATTTATTTCACAGACTTTATTTCACCACAGATTAAGTATCTGGTGAGAATTTTCTCCCTAGCTTGTAGATGGTTACTTTCTCACTATGGCCCCACATGGTCTTTCCTTGCACATACATGTGGAGACACAGAGAGCTTCCATGTTCCTTCCTCTTCTTAAAAGGACCACTCTCATGATCTCATGAAAACCTAATTACCTCCCAAAGACTCTACCTCCAAATACCATCACCTTGGGGATTAGGGCTTCAATATATAAATTTGGGGGAGTAGGGGACACAACAGACCATAGCAGCAAGCAACAATTACTAGTTTGAATTTAATAAACTTTTTTTTTTCATTATAGTTATTTTTGTGGTGACCTTGTATTTCTGGCAAGTGATAGTGCATTTTCATTTACAGTAGTGGCAAAGTAGTTACTTTTAAAATATATTTGCCAAAAAGTGAATTTTCTTAAGCAAAAACATTAAGTGAAATATAACAGAGGAGGTATGAAGATATGGCCAAAATCATGAAAGTGGTAGAAAAATGACTGGTTGTCCTTGGGAGTCATACAAGGAAGTCACTCTTAGCTTGGATAGTCTGAATGGAGAAAACCAAAGAGATTTTCATCCTTCACTTTTTCCATGGCAGGCTGTGGCCTTCAGGGCATAAGTCACTCATGTGTAGGAAAACACAAGACTATTATCAAGACCTCGTGGACAAAATTCAGATACCTGGCAGTCAGAGATAGATCTAGAAAACTGTTCCAGATGTCAAGAAAACTCTTGTTTTCAGCAATTTTTTTTACTGGGCTAGATTCCAAGTAGGTTTGGAAAACAGAAAAATATTCCAAAATAGGTGATGGAGGAGTCGAGAGAGGTTCATTATGAGGTTACCCTGTGAAAGAGTTTATGTATCAATCAGGACAGCCTCACCCTGAATATTAAGGGCTTTCAAAGTTAGAGGAAGTTTGCTTTCTCCCTGTTGCAGTTTGTGGGGAGTCCTGCAGGTTTCTACAGCAGCTCCCTTCCAACCTGTGACCGAGGAATCGGGCTGCTGCTATATTCTGACTCCGACATTTTAACCCATGGTTTCCAGGCCAGGTTGGCTAGGGAAGAGTGAGCTCGAGAGGTGCAGAAGGGCTTCCCAATGCCTCCACCTGAAAGTGGCACAGGGCATTTCCACTCACGGTCCATTGGGCAGAAGTGGTCGGGAAACATTGTTTCTCGTGTGCCCAAGAGGGAAAGGAAAACAGGGTATTGGTGAGCATCCAGACGATCTAAAAGAGTATACAAGCACTCACTTTGAAGTACATTATGAATTACCTGGAGAATCAGTGAAGAATTCAGAAAATGTAACTGAGAGCATGAAATAAACAACCTATATTTTTTCAAAAATATTTTGCCAGGAGGTCTTTGTCCCCCATCAAAGGTACCTAAAATACCCTTTAATATTCTTGTAGGCAGAGCTGCGTACTTGGGCAGGTGCCTCCGGTATAAATCACCAATAGTAATTACCAAGTCCTTTGTTAAAGAGAAACTTCAGTGTTTTGTTTTGTTTTTTAAAAAAAGGCCAGTAAGGCGTTTCCAAGAACAATAAAACGATTTCCTCTGCAAATAACTTGATGATAACCTTGCTTGGAATCAGAGGCTCAGTCAATCCAGTGAGTGATGATTCTCTATTGCTTCATCATCTCCTGGATCTTTACATTTCTGTTCCATAAACTCTGTTCCCTTTCTACAATAAATGTCTTTGTCCCCAGAGATTCCCTGAATTTGTAAGTGTTCACTTAAAACACTTTAATCTTGACCAAGATCCATTAGAACTGGGGGTTTAGTCTACCCGATAAACTCGGCGTGTTTAAAAGCAGGGGTAGAATGACTGAGGTCACCTGCCACGAGAGACGATGAGGTGCCGCATTACTGGTGATACTCAAAGCTTCCATTAGGTTCTTCCCACTGTAGCCTGTTTCTTGGGAACATGGAGGGAAGACACACCCCAGCAAAACTACAGCCTTTCTTCACTGTTCATTCTTTGGCTTGGCTTGAGCAAGTATGAGGAAAGATGGAAAATGCCTCAGGTCTTGATTTCACCAGGACTTTCTAAACTATTAGTGACTCCAGGGGCCCGGACACCCTGAGGACTGGGGCAGGCTCTAATCCCATACACAGGGAAATGCAGAGGCAGTTTGGGGGTTACACTGCTTATGTCCAGGATGGCGGTTCGCAAGTGATTCCTATAACAGTCCTTTGTGGTAGGTGCATAATCTGAAATCCCGGCCTAGTAGGGGCTAGGGGGAGTATCACATTCCACTTTCCCACTCTACACTTTCTTTTCCTCATCTATGAAATGCGGATTTAAAAAATAAATACCCAGTTCTAATGATGCTTGTGAGGATTCAGTGAGATGAGGCCACAAAGCACCTGTGTGGGGACTCAAGCATCATAAACCCCTAGTAGGATTAATTGAGATGGAAAATATTCCTGAGCTGCAGGGTACAATACAGAGATTATGCAGAAGACAGGGAATTCTTCCTTTGTTCCCATCTTTCTTTCTCAACTCATACTGACTGCTCTTTAAATTTGGTTATTCCATTGCAATAAGTCAGAGAACTATATTGCTCCAAAATTCAGAGAAGCAAATGGAAGAAGGGAGTGAATAAAACTGGACTCAGCCTACACAGGAAGAGTCAGAAATTTTATGAACCAACTCTAATAGAGTTCTTTTTCCTTCTATACTGCAATCTTCCCCCTCTTATAAAGAGGCCCCTATTGTGGCACAACATGGGCAGTTTTGAAATACAAGTAAAATGAGACTCAGAGACCACAGTCACGTCCACACATGACCTGAAGCCTCTGTTTGACCTAGCCTCTTCAGAGGAAAAAAGAAGATTGCATCAAACTAAATGTGCTAGGACCTAGACCTTTAATTATACAGCTTCACCATCCTAAAGGAGGCCGCCACTAATTTGAAATTGTCTGGCTATTGCCTACACAAGTAAGGTTTGCAAGAGAACAGAGCAATCCCAAATTGGGCCATAATGGACCAAAGTTTGTGCCATATAGTGCCCCCAAATAGCTACACCAAGACCCAAATCGCCTTACATCTGTCCTGTAGTGTAAACTATGAAGTAAACTTTCATCGATGCAGACTGCAGGTTCTCTACATTCTGTTAAGCAGCAACCCACCCCAGTTACTTCCATTCTGATAACATTTATTAACTATTGATCCAAAGGGAAAGCTTACTCAGCACAACTCACTCAGAAATTTCTAGTGAGAACTGGATGATAACAATACCCTCACTTTGACAGTTTTGTGTTCTATCTCTCCTTTGTAATTTTTGGTGCCCTTGGCAGCTTTGAAGAGAAGCCATGACTCTTGACAAAAACTGATGACCTAGCATTCACAACATAATGGCACGACATTGTTAGGACATTTATAATCATTTATTTCTTACAATAAAAGCCATCCCTTTAACAGTAATGCTGGTTCATTGCAGAAATTTTAGAGAATATGATAAGGAGACTAAGAACTCATAATCCCACTAACCACACAATCATTGCCAACATTATGGTGTGTTTTCCTTCATTTAGGCCTATTTTTTTTTAAGATTTTTATTTATTTATTCGACAGAGATAGAGACAGCCAGTGAGAGAGGGAACACAAGCAGGGGGAGTGGGAGAGGAAGAAGCAGGCTCATAGCAGAGGAGCCTGATGTGGGGCTCGATCCCGTAACGCCGGGATTACGCCCTGAGCCGAAGGCAGACGCTTAACCTCTGTGCCACTCAGGCGCCCCTCATTTAGGCCTATTAAACCGAATAGGTAAAACCATGCCCACACCCTCTGCACTTAAAATTATATCATCACCAACAATTATTAAAAATAATCTGCGAAGATCATTTTTACAGTTTCATTCCATTTCATTAAAGGCCATGCTATTATTTACTCATCCACTCTCTTAAAGTTTGACATGGCTATTTCCAAGTTTTTTACTCTTATAATTAATGCCGTTTTGAATATGCATATATCCTGTTAGCATTTTAAACTATTTCCTTAAGACATACCAAATTATTGGAGTAGAGCATATGAACATCTTATAAATACACGCTTGGTTCTAACATGTAGTATATAGAGAGGGTCATACTTGCCTTTCTTATTTTTTACCTGACCAATGATATTTGGCTGTTCTTAACACCAGGGGGAACATCATACATTCGAAGTTAAGCTTGAGTCCCATCTGAAAAGGGACGATTAATACATAAGATTGCATTCAGATATTTCTTCAGGAACAAGGACTAATTACTTATGTATTTAACTGATACGGGTTATAATTAGAAGAGCACCTAATAATGTATCTGAGCACTAAGGTAGAATTAAGGAATGAAATAGATCAGGTTTAGGGACAGGAGGAGGAAATGGTAAAAAAGCAAGAAGGAAGCCCAAACTATCCCCGTAGAGCATCCTGGCCCCTGCGCCACCTGGTGAAACAGTATGCACTCACCTAGCTCCTGATGTGTAGGACTTACTGGCAGAGGGACAGGGGGGAAGAAGCAAGTTTCCTTTCTCCAGATAGGGAAGAGCCAATATTCCAGGAAGCATGGCCGGGACATGTGGGTCTTCTGCCAGTGGGCCCCCAAGTCTCCCAGAGAATCCCCCAATTCACAGCCCCTCCACCGGAGGAGAGAAGGTATCCCTGGTTTACATTTCCCACAGCAATGGCTGAAGGATAGTCACACAGCTCCTGGCTCTGTCCACAGAACCCTATGCTTTTGCATTCAGCGCATGAGGAAGCAATGAGGTGATTTCTAAATGTTCACGATGTCCTGTGCAAGTGTAGCGGGTACGTCAGGCCTGTGGGAAGACAGCAACCCTTTGCACTGAGATCCTAAACTCACCTCTAAGGAATGTGTTTGAATGAGGGAATAGCTCCTTCACTCCCTTCTTTTATCCATCCACTCATTTCTCCATTTGTTCTTTTCTTCAAAAAATAGTTCTCGAACCCTATCTACCACCATGCGGTAGCTACTGTCCTAGGAATGGAGCACCGAGCAGTGAACAGGACGAATGTCCCCCCCCCCCCCAAGGCTTACAGTCTCATCAAGGAGACAGGCAACTAAACAAGCAAGGACAACACAGCACAGAGGGGCTGCGGTGCCGTGGCAGTGAGGAGCCAGGCTGGGGAAGTGGAGAGGCTTCTGGGGAAAGAGATGCTAGGCAGGGGTCTGTGGGCCAACCTAGAACAGAAGTGACCCAGGCAGAGAGGCAGAGCTGCAGGGTAGGGGGAGAAAAAAAAAAAGGCAACAAAAAAAGCCAAAAAACAGCGAGGAAACCGTCTAGGCAGGGAGGAGGGACAGCAGCGAGAGGCACTGCTCAAGAGACCATGCTGGCTTCTCTCTGCTCCTACTTACAGTCAGAAAACAAGAAGGCAGCAGAGCAGGAAGGTGGATTGCACACCTCTGCCACGGGCTTGCACCAGCCAGATGCCGGGGGTTTTCTCAGTAAACTTTCTGGGGGGCGGTGCACAATACATACATATCCCCACGTATAAATATGTGTGCTCTAGATAACATCAACACGGACACAGATGTAACAGTAACCTGAGGTTTAAAGAGAAAACTTTGACTTGGTTACTGTCCCTCTATGAATTTGGCGGAAGTCCAATATTTGAACTGCATTAAATAAATATTCAAGGCTAGGGGAAAAGCAGCTGCATTCACCACGGAGAGGATGTACTCCCCTACGGAATCACTTTAAGGCAGAGTGGCAAATCCCATTATTTGTGAGCACTGAGTCAATTCATGGGCAAAGATGAACAGCGAATGCAGAAAATTATGCTGAAGATGACATCATTACTGTTGGATAGCCGTAGGCGGAGGCCCTCAGCGATAGCTGGGGACAGTACCGGGATGCGAGAAGGTCCAACCAAGGACGAAGCCGGTGGGAATACACCTTTATGACATAACTTTAACTCTCTGGAGACTGCAAAATCCCACCCCTTTGTGTTTTTTTCTTTCCATCCTGCTAACTGAACCACATTAATGGATGTCAGGACAGTCCTTGCATTTTTTTCCTATCAAATCTGTTAAGAGGGGAAGAGGTTCCTGTTGTTAATTGCGGGGGATCTCCCGCTCTTTGTTTTAAGGAAAGTTTAAACAAAATGATCACCCACTCTGAGGCTTTAAACAAAGTTCAAACAGAACGAAGTTCTCTTGCCAAGGTTTAAGGCAAATTTCCTCTGTCCAGATGGCTTCCTCAGGCAGGCCAACATAAGAACTAAGACACTCAACCCTGCTGCCTTTTAATGCTGCTCCTTGATTGTTGCTAACGATCCCCAGCTGTCCGGCCTTGCTGGTTCCTTAACCTCTCTCTGCCGGCCACATCTGCCGGCAACTCTGAGGAAGACGGAGAGACTGACAAAGGGCTACCCCACAGCAACGCAGGTGGAGTCCTGAGTGCTGAGACCTTGCATCTGGGACAAGGTTAGAAACTAGTTTTCATAAGAACTTTCACAAAAAAACAAAACAAAAAACAAAAAAACAAAAAAAACCTCAAGGCTGATTTTTGATAAATTCCCTGATGATGGGAAATGCCATTAACTAAGCAAGCCCACCAAGAATCCAGGAGTGTGGCCATGATACTTGGTAGAACACTTTCCCTATTGACTAGTCCACATGTTTATCTGGGTAACAGCCCGGATTGGGGTGGTGGCCACGAGAATTCCTAGTGTGTTCTAGCAACACTCTCTCCACCCTCCTTCCCAGCTGTGCACTCAAGCCCATCCTCCACAAGGCACATTCACTTTGGTGTGCACCCAGCACTGGCGGGTCACATCCATGTCCTGTGTGGATTTAATGCTTCCCCTCTGTTTTCTGTGTGTCCTGCAGACTCTGGCAATGATCGCTGGTATGTTCAGAGGTCTTAATGCAGAAGACTGCCGGGAGGTCCATTCGATTCAGACATTAAAAAGTGCTTTTTGATGATGTCTCCCTATTGGGTACACTACATTTTTTAAAGATTTTATTTACTTATTTGAGATAGAGAGAAAGCATGAACAAGGGGAGGGGCAAAGGGAGAGGGAGAAGCAGACTCCCCGCTGTGCAGAGAGCCCTACATGGGGCTGGATCCTAGGACCCTGGGATCATGACCTGAGCTGAAGGCAGATGCTTAACCCACTGAGCCACCCAGGCGCCCCCAGGTACACCACAGTTTTAATAATCGAATCCACCTCGTCTATGTTATTCTACATTCTCTTTCTATGCCCTGTATGCTCCTTCTCCAGTTCCCATTTCTTCAGGGAAGCAAGCCTATTATCTTTAGCCTAAAATCCAAATGTAAGATTTTTACTTAGCAGTAATTTTGTTTATTTGGTTGTTTGTTTTAGCCTCATGAGGATATTGTAGAGTTTCCTCTTTTTAATTCAAAATATTGGAAAAGAGGTTTGAGCTCCGTGGTTCAGCTGATAAACTGATGGCAGGAGGCTAACAAGAGGCACAGACTGGTCTGGTGGCAGAAGGATGGCAGGCTTTACATTCAGACTGAGACTGAGATTTTGTTTCTTTGATTACTTATCTTCTGAGACTGGCCATATTTGGTGGCATATCTGAGCCTTTCCTTATTATTCATGAAACTAGAGGACATGCTCTGGTCTTTGGGGTCATTACAGGGATTACACATCATATGTGTAAAGCTTCTAGCTCAGTGCCTTCCACATCACAGGCACTATGGGAACTATTATTAGATGTCAAAAGGTCTTCATATTTTGTTGAAATGTGAGTCAATTTCTTCCCAATAAGTGGCCATTTTGTCCACAAGGAAATGATGTGGAAAAGAGTAGATGGCTTGGTCCAAAAACAATCAGCAGATGCAAAGTGGCTAACAATTGGCTCACACACTATGGGGATGGGGCACCCCCCTAGTCCCTCCAGCCACCCTTTGAGCAGTCTCTGCTTTAGGACAGGCATAGGTCCTCAACTCCCCACCTACTTCTGGTCACAATTTAAACTACCAAGCAGGCTGGCAATGTCGAGTAACACCTTCCAAGTCTGATCAAAGATTTGACCACTGCCTCATACACTTGGTGCCTACAGCATACCTGGCAATCGGTGTAGCATACAAATATCCTACTCAGAAAAGGAAATCCTAAGATGAGGCTTCCCAATAAGTTGACCCTTGAACAACGTGAGAGTTAGGGTTGCTGACCCCTCCCATGTAGTCAAAAACCCATGTATAACTTTTGACTCTCCCGAAACTTTACTACTAATAGCCTGCTGTTGACTGGAAGCCTTACTGATAGCATAAAGGTGATTAGCACATATTTTGAATGTTATATGTATTATATACTTTATTTTTCCAATAAAGTAGAGAAAAGAAAACATTAAGAAAAATCATAAAGAAGGGAAAATACATTTATAGTACTCTACTGTATTGATTGGAAAAATCCAAACGTAACTGGACCTGCACAGTTGAAACTTGTATTCAAGGATCAATGGCATACCTCATTTTCTTAAAGTTTCTATTTAAATTCTAGTTAGTTAACATGCACTGTAATATTAGTTTCAAGTGTTCAATGAGGTAAAAACTTGACTATCCCTTCTCATTCCTGGGTACATGAGTCCTCACATGTATCCTAGAGTGACAGCACTTAGAAGCAGGACCCAAATGCTGTCCTTCAATAGTTACAGCCAAAAAAACAAAAACAATTAAAAAAAAAGAAAAGAAAGAAAGAAAAAGGGCTTTTTGACAAAAGTGAGAGCAAGATGGAAGCAGGAAGCTTTACTTTCTCACACTGTCCCAGGAAACACAAGATAAGTTCGTTGGGGGGCCTCCTAATCAATGATACGTTGATAAAATATGTCTTACAACATTAGAGGCAAGTCTTAAAAAGTTTTTCTTACTGGAAAGATTGCTAAACAATCTTTTCCAGGGTGCTATGGCGGGGCATGGGGGGAGAAGGATCAGGCAAAAGAAGTTAATTTTTTTTTTAATATTTATTTTAGAGACAGTATGTGCACAAGCCGGGGGAAAGGCAGAGGGAGAGGGAGAGAATCTCAAGCAGACTCCATGCTGAGCACAGAGCCTGACTCGGGGCTTGATGCCACAACCCCAAGATCATGACCAAGAGTCAGATGCCTAACCAACTGAGCCACCCAGTGCCTCAGGTAAAGGAAGTTTAAAAGCAGCTTATTCCTCATATAACACAATATCCCCTATACATAGACCACTATCCAATATATTCTGGATTTCACTAGTTTATATTTTCTAGACTTTCTTCAAGTTCCCAATGTCACTCATCTTTAAAGAGGATTATGATAAAGTTCAATGCACAAGTATAGGCCCCTCCTTGAAGGGAAATCAGAATTATCACTGGTCCCTTCTCCCAACTCTGAACATCCCTCCCCAGGAAAGCCAGAGGTTTCCATGCATCTGTTATGCCCCCAAGAAACCTGCATTCTAAAAAGAACAACAAGATGGTATTAAGTTTTTGTGAATATAAATATAATATTATGAAATGATGAACCAACAATAGTAATAAGTCTTGTAACAGACACAAAAGAGCCAACAGCAGCTGTAGCCTGGGACAGGTGGTGAGGAGCCATATCTCGAAATCAGAAATAGGCTTTGTGCTCAAGGAAACAGAGGCATGCTGGGCACTCCCTAAGGAACCTCCTTGGACCTCTGTGACTTGGCCAGCAGGAGGTCTGCCCCTCTGATTAACAACAAATACAAAGTCCAAGATAGTGGTATGAAAAGTGTCTTGATCCATTTTCCTTTCCAGCTTGGCCAGCTGCACTGGGTGACACCCTTGTAGGACTGGCCTCTTTGTACCTTCTGGTGCCATCAGTGATTTCAGCCATTGCCTCAGAGTACATTGTTCTGCACATCTGCAGGTCCTTAACTGAGGTATTTCCAGAGATCTGGTGTGGGGCCTGGTGTTTCCAGCATCAGCCCTGGGGTCCATATACCAAGGTCAGCACACAAGGTGGGAAGTCTGCAAGGTGATATCCCATCCAAGGTTATGGAGACTAGGAGGTCATAGCGATGGACTTAAGATAACAACACTGTTAATCTTCTCTTCTGACAGTTGTATTGTGGGGTGGGGTCTTCTTTAAGTCAAATGTGGCACATAAGATAATTAGGCATGGCAAAAATAGGAGAAGAAAGTTTCTCCCCCCCAGATCTCAAGCTATGGCTAGCACAATGCAATTGCAAAGGATATTATGTTTTCATTTTACTTATTTTAAAAAATCCTTAAAGGCAATTATAAAAACAGATTGATTGCAAATGAATTTAGTGTCATCTTTAGTAAAACAAACAAAAAACCCAAAAAACTTGATTATATAAGAGGCAAATAATAAACATGACTAGACCCTTTGATAATATCATATATTAAAGCCATTTATCTTTCACTTACTGAACTACTGAATAAGCTGATCATTTTGTAATCAACTCTTTTAATAATTTTCTTTAAAGATTTGTTTAATGCACTCACAGCCAAGAAACTGACATGTTTCATGGGCAAGTTGAAAATCCTGTTTAGAGCAGTAATCTAGGCCCACTTCCCGGGGGGAAGACACAATGCAGACTGAACAGGATGGTACAGCTGCTTGTGTACCTGGGCCAGGGGTGTGAGGACAGATGAGGGATTGCAGACCCAGATCAAAAAAGGCAAAGCAAAGCAATTTTCTCATTGATAATAAGACTGAGAGTTCTGACACAGCAGGTTTCCTTTCTTCTATCCTTCATCCAAGGGCTCTCTTGGTTATTTGAATCATGTGGACACTGGTCTTTGGGTCCGTGAGTAATTCTCTTCCCAACCAAAAAAATGGAGCTGATCATGGAATGGTAATAACTGCCAGCACCCCTTAATGAAATGAGTTAATATGGACTCCTCGGACTGTCTGCCTCTGCTGGCGAGTGTCAGGGTGCAACTGGAAGAGAAAGAGAGGGAGGGGGAAAGAGAAGAGAGAAAGGAAAGGGAGAGAAAAGAGATGGGCTGTCCAAATCAGTGTTAGGCCACAGCCAATTCTTATCCAAAAAACAGAAAATCCTTCCTTAAAATAAAATCTTCATATAAACTCAACTTCCCATCTCTCTTCCATTCCTTTCCCCTCTCTTCCTCTTCTTTCCTTTACTGTCCTTTCTCTCTTGTTCCTTTGACATCACCAACAGACTAGAAATGGCTATAAAGCAACCCAAAAACCAAAATTTAAAAATATAAGTCATGTTAGAAATTCAGAGGCAGGGATAATATATATCAGAAAAGAAATTTGAGCCATAGGAAAATTAAGAAAGCATATATCTGCAGGCTTGGGGTCTCACCATTACACAAACTGTGCTCTAGATTTTTTTATGAAACTCTTGGTACACAAAGTGAAAAAGGAAATCCAATTACATGTTTTTTTATTCTTCATGTCAAGACTAGAAAAAAATGGGAAACTAATTCTAATCCATGAACTGTGCCTGACTGGCTACATTCTTCAGTGAAACTGTGTTTCCCATCTGCCAAATAAGAAGTATACCTGTCCCATGTTTTACAGTAACAGATGTAGTTAGAAGTAGTGAGATATTTTATACAAAGAACTTATTTTATGAAATAAGGAGTAGATATTTCTCATGGTGATTTGGAACACACACACACACACAAAAAAAAAGCATGACCTGGATATTAAATGTGTATAATCAAACATGTAATCTATTTATAAAGCAAAAGATCAGATTCTGCCTCATCAAAATCTGGGCCTGTGCAGTTGCTGCTAGGTTTTTTTCTTTGTTTGTTTTGCTTGTTTTATTACAATTATTTGATAGAGTAGGATTGTAGTTTCATCTAATAACTCTGGTTGAAAATTTAAGAGAGATGAATTACAGTGATTATGGGGCACATTTATCCATTTTACATTTTGAGAAGACTATAAGTAGCTACTAGAGAAACCAACTATCCTCAAAAGATAGAAAGGATCCATTCCAGACTCCTATCTTAAAATCTTCCTAAATTTTAAGAGGAAATTTTCTGGCAGTAGCAGTTTAAAACACAAATAAACAAAACTCTGCTGTGGCCTATTTGTACATCAACCCTACCCAGAAGAGCAAAATTCCACAGAGGTTTACCAAATCTAAATACTTGATATTTATTTGCCTTGAAGGTAGTTGACACCTCATTTACTCTGTTGAAGATCTTATATAACTAAGATTGACATTACAGGGACAGAAATTATAAATTATTTATTATTATTAAGTATATTGCACATACCACAGAGCCTTGAACATACTACTTAATTATCGAAACAATAAGGCATGAATATGCACCCCAATGTTCATAGCAGCATTATCCACAATAGCTAAATCATGGAAGGAACTGAGATGCCCTTCAACAGACGACTGGATTAAGAAGTTGTGGTCCATATATACAATGGAATATTACTCAGCTATCAGAAAGAACTAATACTCAACATTTGCTGCAACATGGACGGCACTGGAGGAGATAATGCTAAGTGAAATAAGTCAAGCAGAGAAAGACAATTATCATATGATTTCTCTCATCTATGGAACATAAGAACTAGGAAGATGGGTAGGGGAAGAAAGGGATAAAGAAAGGGGGGGTAATCAGAAGGGGGAATGAAACATGAGAGACTACGGACTCTGAGAAACAAACTGAGGGGAGGGGGGCGGGGGAATGGGATAGACCGGTGATGGGTAGTAAGGAGGGCACGTATTGCATGGTGCACTGGGTGTTACACACAACTAATGAATCATCGAACTTTACATCGGAAACCGGGGATGTACTGTATGGTGACTAACATAATATAATAAAAAAACATTAAAACAACAACAACAAAAAAAAAAAAACAATAAGGCATGCAACAAAAATAAAAGGTAAAACTGCTAGAAAGAAGAAAAATTATGAATTGAAGACATATGTTAAGTTATTGAGAAAATCAATGGGAAAGAAATAGAAATAAAATGATATTCTAAAAATCGGCTGTATATGAGAACTATCAAAAAATTGCTAAGATTCCTCTTTACTTTAGGCAATTACTACTGAGAAAATATAATGGGAAAACATCCCACTCAAAATTGCTATAATTTATAATCAAATACAGAGAAAACTCTAACCAACTACATAGCTATACTAGTCAACATTAAATTGATTCATTCATGAATATTAATTGGCAACCATGATTTACCAAATACTTGTGTAAAATGAGTAAGAGAAAAAGAAGGGCTAAGACAAACAAACCAAAAACTGATCCCAGAAGAAAAAGAACTATTTCAAAGAACTGGAGAAAACCTTTGAAACAGTGATATGGTGGTCTCAGAGCCATTTAATGTCTAATGTCTAAAGGCTAATATAAGAAGAAGCAACCAGAGAACATGACAGAGCTTCATAAAATAACAACTGTGACTGTCAAAATAAAATATGTAAAGACTACATGGTAGGTTGGCTGGAGCGAAAAACCAAGTTGATGATCTTGATAGTCAAGTTCAGATATTATCCCAGCACACAGAGCAAAAATGAAAAGAGAGAAATATAAAAGATTATCAATGGGAAGATATATACAGGGAATCCCTTTCCATTTTAAGGAAAAGACTATATAACTAACAATAATTTAAAAAATAATAAAATAAACTTTCACCAAGCCAAGGAAAATCACAAGTCCTAAGAATAAAAGGGTCAAGTGAGGGACAAGACGAATGGGAAAAAAAAAACAGATCCACACCTAGACACAACATTGTGAAGTTTCAAAACTCTTTAGATGAAGAGAAAATTCTAATGGGTTCCAAAGAAAATAAATAGGTTACCTGCAAGGAATAAAGATCAGACTGACATCAGACTTCTCATCGCCGCACTAAAAGCTAGAAGAAAAAACAATGCCTATAATTTTCTGAGGGAAATTTATTTGAATGCATAATGTCTTTGCCCTATCAAATTACCAATAAAAGACCAATAAAGGCATTTTTAAACATGTAAGAACTAAGAAATCTTAACAAATCCAGTATGAATACATTGGAAGAAATATAACAGCAACACCAAAAAAAAAAACAAAAAAAAAAAACCTTAAAGAGAATGACAAGAGAAAAAAAAAAAGTGGCAACTGAATATGACCCAGAAGGAGTAGAAGAAGCTGAAAATAATTAAAAGAGGCTCCACTGGAGCTTGACACTCAAGACCATCTATTCTGAGCAACAAGATTTTCAGTGACACAGGATTAACTTTCCTTCAAAATAGGTCCAATCACATGGCTTAGTTCTTGCTGTTTGTGGGGGCTTAAAATTTTTAAAAGTCTTTACAGCAGTAACAGAAAAGTTTAATTTTATTAAAGGAAAAAATGTAAATGACATAAACCTTGACAATTTAGAAATGATAAAAATCAGAAGTTGAAGCAGGAAAGGGAAGTGAGAGGTAGTAAAATGCTTCTGATTCCTCCTGGGAGATGTAACACGCATTACCAAGTGATAAAGCAGGAAAGAAAGCTTAAGAATATGTATTATATTCTATGTTAGGTAATGAAATAGTGAGTTGTCTTGATCAAAAATGGCCAAATAAGAATATGCTTCTCTCAAATGTAAGAAAATATAAAGGAAGTTAAAAAGGTATGAGCCCATATTATCAAAGAGAACTAACTGCAGAGGCACTACAAGAACATGAGGCATTTCCAAAAGCTTCTGAAAAATGAATAAAGACATACTGGTGAATTAAAATGGAGTGAAAGGAACTTCCATCTAGAATTCATGGAAGGTAGTTGCCATAAAGGAAGGAGCGGGACATCAAGGTTGGAGCCCAGGTGTGAAAGAGCACAGAGGTGAGGAAAATGGCCTAACAGGAAGACTAACCGAAGGTCTCAGTCGGGGGGGGGGGGTGCCCACTCTGCCCCCAAATTCCAATCCCTACTCCTGTACCCAGACTGGCAGCCAGCCACATGTTATCACTAGGCACCCACCCAAAACTGGAGGGTTCCCTCCAATTAATAAAGAAATTAAATGAACTCTCTGAAGAGAACTAGGAAAGATAACATGAAGTTTCCTTCACTGCTATATCTGGGGGACATCTAGGGTAAAAGGCAGCTCCCCACCCTTTCTATCTAAGTAGACAAATGCCTAAATCCACAGAACTGCCCAACCACCTTCCTACAAAGCCCCTCTACCCTCAACTTCAACGGGCAGGATACATGAACAACTGAAATGCAACCACAGGATAAAGAGGACAAAATAAACTCTCAAAAAAACATATCAGAGGAAGCAGAAAATTCAAACAACAAGTGTGACTTTACATGAATCTTCAATAAGTATTCTCAGATTTTTAACTTTTTATCAAAGTATAAAATACATACAGAAAAATGAGATTATTGGTGTATAACTTAATATCACAAAGGGAGTACACCCTTTCACACTCTGATTCCTCAGTTTTGTGCCTGGTGACAACTTAATGTCATTGTCGGGGGAGAGGAAACAGTCCATGCCAGGACAGCCTGTGTCCTTCAGCACTGTCTACTCAACACCTAACATAATGCCTGATGCTGAGAAGGAACTCAGTAAATTACTTGTTGAATGAATGTTTAATCATTATTGTCCTTGTAATCTATTGAAATCTAATTGCTTGAAGAAATGCATTATCAGTATAAAGGGTTGAATTTAGTAGTCTTTCAGATAGTCAGAATTGGGCTGGTCCGAGTGCAGTGGTGTTTACAATTAATTGATCACAGCCAGTTACAGACAGTCAGAATTGGCATTTACCATGTTGTTTTGTTAATTTTGCAAATGCACACACACACACACATTTTATTTCATTTTTTTTTTTACTTTTAGTTGTCTTTTCAAATTTAGACATGGGCTGGGTAGTTTGCTTTTCCTAGGCAAGGACGAATTAAATCTGGGTTTATTTGGTTTGCAGTTATAGAGGGAAGCTTCCCACAACTCAGTTTAGGAGGGCTGGTCTCAGGCCCTTAAACTCAAAAAGTTTAACAAAGGATTTGAAGAAATCCTTACTCCCACAGGACTTTCTTGTCTCCTAAATTTTATCCTTTCCTTCTTGTGTAAGGAAGACTAGGGGGTAGACATACTGAGGATCAGAGTAAGTTCAAAGAAAGAAAGAGACCAGGAAATACCATTGTAGAGTAGATTTAAATGAAGATGAGCTAATTAATAACTAAAACATATGACTTGCTGGCCCCTTGGTTAAATGGCAATTTGCCCATGGATAAAGTTCTAACAATGCTAGCTAGCAGCTACTGGATATTAAAAATGTATTATATGCCAGGCGGTGGGTGAACCCTTACCTAGATAAAGGAAGGATAAATTGATTTTCTCAGGGTACTAGATCAAGCCTAGAAGAATTCACTTCTTATTGTATGGAATAGATAATTCAATAGTTTGTGCTCTGGTGTAAACTGAATCAGAATGACTGGTTTCATCTTGTCTTTGCTAAAATTACTTTGCCATAAAATTGGCTGTTAGAAAGTCCTGAAATTCTGAGGAATCTCAAGAGGTACAATGATGAATATAAGATTCAACACCTGCCTTTGAGTTGTTCACCACTATCCTGCATGAAAAAGCCAAATACAGTTGACGCTTGAACAACACAGGGGTTAGGGGTGCTGAACCCCCACACAGTCAAAAATCCATGTAGAACTTTAACTCCCCTAAAACTTAACTGCTAATAGCCTACTGTTAACCAGAAACCTTACTGATAGCACAAACAGCCAATTAACACATATTTTGTGTGTTATATGTATTATATTCTATATTCTTACAATCAAGTAAGCTAGAAAAAAAATATTAAGAAAATCACAAGGAAATACATTTGCAGCAACATACTATATTTATCAAAATAAAAGAATCTGCTTATAAGTGGGCCCAGGTCAAACCCATGTTGTTTGAGGGTCAACTATAGATAAATTGAGTCCAGAATGCTAAGGAGTATAAAAGGAATAAGTTCAAAGCATTGTGGGAACCTGGGCTCATCCAAGGAAGTGATGTCCAAACTGAGTTCCTGAAGGAAAAATAGGAGTCTAGAAGGCAGACTCCTCCCAGGCAGAGGGGCTGGCACATGCCGAGGACTAGCTGTGGGAAATGGCATCCTGCATTAAGGGAACTGAAAGTAATTCAATATTGTCTAGAGCACAGAGTGTGTGTGGGTATGGCAAGACTTGAGGTTGAGAAGTAAACAGAGTCCAGACCATGAAAAATTTGTAAGCCAAACTAAGTAATTTGGAATTTATCCTGCAGACCATGGGGAGTCACTGAACAATTTAAAGCCAAGGAGTAATTAATCAGATTTGTGTTTAGAAAAATCACTTTTGGGGGCACCTGGGTGGCTCAGTCGAGTGAGTGTCCAACTCTTGTTTCAGCTCAGGTCGTGATCTCAGGGTCATGGGATTGAGCCCCACGCAGGGCTCTACAAGCAAAGAGTCTGCTTGAGATTATCTCCCTCTGCCCCTCCCCTTGTGCTCTCTCTCTTTCAAATAAATAAGTCTTTTTAAAAAGAAAAAAAGAAAAATCACTTTTGACGGAATAACACTGGGCATAGGGGTGGGTAGTGCTTACAAAGAGACTGTGCTAATGGTGCTAATGGACTCATGAGCGAAATTAGAAGCAATAGGAATGAAGAACATAAGAAAATCAAGGAAAGAGGGAAATGAAAAGAAATTAAAGACGACTCGCAGGTTTCCAGAAGAGAATATTGCATCTTGCAATATATGATCAGAGATGCTTCCAAGTCAGTAAAGACACCTTCGTTTGTTTTTCAAGACTCTGAATTCCATTAATTACAGTTATAGTGCTATTAATACCATCAGAGGGCTTGACCATAGTTTAGAGGAATCTCTACACTCTAGTTTCTTGTAGCGGGGGAATTTATGGGCTTCCTAGTTCATTTTGTCTAAGGAGAAGGAGGACTTGAAAGGAAGTTAACCAGAGGCACCAACTGATTACAGTCTAGAGGGAGGGCCAGGGAGAGGAAAATTAGATGTTGGTCAATCTGAAGACTAGAGCCTCCTGGCAAGGAAGTGAAGGGAAAATTGAAGAGAAGAACAGAATGATTAGTGTTAATGGGATGGCACTGAGTGAGACACCGCAGATGGGTAGAGATTCCCAAATGGGTGTGAGCTCAGGGTAGAGCCAGATAGTCAGATTCGATAGGATGGGTTGCTTTGCCAAGAAAGGTATTGGACAGAGGTGAGAAAAGGACAGTGTGGAAACGTGGACCCTCTAATTTAGTAAATTGGCTCAGAAACATCTCAGGTGTAAGCAAAACTGATTCCTATTTGCTGTGAGTGAATTGCGCAAGACAGCTTGGCATCCTCTCCATCCGGCTTATAGAGCTCGTTTGTCTCCTGTGGAAGCCTGTAGCCCTTATTCTAAGCCCGTGTTCTGCAGGCTGAGCAGTGACTAGGACTAGGAATACTAAACTAATTCTGAGTCAGCCGAGAGGTTCAGAAGGGAGGTGTACTGAGAGATAACCCCCAGGAACACACACACACACACACACACACCCTTGTGTATAAACCTTCTGCCTTGAAGCCTACTGTTCTTTTCTTGTAAAATGGACTAGACCAAGTGAAGCCAGGAGCCCCCTTATGCCTAGAAGGGGTGCCCTGAGCGCTGAAGACATTCTCTAGCTGGGCTTTAGGAATCCCCACAGTTCTGAAGAAGTGTTCTCACTCTATCCTCAAGTGCTCTACAAGAATTTTTTGATTTGGGGTTTCCACTTCAATAATAACCATAAAAATTAGCTTTTTGAGATTAACTCCATGACCTCCTGGATGTCCCGTACTGCCCTGTCATGCTGGTGCTGTCTTTGTGTATAGTTTACAGTCATGATAGTGGCAAGGGGTACTTTGTCGTCATGAGCTGCTGTGAGGAAAAGGGAAGAAAAATGGGAAAAGTACGCAACAGAAGTGATTCTCCAGGTGGAGTACTACTGAGTACTTCCGTAATGCCGGTGTACCAAGGTAATACTACAGTACAGGAAATGGCTAAATAGGTAATATTTCAAATGCTAAGGTTATGCTAAGGCAGTCAGGAAAAAAGAGCTGCATCCTGCTTTAATAAATGACATGACAAATCTATCTTGGTCAGAAATGCCCCAGGGGAGAACTCAGGGGACAGAGACAAGGCAAGCAGGAGAAAAGGTGAAGAACACAGCAAGGCAGCTGCTGGGCCCCAGCTAAAAGCCTCAAAGGTTGGAGTAAAGAGAAGGGAGGAAGCCAGAGTTCAGGATGGAGAAGGACGAGAGAAGGTGCTCGGGAAGTCTTCAATACATGGAAAGAACTTTGTCTTCAAGAAAGTCGCTCAGGAAGATAGGGCTTAAATTGTTTTTTTCTCTGAGTGCCTGCATTTGTCGTGGTTTTGTTGTGCTGTCCATTCCATAATCCTAGATTTGAGTTGCTTTTCCCACAATAAATTAGTTATTAGGCTCTGTTTGTGTAATGAGAAAGAGCATAGACCTTAATGGCATTCCCAGGACAACACTAAATGTATTTGTTTATTCAGCAAATATTTACTGAGTATTTGTTCTGTGTCGGCCACTAAAATACAGTAGAGAACACAAGTGGCTAGGTCCCTGCCTCCGTGCAACTATCTACAGTCTAGTAATTACATGAATGGTCAACACTGCTGGAACATGTTTATGGTATCAAAGTTCCAACCCCTCCTGACACTGCACTTAATTAAATAAAAATAAACACCCAAAAAAACCCACAAAAACACAACATCCAAATAAAACATCCAAAAAAAAAAAAATAGAAAGATGCCAGTGTACTCATGAAGTTGGTTCTCTAGCACCTCTCTCTTCAAGAGTGGCTCATGTTCCAGCAGTAGGAACAACACACCTTGGAGCTTCTTAGAAATGCGGAAGCCAGGACCCACCCCAGACCTGCTGGATCAGAACCTGCATCCCGACCCCAGATGACCCACATGAACATCAACATTTGAGAAGCATGGTTCTCTTAAAAAATATTTTTAAGAGAAATGGCTGCCTTTTAGTCAGGTAGACAAATCTGCCAATGTTTTTATATGTTTTCTTTAGAAACTATTATTTAGAGTTGATCATAGTTTCTCTGGAAGAGCACTATTTCAATGGGTCTCAGGCTGGCCAAGAAAAGTGTGTCTGGTTAATAATCTAAAAATAAATTCTCAAGTTCCCTTTATAACTTCTGCATTTCTCATAGTTTGTCTTTAACTTTTACTTCCAAATGGCCTATCGAAGGGAAAAGTCTCCATTGCTGTGACTTTTCTTAAAAGCTTTGTGGAACTTTTAACCCTGGAACTGATGTATTTAAATCTTTAAAAAGATTTAAAACCATGGAACTCACAGTTTAAATCTTTAAAAATTAAGACCATAGCTAGCACAAAAGTGTTCTGCCAATTGTATCAAAGATACGTATTCCTTATTATCAACTACAAACATAATCAAGGGAAATAACGAGAATGCTATGTAGATACCTATTTACGTGCATCTGTGTGTGATGTGTGTGTGGTGGGGGGTGTTTGAAGGGCGTGGGGGTGTGTGTGTACAGAAAGAGAAAGAGCAGACTTTGTTTGCCCAACTGTTAAGTAAAACCATTTCAGGACTCTCCTTGCTGCAGTTTCAAACAAGGAAAGTAAGAACTGTTTGGGAAACACTTTTTATCAGTTCTAATCCCTTCACTACTTCAGTATCCCACTCTTCTGCCTCAGGGCTTCCCATACTTGTCTGACTCAGGGCAAGGCCTTCCCTTCTCACTGGTTACCTCAATCTCTGATTACCCAAGGTGTTTTTTACTTCCTTCTTTCCTGGACTTCTCTAACACTTGGCATCACATGTCTAACCTACACTTCAATACATTCAACCTTCTATTTTTTGCTGCTAAAATTTTAAGCTCTAAAAGGCTGAACTTTAATTACAGATGCAAGAAAATTCTGTGCACATAATCGGTGTCTAGTAAATACTCATTAGTTGATTGGTCAACTACATAAAACTCGTATCAACTGAATAAGGATAAGAAAAGTCTTCATGCTACTTAATTCAAAAGAAGCTGAAAATGATTAGAATTAATAAGAGTCACAATGGACACCTGGCCTAAGGTTAAGAAATTTAGGGGTTTCACGGTATTTGGTTACACTTTTTTTTGTTCAGTTTCCCCTTAAAATTAGCTAAAGAACTTGAACAATTTAGGAAAGGTTCTTTTCAAAGTGTGCCCACAAATCTTGTCAGTATTAGTAACAACCTTATGAGCACAAACAAATGGGAGCTATAAATAAAAGGAACAGAGTCTAATAAGAATTCACAGGCACATGACATAAGAAGACATAAGACGCTATGTCTAAGAAGACATAGCTCAACTTGAAACTTTGTCTACGCATGACACTATGGTCGACCTCGAAAAACCCATAATTAAATTTTTAAAATTTCCCATCCTCTGTTATCTTTTTGATAGTTTACGCATCTTCTGTGAAACCTTCAAAATCTACTAAAGTCCCATCTCCTCCATCCAACTGCCCTTAAACTGAGATTTTAAACTACCTTAAAGAGTATTTTTTCTCAAAAATGTTCCATGTTTATGCCTCTCACCAACTGGATTTTAAAAACTTTCCGAGGGGCACCTGGGTGGCTTAGTCAGTCAAGTGTCTGTCTTCGACTCAGGTCAGGAGCCCAGGGTCCTCTCTCTGTTTCTCTCGCTCTCTCAAATAAATACGTAAAATCTTTTTTTAAAAAATTTTTTAAAATAATAAAAAATTTTTTGATACAGGCACATTGGCACACAAGAAAAATGCACTAATCGAACAGAATAATTCTGGATACATAGCGCCTAAAGACAGGTGATTATTTGCTCAAGTGTAAGGACAGAAAGTTTTCGGAGTGAGTTCACAACAGGTCACAACAAAAGTGGAAGATTGGGAAATGTTGGATAAAAATAATGAATTATTTGTATCTCGGATGAAACTAGCATCAATTTAAGATGTATGTGCTTGAATACATCATCTCCTGGGTTGTAGCATCAGCTCTAAGGAGAAGGCAAATGATCTCCACGGGGAGAACAGACCCAGAGAGTCTGATAAATTCAGCTTAGAGTTAATAATCTTCCAAAATCAAATGCCAAATCCTTTAACATTGGCCAGTCCTCATAAACCATAAAACAGCCATCAGTCTATCAAACATGGTGGAAGAATTTTTAAAGTTCCTGGAATAAATGTCATTCTGAGTGTATTTTTTTTCCTGTCCTGTGGGAAAACAGCGCAAGACCCAATTTTATTAGAAAAGTGTAACATTCCAAATTGCATCACAGTCAACTCATCCCAGCACTCACAGTCCCATGCACCTCACCCCACTACCTCCACTCCCCAGTTCCCAGTGATAGAAAAAAAAAAAAAAAAGAACTTCACCCAAGTTGTACTGACGTCAATGGGTGTTTGCGTGCAAAGACAGTCTTGTGGATGGACTGAAGACAGTGGTGTTGTAACTTTTCTCAAGGCCCCAATTATTCAAGGAAACCTCACTTCTAAAGGGAAGTGTCAGAAAATCCAGAACTCTATTTCAAGGAAAAAGCAAGTAAATCTTAAAATAAGTGAATGTGTTCCAAAGTATGTTCTTAAACTGAAAGTTTACATTCATATCTTGACAATGTCCCAAACCTCATAGTAAGAGAAGATGGTAATCACACCGCCTTAGGGAGAAAAAAACAGTAAATAAGAACAGAATCACAAGGATCCACAAATCCTATACTTGGGACATTTTTTTTCTTTGTTTCTTCAACATTTCACGTATGTCAAATCCCACCTACGAATCTAAGTTTTCATAGAGTTTTCCTATAGTGCCGGACATTCAGATTATCTACAAAGAGCCATTTGCTCAAAACAATTCATATTTATTAAGAAATGAAATGTCATATGTTGCACTTTGTACTACATGGTGGTGGATGACAAATTTCTAAAAAAACTAAAATGAAGAGAGAGATTCTTTTTTTTTTTTTAAGATTTTATTTACTTGAGAGAGAGCATGAGGTGGCGGGGGTAGAGGGAGAGGAACAAACAGACTCCCCCTCCCAGCAGGGAGCCCAATGCAGGACTCTGGGATCTTGACCCAGAGCTAAAGGCAGACACTTAAACAACTGGGCCACCCGGGCGCCCCCAAAGAGAGAGATTCTTGCTCTCAAACATTTACAACCTACTAAGAGGGACAGGTATATGTTCTGCCTTCTTATTAACAAGTGTTTGAGGACAGGTTTGCTATGCAGTATGCAATAATTGAACAAAGCTCTAAACGTCAGTTGATCAATAAAGACGATGAAGGCCGCAGCCAATCGATGTACATTCTAAGTAGCACGAGCAAAGGTTAGGGGGTATCTGGGGGCAGGGGTGAACTGTACCCAAGGAAATATTTGGCCAGTCCTTCAGACTTAATTTTCTGCACTATACCCCCTTGCAGACAGCAGACCGGGAAAACATCTCTGTGACTTGGAACTGTTCTTATTTATAAAGCTGTCTCAACTAGAAGTTTAAAATAAGAGCATACTTCTTTTTCAATTTCTATATGAAAAGGAATCCTTTCATTCCAGGAAAGACAGTGTTACCCAAATGAATCACAACACTGTTGCTTTGACACCCTTCAGATTTGTGGTTGTTGAAACAACTTTCATACAGAAAATGCTGTCTAATTGTCAGGTAGCTTGTTCCTCTGAGTCTTTTTTAGGAGCAGGGCTACAGATCAGCTGACATGTTATTTCAATTCATTTCAGTTCCATAAACCATGCGTAAAAATCCGTTCTCAAGACTGAAGTGATACAAAGCACGAAGGCTGAGTCCCCACCCCCATCTCGCCAGTGAACTCACTTCTACCTAAAACCACGGCATGCCCCCAAGCTGGTTATCTTAGCCCTCTACAGCTTGCTTTTTTCACACGTAAAAATGCCATTAGAGGGGGCTGTTGATAAGGGGGGAGGCTCTGCCTGTGTGGGATCAGGGGATTTCAGGGAAATCTCTACCTTCAGCTCAATTTTGCTGTGAATCGCTCCAAAAATATAAAACCTATTTTTAAAATGCCATTAGACGAACCAAGGGTTTTATTCGACATTCAAATTTTACTACTTTTGTCTTAAAGGATTAACTCCCGCTGTATAGGTATTATCTTTTCTCTGAACTTGGCAAGCATTTTACCCCGGACTCTCGCAGGACATTTCCGTTCTCTACCCTCTCAGGAGAGAGGATGTCTGCCTACTGTCCATCTCCTCCGACAGAATGTGTGCTACATGAGGGCAGGGACACTGTGTTCGTCCTGGTCATAGCCCTGGATCTTAGCACAGCGCCTGGGACTGAGGACACACTCAAAGAGTGAACCGCTGTCTGGCAAAGTGAATGAATGAATCAACGGAGAATTCAGGATAGATTCACTCTTCTCGACTCTGTGCACTCTCTGAGGTAGGGTGCATATCTAATGATTCTCTGAAACCTGCAAAACACACCACGGGGATCCAATAAATGTGTCTTAGAGCAATGAATCAAATCAGAGCATCTTAGAGTTAGCGTAACCACATGCAGATAGTCCTTCTGCAGCTTCCCATATGGATAATCATTCAGCCTCTCCTGGGGGCTTCCAGTGACAGCGGCTTAGTACCTCCACTACAACTCCCATCCTGGGCTTAGGATGACAAATGAAAAAGAATGAGTTGTCTCTTTATCTGAATATGGTGTTGTTCAAATAAATTAAAACATTTTCCTTGCTTCCCTAAAGATGTCATTTTCTAGCAGAGTATCACAGCTGAGCCCAAACTGATGACCACCCCCACCCCTGTTTCCACTTTCATGAACGGACAACCTGAGGCGGGTCCTTCACAACACTGTAGTGGCCCCAGAATCGTCCATGAGCCTTGGAAAAATACGAATGCCCAGATTCTACTTCAGATCCACTGAATCGAAGCACCTGAGGGGAGGGGGCTGGGTAGACACATTGATCTAACCAGCGCTGAAAAACACTGACGAAGACATTTTTAGTTTCAAGAGAAGTTTTTGTGACCGGAATCCTTAAATCTTGAGCAGGAAAGAAAAGAGGTTGGAAGACCTTTCCCTGCCTGGCCACATAGGCGGTTTGGACTTCTAGGAAGACCGCAATCAGAGACAGGGGCCGCTGTGGGCCGTCCAGGGCTGGGGCCGAGAGCACTGGGAGAGATGAGAGAGCAGGGAAGCAGGGGTGCTGATGCAGCCCAGAGTTCTCCCGAGGTCAGCAGCAGCTGCAGCCACCAGGTACCCTCAGACAACAATAGGGGCTGGGGCGGGTGGGAACCGCTGGAGGTCACGAGGGGGCTGTGGTTGACAGACCCACTTGAGCACATGGCAGACACCCTGCTGGGGACTTCCAGACTGGTTGGGGAGGAGAGGAACTCTGCAGTGAGAATCAATCATTCATTTAAAACACATTTATGGAGCACCCATATTTGCCAGGCATGGTTGGAGGTTCCGGGGTTGGTTCCAGGAGAGAGTGGGAATAAACACAGCACCGAGCTCGCGACATGGGACTGTCCTAGGTTCTGACTCGTCAAGTCCTGAGGCATGAGAAACCTCATTTTCTATCTAATGTAGGATTCAAAAAGCACAAAGGGATATGGGTGGGTATTTCTTTTCCTGGTCTTTTACTTGAAGAAAGGGAAATCGTTTTTTTTTTTTTGGCCTTCCTGTGTTTTTATCAAGGTGTATTTCCACAGCCCACACGGGCAGTTTCTCTGGGATAATAGGCATCCCTCAGACACCAAGTGGCCTTGTCTCATTTGCCACTCGGCCTGCCAGTCCTCGGGAGAACGCAAGGAGCGTGCGGCCTCCCCTTTGTTCTGGCGGCAGCTGTCTGCCGGGATGAGCTCTCAAGAGCCCAGGGTAACGGTCCTGCCCTAACTGCTCACCAGCAGCTATGAAAGGAAAACAGGCTGCCACATGAACGCGGTGCTCTTTAATTATGAGGTCCCCCCCGTGGAAGGAAGGCCAGCAGACAGGCAGACACATTCCAATTACACTAATACACCTTGTAAACATCAAATATTTTTATTCTGAGATTAAAGAGAGCCCGTATCCTCACAACACTCCTGAGACGACTGTGCATCTCAGGGCTGTTGCCAGTGCTGCTGGGGAAACAGGATTTCCTCTGGTTAAAATAGACTTTCACAAAAATAACAGCCTCAAGTCTGGAGGTGGTCAAATGTGACTTCCACTGTAGCCTGTCCAAAATCTCAATCGTAGTTCTCAAAAAGCTTTCAAAGAGGACCAAGCTCCTAGTCCCAGGACAAACTGAGTCTATCTTCGTTTTCTTCCAGTTTTTACCCTAACTAGACGAGTCTGTGGGCAGTTTGTTCCCTTGGTGAAGGCTCGGGGGTGGTGGGCCTTGAGGCTTAAATAGGGCTGCCGTGTGGGTTACTTGCCTTCACCTGGTGTCCACTCTTCCCAGGCCACACGCTAGCAGTGAACTAATTCAGCCACGTTCTCTCGCCCAGGTCATCTGGGGACCAGTGGCCTGAGTATGCCGAGTGAATTGTCTGGGTAACCAGCCACTGGTTCTGAGCTAACCTGAGGAGAGCTGGGGAGGAGGCTGGGGACACCCACACAAATGCCCTTCTGAGAGTGGGCCTTTTGGTAGGTTGCTGTCATAGGCAAAGAAAAAAAAAGTATCCTTGTTCCTCCTGACGCTCTACCACATGTAAATGTTGGGACAAATAAACGAACCCTCAGAGAAACAGGTCTTCCGTTTGAACCAGTAAAACTCAACTCGTGTGAGGTGTAGACTCCTTCACGTGGACAACCCCACGTGACAACAGTAGCTGTGTGGGGATGGTCCGCGCACCAGTTGCAGGCAAATTAGCCTTTACAAGAAGCATCGCAGTTTCAGTATCTAGGAGAGTTTACCCAGAGAAGACAGAGAGTGAATCCTTGAAAACCATCCTATGGCTCATGAACTTCTCCATAACATTTGAATGTTTGTGTATCATTCCACCCAAGTGGGTGTTAATGCTACAAACTGAGGGAAATCATGCCTCTGCAGGAACATAGTCTCTTTGGTACACGGGGAGGTGATCAAGAATCTAGAACCAATGACTCTTTCACCTTAATGGCTTGTGGCAAAGCTTCAAGACTGTTAGGGACTACTTGAATGGCTCTAAAATTGGGCAGAACCTTGGCACTGAGGTACCATAGAGAAATGCTTCAACTAAAAAAGAGTTTAGTCAAAAAGCACAATAGGAATGAGAATACCAAAGGAATACTTAAGGTACAGAGATTGTCCTTGTATGGCCATGGTAGATTTCTGCTCGAATGTACTGTATTTGATGACAAATACCAAATTCTCACTATCTAGTATATTTGGAGAACCTCTCTTAGGTTAAAAAATTATTTTTCCCTTTTCCTTAGACTTGGTGCGGAAATCACAGCACTAAAAGTGACAAGTGATTTCATTGCTAACTCCAACTTTGATTTTACTTTTCATAAAAACTGAAAGTGATGCTTCTGAGCAGAAATGGATATGCATTTTAAGGACGGCCTTCTTTTATGAAATCAAGTCCATATCAAACTTTTTTTTTTACTAGAATTACTAATGCATTACGAAGACTTCTATTTCCTTAAATAGAAAATAAAAGTCCACTTTCCCATAACTTAGATCAGAAAGGCTGTTTCTTGTTTTCTGGGGGGTTTTTTATAGTTGCAGCTTAAATTCGGGATGATTTTTTATGAGGCAAGGGAGACGTAGATCCTTCTGCAAAAAGAGGAACTTTCACAATTAGTGAAAACCAAGAGTGCTGACATGAGGGGCTGGGCTGGGGGAAGATGATGTTACCACAGTGCTGCGGTGAAGGGAAGCCAAGCCCCCCAGCCTACCTTCCCCGCCTGCGAGCCAGACCCACACCCCCCCACACACACACTGTGGATGTGTTCCATCTGATTCCCAAAGCAGGTACCACAATAAAGAGCAAAATGCTTATCTTTGCTTTTAATATTGAAACCAGCTGTGTTTATTCCTCCCTGACCACCTCTCCTTCTGCCTCCCCTAGTCGTTTGCACAGACAAAATGTTTTCAAGCTGACATGCAACTTTTCAACCTCATGGCACATGTAACTTCTTAATAGCAAAAGCCTTTTGTAGGCTTGTTTTAAAAAACTGCAAGTACCCGGTAGAAGCCATGGTGATATATAAAAGGATGTCCTTCTCTGAGAAGGGGAAACTTCAAAGCAATCCCTGACATGCCAGAATCCCCTGCTTTTCCAGTAAATATTATCTGTTTGGGCCAGAAAATTCTAGAGTCTTGGGTAAGTTCAAAGATGGAAGACCTCATGTGTGATATGGCACTTCTATGTGTATTCTAAGCTGGAAAATGTCACCAGTCAGGCGTGTATAACATCTCAAGCTGGGCACTCAGAGTGGAGCAAAAGTTCATTTTAGTGTTACTGACCCTTTTCATGAAGAGCCATCAGCAAGCATGTGGGCAGGCCCCCAGGGGCAGGTGCTGTGGCATTGGACACAAGTGGCAGAGGTGGGCAGGAAGTCACAAGGGGTGTTCATTGCAAATCGACAGGGCAGGCAGGCAACACCAGAGAAAAAGGAAGATTGAAGGATTTGATACATAGCTTTTAAGGACAGAATCAGTGGGTGCCTGGGTGGCTCAGTCGGTTAAGCGTCTGCCTTCAGCTCAGGTCACGATCCCAAGGTCCTGGGATCAAGTCCTGAGTTGGGCTCCCTGCTCAGTGGGGAGTCTGCTTCTCCCTCTTTGCCTCTGCCTCTCTACCCCCTGCTCTCTCTCTCTCTCTCTCTCAAAAATAGAATCTTTTTTTTTTTAAAAAGGACATAATACTATAAACTAATTTTTACATTAATGATGAGTAATTTATATGTATTTATTAAATAATTTATATTAAGGAACCATAAACTATTTTGGGTGTGTGTGTGTGTGTGTGTGTGTGTGTGTGTGTGTGTTTGGTTTAATTTGTGTCCTCAACCCTCATTCATAAGATGTCCTTCCTGTATCCAGCCTGGGGTCTAATTTCACCATCTTTCACTCACCACACTCTGTCCTCATAAAGTTTCACCAAAAGCTAAGTGGAATGATTCTGGGGGTTTTTGCTGACACAGATTACCTTCCATTCTGTAGAGAATCAACCTCAGCAAAGCCCATGAACATCTTTTTTGGTGAGGTTCTGGGGAGGGATTGTTTGCTCTGTCCATTACTTCGAGCTGCCCTATGTGAGATCACTTAGCTCTTTCTCGTCTTTCTCTTATCATAACAAGGATGTCATATAAGCTCTTCTTTGCCATATGCAAAATAAAATTCCAAGATTTCTGACATGAAGGAATTCATGAGACAACCAAATCCAAGGCAGTAAAAGGATAGAATCTTGAGGAACAAATTGGAAGGAAAATATAGACAGAGCAAGGCACTGGAATAATTGAGATTTAATTGAACTGAGCACAGGATGAGAAGTCAGAAACATGGGCATTCTAATCCCATTTTTTGCCACTGAGTCATGGGGTAGTCGATCACTTCCCCTTTACCCCAATCTCCCCAACGTGTAATTCAAATTACCTACCCACCCATGTAAGATACACAAAATTAATCATTTTTTAATTCATATATATATTGGTACCAAGTTTTACATTTGTTTAGGATGAAATGCAGCATTTTTCAAATATATGCTCCTTAAGAGAAAAATTAAGCCTCCAATGCTAGTGTTTAGGGACTAGGGTCACCTGGCAATAGAGGTGCCAGAGCCCTGTGCCCAGCCCTGAAGCCCCTTAGCCTGGACAAAGATTTTTTTCAGTTAAGAAAATCTGGCAAGTAGTTCCAGATTGAATCTCACAGGCATCAGTACTTGACGGAACCATGGTGGGCTCAGAGTTCGGTCTTCAGACATTCTGCTTCAGTTGGTTCAGCCAATGGAGGTCATGCTCTAGGCAATGGGCTCATGCTATCCAAACCCAGGCAAGAACAACTGATCGAGCAGAACACAAAAGAACTAATGAGCTGGCCTGGTTTGAGAACTCAGTCTGCCTATCCGTAGTGGTTTCCCTTCCTGGTTGGGTTAGCCATGGCGGATCCACTATGGATCCGCTGCCTCAAGAGCTCCACTTCAGATCACAAGAAGCTGCTCATTGTTAAGGGATAGTGTCTGCCAGAAATAGTCTAATAGTCTTAGTGCACCTCTCCTCCGAGGGAGGTTTCTTTTATTATTTATTTGAGAGGGAGAGAGAGTGTACACATGTGTGAGCGAGGGTGGGGGGAAGCCACAGGGTCCTCACTGAGCAGGGAGCCCGATGCGGGGCTCCATCCCAGGACCCTGGGATCATGACCTGAGCTGAAGGCAAATGCTTAACTGACTGAGCCACCCAGGCGCTCCCCCCAAGGGAGGTTTCTATACCAAGAACTGAGGCTGGCTGCCCTGAAATAGAACACATTCTTGTCTAAATACAGCTGGGTACACTTCTTATTCCTCGGCTTTCCTTTTCCTGAGCCCCGTACATCACACTCTCTTCTATTCTTGCAGCTCAGCAATTACTCAAATTGAAATGCAGCTGAGTAGTTCATGGATTTCTTAACGTGCTACATCCAGGCTTTTCTCACAACATCCTAGGGCCATCGGCAGCATTGTAGCAAACGTAAGCAATCTCTTTCATTTCCTTTTGAGCTTCTGCTTCACAGGACAGGTTGTCTCACCCGGTCCCCAAATTTTGAAAGTATGCTTTCTGAGCCTACTGCTTTCACAGGGGTTGGCTGTGCAGACATACCCCATGGATGTCTCTGAGGACAGAATCAAAACACGTCTAACATGTGTTACATGCAACGAGGCATGCTTAAAGGAGCCCCACCATGTAGTAAGAGAAGCAAGAGCCACAAAGGCTATAATTAGCTTTATTTCAGTAAACAATGGTATACAAAGGACAGTTCAGGGACCAGTGGATTTTAAATCTATGCAATTGTTAAAAATACATATATTCCCTGGTCCCTACACCAAACCTATAAATTAGGATCTCTTTTGGTAAGATCCAAGAATCCTCTTTTTTAAAGCTAGAGCTCAGGTCTGCCATTCCTTAGGGACAAACACTGAGGAAATAGTTAAGCCTCTCTGAGCCTTAGCTTTCTTATCAATAAAATGTTTATAATGCCCACCCATGAGGGTTTTTGTGAAGAGTAAACAAGATAATGTGAGGGAACCACCTGGCACAAAATAGGCACTTGAGAAATGGTAGCCATCAACAACAACAAAAGAGCAGTGCAAAGAAAATGGCCTTGTGTCTGGAGCAGGAAGGAAACCAAGAGGGACAGAGCACAACAGTGAGTAAAGCACCGAGGGCAGATGCAGCCTAAGGTGCTCGGATGCTACTCACTCCCAACACCCAGACACACACCCAACTGCAGGCCCAGCTGTGGGCAGGAGAAGGACAACAGGAAAGAGCAGGGATGGCCCAAAGAGAGGGAGGAGCCCAGCAGCCTCAGAAATGCAGGCCCAGAGCAGCCTCGGAGAAGCAGGCAGCCAGGCGATCCAGCAATCCAGCTATCTAGCTATCCCAGCTGTAGGTACTCATCCAAAAGCGAGTCACTACCTCAAAAGGGTATCTGCACTCCCATGTGCATTGCAGCATTATTTATAGATAATGATACGAGACGGCTTAAGTGTCTATAAGATGACGGATAAGAATAGGCAATTATATCGTATCTACATATGTGTGCATAGATATACATACATACTCATATATATATACACATTTATGTGCATTTAATACATACATATTCAGCCATAAAAAAAGATCTGGCCATTTGTGACAAGGTAGATGAACCTAGAGGACGTGATGCTAAGTGAAATAAACCAGGCACAGAAAGACAAACGTCACATGATCTCACCTATACGGGGGAATCTAAAAAAAAAAAAAAAAAAGAACTCATAGTAACAGAGAGTGAAATGATAGCACAGAGGCTAGGAGAGTAAGGAGAAAAGGTGAGATGTTGATCAATATTAATCAAAGGGTACAAACTTCCAATTAGATGAGAGTTGACTGATCGATATTAAGAATCAAAGTGTAGAATAAAGCTGATACCCATATTCAACACTGTAGTTTGTTTTTAGTTACAAATTGTTTAGAATTTTTTTCCCCAGAGGGGTTCGTTCTTACCTATTTCACCTCTAAACACCACCACAGTTACTGGGAGTACATGAGGTAAAGGAATAAACCCAACATGGCTATCTGGAATTTTGATAGAAAATTTACTGTGCCCATGTCTTACAAAGTGCTTAAAGCTCAGCCTAGGACCTTAAGTAAATAAGTTCTGGGAATCTGGTGGAGCATGGTGACTGTAGTCAATAGTAATGTAGCATATACTTGAAATTTGCTAAAAGAGAGTAGATCTCAAGTGTTCTTACCACACACACACACACACACACACACACACACACACACACGGGGAGGTGATGGATATGTTAATTAGTTTGACTAGGTAATCATTTTACAATGTTTACACATATCAAAACCTCACACTGTATACCTTAAATATATCCAATTGTTATTTGTTAAAGATTAACACAAATCAAAACAAGACCAAAAAAAGAAGCAAGGCACCAAGTTTTGGTTACACTGTTGGGATTCCACAGGAAGAACAAGAGACTATGGTGTGGGCTCTTTCCAAAGATAGGGATTTAGGTACAAAGATTAGGACAGAAGCGCAGATATCAAAACTCAAAAAAAGTGACCTGCAGGGTGCAGGACCTAGAACTCCTCAGATTCTTTCGGAGCGCTGCAGCAGAACTCTGTCATAAATTGCTTTGACTCAGCCAAAAGCCACACTGGGACCACAGTGGGGCTGGGTGGACACAGGTAGAAAGTCCCTGGAGTCATTACCCTAAACAGGCAACTGGCAGAGCGAAGCATCTCATTCAGACATGTTTAGTGAGGAGGGGGTGGGGGTCAGTAGGACACCAGACCATAGGTGAAAGTTGTGTGACAGAAGAAAATAAAGGTCTTTTCTTCCCTTGCTAACAGAGCCTGAAAGTATTTCTCATTTAGCTTCTTCCTCCTTCCCCATCATCTGAGGAAAGACAAAAGCCACACCAGTATGTTCACTAGGGAAAAATGGAGAAGAACTAAACTAAACTAAACTGGTGGGCAGTGTGACACATCAGGAGGCGTGTGCTGGAGGGAATGGGGCAGACAGGAGGGGGGATCGCGGAACAAGACATCAGGCACTAAGTGAATGTGCTAGAGAGTTGGGAAGTGGGGGTGTAGGGGAAAGCTCCCGAAAGTGTGGAAGGACTAGCGAAGAGGGCAGAGAATGTAAAAAGAGAATTGCTGTGAACTGTGTACTGGAAAACTCTCAAATGTTAGCAAGGGTCTTAAAGCATTAGAACTGCTGTCTGGACGATGCTTCTTATATAATGCAGCACTTTGAGTCCAGACCACATGGGTCCCAGCTGTCTAACAGTTGAAATTAGGAGGAAGTGCACAGATAGACAAATAGCATAGCCCTGCAATACCTCCCCCATTATCACATCTAGAGAGGGAGAGCCAAATTGGTAGAGAAAAAGAGCTACACACCCCCGTCAAGGCCCAACCCCCTCAACGTCAGCTCTCCCCAAAGAGCCAGTCATACCCAGTCCCCTTGCACAAGCCAGTGCCCCTCTCCCATACTAAATGGGGGCCTTCTGAGTGCCAGTCCCTCCCCAAAGTATTAACCTTCTGTAAGGGAAGTCCCAGTGCTGCTGCTCCTCAACCTGAGCCCGCCCCAGCCCTCATCCACGTCATCCCACCAGCAACTTTCAGCCTGGCCTTGACTTGCCATTTTAATCACACCCTCATTCCTGCAACCCATAGAGACGTCAGGAGATGCCCCCTCTGATAGCTCATGCCCCTATAAGGTGATTCTACCTCAGCACAGAAGAAAGATCCAGGCCTTCCAACAATGACCCAATTCCAGACCCACTGGGAACATGGAGGTAAGCCCTTACCAAAGACAGAGATAATTCCAGAAACCAGACTAGTTCCGTCTGGTGAAGGAGAAGAGAAGATACAGGCTACACCAGGGTTCTCAACTGGACTGAGCATGCCAGTGTGCTACTGAGTGGCAGAGGCCCTGTTATTTTCCAGTTCTGTCAAGCTTGGCTCACAAACATAGCAGCTTGTATTCTCAGTAGAGGAGTTCGAAGACCAGGAATCTTCTGTGTCAGACAAAGATGGCGAAGTCCAAGCACCAGGGAGTCTAATGGGCAGAGGTCAAGGAGGTCAGTCCCAGGTAGGAGCTCTCAGGAGTGGGGGAGGATGCTGGACATGAGGGGAGGGAGGTGATATTTGCAGAGCACCTACCAATTGTGGGGGACTGGTAGAGGCTTTTTACATGTCTCCTTCCATTCTTTCAATAACTCTAGGAAGCATTAGCTCCACTTTGCAGCTGAGGCACCCGAGCCCCAGCTTCTTCTATGTTGCAGCTAATTCATGGCTTGGATTTGAACACAGCAGGTCTAATTCTAAAGTCTGGGCTTGTTCACACACTACCAATGAGCATGAACCAGACAACACAGAGAACACGGAATCAGGCTCCAAAGTGAGTCACAGGGGAAAACAAACGGTACCTGAGATCTATCAAAATCATGTAGGGGGGTGTGGGTGGTATAGTAAGTGGGAAGAGAAGTGAAACAAGGTTGGGTTAATAACAGTTGGGGCTAGAGGAGAGCTGTAGGCTCAGGGTATTATCCCCTCTATTTGTGTGTACGCTTGAAATTTTCCATAAGACAGAACAAACTCTTTTAGGTGTGCCATATGAACAGGCAAGCTAACGTGCCATTTCCCCTGGCCTTACCAGTCACTAAACACATGCTTTTTGGTTTTGTGCTTCCTTTTGGTTATAAAACTGAACATTCCATTTAGCAAAGACTTCTCACACTTTTCTAGGAATTTGCTTCTGGGTTGGGTAAGCATACACATTAAGCATGATTCCATCAAAGAGAACATTTTCAGTAATTTCTTGTTACATAAAAATTAGAGACTTAAGTCTTTTCTCATTATAATATTAAATGAAAAAAACAGGATATAAAACCACATTTGGATCATAAAGTGAATTTTATTTAAAAACATAAATAGAAGAAGGAAATGCACTATAACAAAAACCGTGGAATTAATTTTCTGAATTTTACCAACTTAACATTGAACATGTATTAGTTTTAGGAAAAGAAAAATATTTTAAAGAAAGTTTTTTGGTTTTTTTTAATGGACTCTAGGGACACAGAAGTAGATCAGTTAAACTCTTTGGTCTGTGGTACTCTGTCGTAGTTGGTATAGCAGTGGTTTTTCAATCATTACACATCTCCCATTAACCAAACAGCTATCTTGTGCCAGGCAATGCACAGGTTATTTCTAATCTTTACAACAATCCTGCAAGTTAGATGTTTTTCATTGCCATTTTACACTGATCTTGAACTCAGATCTGCTGCCTCTGAAGCCTGTCTTACTCCCTCACACTTTACCACCTGCCTCTCCAGCTCCTACATTCTCCGGTAGAGAAGGCACAAGAAGCAGTTCCCTGGAAATCTAGGACCAGAGGTTTAGATCTCCAACTGTGGCTTGGGTTTCCCCTACTTTGTCATGACCCATATTGCATAGCAGTCTGGGTCTGGCCAGGTCAGGGCTGATTCATCACTATCCGGCCAAGGAGACAGAATGGCCTCTTCTTCCTTCCCCTGGGCTGACAAACTGTGATCCCAGAACCCTGCTCTATAATTGATCACTTCTGAGATACCCTGTAATAGGACAACTCTCTCAAAATAATACCTACAACAATTTGCCTATGGTTTGGTTATGGGCTTTGGAAGGGAGAACTCTTTCCACAAAACACTATTTCATTAAGGGGCAAATGGGCCAAGGTCACTCCTCCCTCCCTCCGGCAGTAGAAGCCACTACCTGGTAACCATGATAAAGTACAGAAGGGGAGAAGGCATCTCCAAGGAGGCTAGAAGCAGACACTGAAGCCAGAGGAAAGTTGGGAATCTGGGACAGATAAGAAGAGGCTCCAAACAGCTAAGTAGATGGGCTTCTGATGCTGGTGGCCTCTTGATGTAAGAGGGCAGTTTGACCAGTTCATAACCTGCCCAAAGAGAAAGTAGCAAGCCAGGTCTGGAAGTTTACAGGCTCCAAGTCGTCACAAGGGCCACATTTTCTTCTAGATCCTCCCACTCTCTGAGTGCCTCTGAGACCAAAGCAAACCTAATCTATTTTCCTGTTGGTGAAACGTAGAGACACCTGCTCCTTGGCAGGAGGGTTTCTTGTTCTATGAAGTGTGTTGAGCAACTCAATAAAAGGTATTATATACATAACTCTGTTTTACAACAAATCCCCAGAAATGGCCAAATCATTTCCCCTGGTAACTAATGCTGCCCACCACACACCAATTCCCCCGTGGGAGGTTAACCACTGTGGCGGCCCAGCTGTGCACAGATCGTGCGGCCTCTCACACTTGAACATCCCCCAGCAGGGTGCTCGGCTCCATCTGTTTTCCAGGCAGTCAGTGACTGGGGTGTCAAATGCTGCCTATTCTTGGTCTCTTCTGCGTTCTACTCAAAATTACAAACACCAAAAGTACTTCTACCCTTCATGGCACCCTCAGCCATAACAAGGATAGGGAGGTATCAAACTTAAGAGAAAAGAGCCAAGGAAAGTATTTGGGACCACTTTCTTCATGAAAAGAAATGGAGATCTAACAGGTGGTATATCCCATAGAAAGAAGTGGTCCACCTTTGTAAAAAGAGTCTATCAGGGCTGAGCGGGATAGAGGTTAATTCCCAAAACCAGTTATTGCTGAAGAAATCGGGGCCTGAGTCTCTGATGGCAGCGAAAGAGTGAAACCTCGGCAAAAAATTAAAGTAACTGATCGGTCATTGCTAAGTGATAACGGTCAGTAGTTTTGACCTTAGTTGTCTGGCTACTGACTTCAGTTAGCCATAGGGACAACCTGCCTTTTACAGGTTCCTCAGGTAGCTGAACGACTTCCACTCACTTTGGACTACGTGGATTTGACCAGCTCCCCTTGTATTTGGCTGCAATTCCAAACACTAATCCTGAAGTCTACAATGCCTTATGATAATTAAAATAAGGAAAAGGAATGCATTTGAACCTTAGGAATTGGCAGAGAATTCCTGCTTTCAGATACTTTTGCCAAATAAAGTGTTGCTTGCTCTATTTTTAAGGGCCAGTATATATTGTAAAACAGAAAGATGACTTAAAGGATCAGGCATCGGCTTTTGGTTCAATTTTATATTCTAATGATTCAAAAATTGCTGTGAAAAAAAAATGAGTAGCCCCATATCAAGTTAATGTACCTTTGTGTGTATGTGGTTTTGGTTTATGTGGGTTTTCTGTTTTTGTTTTTTGGTTTTTTTTTTTTCTTTTTTAGCATAAAGGGAAAATAGTGAGGGGAAATACATGTTGTATTTTATCAAACCCCAAATGTGAAAAATAGTTTAAGAGACTGCTAACACAGTTGCAGCTGGGTTCATTGAAGCCTAATTAAAATGCCAGTAACACATGACCCTGCCCAGAAGTGCTGACTACCACTGGGCAGACCCCAAGGCTGTTTGTTGTGCAATATTAATAGCGGCAATAGTCAGAACATTATCATAAGTGTTTTGAGTGAAGCCCCCAACCTCTATTTCAAGGTTTACAAAAAATCAATGATTTTCCAAGCAGTGATAACCACAGAGTAACCATGTTTAATTACAGAACAAGCAGCCAGCAATTAACACATAGCTTATACTACTGGACTTCTCAATCGCTATGATGAAATCCATCATTCATTGTTCCAACAATGTCCTAGAAGCCAGGGACACAAACTTCTAATAAGGCAATGATCCATGATCTGAAGAAGGCCAAAGTCCAGGATACCTCCTAGACTTAAAATCTGCATTAAAAATCTTGGACTTAAATCTTACGTTTTCTGAATTCACAAAAAGCTGGTAGAGAAATGAATGACAAATTAACTCCACACAGAAAAATACCATGAATGCATAGAAGAAGGTATAAAAAGGAAGTTAGATATAAACCCCTTTGCTGAGTGCCATAAGAAGACAGTTGAATGAATAGAGAGGATGCTACCATTCAAAAGTATATGGAGCCCCAGTATACATGGTATTCTACTGGTGGCAATTAAAATAGACTTAATTTCTGTCCTAACAAAAATAGTTAATACTTAAATGTGTTTACTATATGCCACACAATATTTAAGCACTTTACATGTATTAATTCATTTAATCCTCGCACAACACCGGGAAGTAAATACCATTATTATCCCCACTCTACAGATGATGAAACTGAGAAGATCGTAACTCATCCAAGCTCATTCAGTTAATAAGTGATGGAGGCATGATTTGAACCCAAGCAATCTGGCTTTATAGACTGTTCTCAACTTCTATGTTATACCACTTCCTTACAAAAATGGTTATATTAAAAGCAAAAAAACTATAAATAAACACTGTAATCTAGTTGCTAAATGTGTTTCCCACAGGTAAACAATTCTAAATCAGCTTTACATTTATATCATGGTTGAACAAATAATTAAATGGACAGTGGGAGCCAGGTCCCCTAACTTTCCTCCAGGAGAGGGAGTTACAGACAAGCAAGAAAGGAAGACCGGAAGGACCCCTGTAGAGCTGGATCATAGTCAGAGACACCAGTATAAATTCATGTTTAGCTTAATATATATACAGATAGACACAGAAATAATTATAGGTATATGTTTATACAGCTAATATACACACATGTTCTCAGCTCTTTCTGCTGACAGAGCTTAGAAGCAATGAAACCCCAAGGGCAATGAGCACACACAGAACCAATCCCACTTTCCAATAAAAGTAACCAGGGCTCATTGGACAAAGGGTTGTTTCTAGGACTGGGGCAAGGAATATGCAAGATGTACCTAGAGTACCTTGTAGTATCAGAAAAGAGAGAAGAAATCAAAAAGATAAAAGGATAGAGCATGTCAAAGGAACACTACAATCAGCCTGAATGAGCCCCCAATGGTCAAAGCTGGAATAATTTAAGTAACAAAATAAATAACATCCTATAGGATTATAACCCACGGTACAAATATATATATTATATATATACATATATATACACATATATACCTGTATGTATATATGTGTATATATGTATGTGTATGTATATGTATATATGTATGTGTGTATATATATATACACCCATACTGATGTAAGTAAATTATTACATAAATTAGTAAATGCATGGAAAGAGACAAATATTCCTTACAGAAGAAATCTAAATAATATATGCCTATACTCTCCATCCCAGGAGATAGAGCTTATTCCCTCTCTCTAACCTGCTTGGGGATGGGCTAAACTTAGTGATTCACTTCCAAAGAACACAGTAGGGAAGTAGAAAAATAGTAACTTCACAGCAGAGAAACCTGCCTGGCAAATGCTACCCTAACCAAGTGATAACGATTAATATCCTCAGTGATATCATGTGACTATTGAGTACCCTGTCATATGAGAGGACAAAAAGGACATTCCACCTCTGTGGTATTCTTTCCAAAATCCTACAACCCCAATCTATCCACAAGAAAACATCAAACTCAGACTGGGGGACATTCTCAGGGTACTCCAGGATCCTCAGTACTCCTCTGCCAGTACTCCTCAAGACCATCAAAGTCATGAAACACAAGGAAAAATTGAGAAACTGTCACAGACCAGAGGACTGGGAAGACATGCTGACTAAATGTAATGTAGTACCATGAGTTGGATCCTGGAACAGAAAGAGGACATTAGTAGATAAAACTGGTGAAAGGCAAAGTTGGAGTTCAGTTAGTAGTAATGTAAAACCAATTTCATTTCTTCCTTTTGACAAATGTACCGTGGTGATGTAGGATGTAACATTAGGAGAACTGGGTGACATATGGGAACTCCCCATGCCATCTTTGCAACTTTTTTGTAATTCTAAAATAATTCCAAAATAAAAAGTTTACAAGCAATTATTATATCCTAAAATAGGCAATCTATACAAATGAAGTAAAAATGCAACTGTAGATCACACCAAGGAAAGGAAGCTAGAAATAAGAACATAAAATTTTTCATGTTGATATTGGTTTTCTGCTACCCAGAACTACTGATAGGAATGTTATTCCTTTGTTCTTCATAAGGCACTTTGGGGAAAACACGAAACCCAGCCAAACTCATCCACGAATGCTTGCTGGGTACATACCATGTGCCAGGCACTTTCCTAGGCACTAAGGATGTTCTGGTGAACAAGACATTCCTCCTGCCTTCCAGTCTCATTGGAGAAAAAGAGAAAAGCCAAAACAAAATAAAACACAAAAGTCCTGCCTCAGAGGTAATCTCAAGATGGTAAGGGCACACCCAGGAGGAGCATCTGACCAATTCGATCCCGGGGCACCATGTCCATGGATAAGAAGTGCACGAATGATCTAATGTGCCTTATGACCACTGCAAGAACCCTGGTGATGGTCACATACATCAATGTTCTTCCAACAGCATAGAGCACATTTGGGAAACACAAGTTTAACCATGCCACCTTCTTCCTTCCTTCAAGGGTTTTTCCATTACTCTTAGAATCAAGACAAAGCTCCCTATGTGTTATGACTAGTTTCAGGTGTCAAGCTGGTTAGGCTATAGCACCCAGTAATTACCCCCAAGCCAGGTACTACTATGGAGACATTTTTAGATATGTTTTTATATCTTTGAGTCAACTTTGAGTAAAGAAGATTACCTCAATGATGTAGTAGGTCTCATTCAATCAGGTGAAGTCCTCAAGAGCAAAAACCAAAGTTCCTAGAAAAGAAGAAATTCCTTATCAAAAAAGAAGAAATTCTGCCTCCATATTATAGCATCAACTCCAGCATCAGTTTCCAGTCTACCTCCCTGCCAGCCTGCCCTACAGATTTCAGACTTGTCAGCTTTCTTAATTTACATATAGAGATTATCTTATATATATGGTTATATTATAGATATTATCTATAGGATCTATATCATATATATAAATATATATCATATTTAATAGGATAGATACATGATTTGGTTCTGTTTATACACATAAATGATATATCTATCTCTTATTGGCTCCATTTCTCTGGAGAATCCTGATTGATACACCATGGTCATGGTGTCCAGGCTTCATACAATCTGGCTCCTACCCTCCTCACCAGGTTCACCTTCCACCCGACTCCTTCTGTCTCTTCCCCTCACACTGGCCTTCTCACATCCTTTTCTCATCCTGAGTCCTCTCAACTCATCCTGTCCGCTCCCTCCACAGTCTGTTCTCTCTGCTCGGATCCCTTTCCCTTCTTTTCCTGATTAACACCTATTCATGCCTCAACTCTTAGCTGAACCATTGCTTCCTCAGGGAACCTTCCCTGGCCCCACAATGTCAAACCCATTGGATAAGTTGCAACTTCAGTCTTCCTTACATGGAAACTCCAAAAGGCATGAAATATGACTGGTTGTGTTCATTGTACATAATTATATTGCCTAGCACAGTGCTTGGGACAGAAAAGGCTCTGAGTGTGAGTTTGGTGAATGAATGTCAACACAGATGATATAAGCACAGAAAACTGCCCCTCTTCATGGACATAGCCTCTGAAGCTCTTACAGGTAGAATCCAGAGGCCCAGCCCTCTTGACAACTCATAAAACTGAAACTCAAGACCAAAAAAAAAAAAAAAAAGGGGAACTCAGGGAGGCAGTCAAAGCAGGCAGAAGGAGGGGGCTTTACTTGCGGGAGACCAAAATGTCTCTGCAGATGGGCTGGAGGTGGTCAGTGTGGCTGCAGCCTCATGGTGATACCGACTTCCCTAAAAATACCACCTACCTCTTAACCCAAACCAGAGTTTATGTAATGACATTTCCCACTTATTACCAGCTGCCAAATGTTGAAACTCTCAGAAGTACCTTTAAGTCTTAAAAGAAATATCAACTCTAGCCTACTAAGAAGAAAAAAGGAAAAAGATATTTACATGACCAGATTTCTCTTTATTAAAAAAAAGGCTCAAACCTAAAAAACATTGAGCCCTTGCTGAATTTTGGTTAATAGAAGCAAGTGATTATTACATTTCTTTAAGTTATTTCTACCCTGCGTTACTGCACTGGATAAACTGGGAAAGTTCTCACAACACCAGGCCCCTGGGCCACATTTCCAAAGGTAGTAGTTATAGCTGATTCTTCAATTCATATATATGACAACTTTGAAGTCTATCTTCAAATTCATTGATATGCTTCCTATTGACAGGTGGGGTCTATATGCCCTGCTCTTGAATCTGAGCAGTTTGTGACTCACTTGTACCCAATAAAATGTGTTGGAAGTGCTGCTGTATGACTTCTGGGGCTTGGTCACAGATGACCATAAAGCAGACATTCCATCTGGTTCACAGGGACAGTCGTCATTGGAGCCCTGAGCCAACAGGTAAGAAGTCTGACACTCCTGCGACTGCCATGCTATGATGAAGCCTAGCCACACAGGGAGGCCATGTGAAGACACTCCAGTTGGCAGTCCTGGTCTTCGAGTCCTCCTCACCCAGGTGCCAAATATGTAAATGAGCAAGTTGTCAGATGATTCTAGTCCCCAGCTGTTAAGTCAAACCCAGACTTTGAGTTTTCTTAGCTCAGATATGGGGAAAGGGAAGCTCAAACAAGTCATCCCCACTGTGCCCTTTCCAAATTTCTACCTCAAAAGCATACTGAAATAGTTATGGCTTTGTGCCACTGTGTTTGGAGTGGTATTGGCTATGCAGCAAAAGGAACCAGAACAATATAGAAAAATGGGAGTTATTTCTTAGATGTCAAAACAAGTGTGCAACTTTTCTCCACAGAAGTCAACATCCATCAATGGCTTTTACCTCTGACAAATCCTTCAAATGTAAACAAACAAATAAGAGTGGATTCCAAACAGCTTTACCTACTCAGAAAAGCATTATATTTGAGAAAGGGACTGTTCAGTCAGCGTTCAATGAATGAATAAAGGAATGGCCCAAAGAGCCAAGACATGTTTAGGTGAGGATACAGCAGAAGGCACAGGATTGCTTTCCAGGATCAATGGCAACCTTAGCCCCCAGTTCAAAAAATTCAATCCAATAGAAATCTCTAGGGCTCATCCTTGTGTTCTCATTCCATCATGTTTAATGCTACTCATCAAGAACCAATCACATGCAAAGGATATATACTTGTATATGTCACATATACAGATACAAAACTGAGCTGGGTAACAAACCCATTTGTGGCAGAAAGATTCAAAATTATTTTGACAAGCTAAAATAATGAAACAAGATAAAAAATGAGTGGCTGAAGTAAGCTTATTCCAGAGGGGAGCTGAAGATTGGGTAAAGACCACAAATTCTTTCAGGAGAGCTGTTGGATTCAACCTGGAGATAATAGGAAACTACAGAATTCTTTAGAATATGGAGGCATTGTGGGGCACCTGGGTGGCTCAGTCGTTAAGTGTCTGCCTTCAGCTCAGGTCATGATCCCAGCATTCTGGGACCGAGCCCACATTGGGCTCCCTGCTCAGTGGGAAGCCTGCTTCCCCCTCTCCCAACCCCCCTGCTTGTGTTCCCTCTCTTGCTGCCTCTCTCTGTCAAATAAATACATAAAATCTTCAAAAAAAAAAAAAAAGAATATGGAGGCACTGTGATTAAATATCACATTTTAGAAGATTAATTTGATATCTCTATATGTGATGGATTCAAGAGAGAACAAACAGAAGAAAGGCCACTTAACACTTAGGAGATGTTCACAGTCCCACAACAATAAAAATCTATGGATCTGGACTGGTCTGGCCATAGTGAGTGGAAAAGAGGCCAAGAGGCGATTTGGTGGCCTGACCAGGAAGACCTAGGCAGCCAACTGGACATCAGGAGTACAGGTGAAGGAAAAAGTCAGAGAAGACTTTGAGGCCTTGAGTGAGAGGTCAGCAGAGCTGATGGCAACAGAAATAAAATGTAAAAGGAATTATGCCTGGAGAAGAGGAAAAAGAGTTCAGTAGGAATCTTGGACTTTGAAACACTGCTAGTGAGACAATTTGGTCACAAGAACCAATGGATAATTGGAGACTTTGTATTAAGGTTTAGGGGAGAAGACAGGCCTAGAGAAATGGATTTGGGAACCATCAGCCTGGAGGTGATACCTAAAGCCATGAATGAATTCCCATGTTTTTTCCATGTTAAACTATGTTAACTTTTTGGCCTTCATGGCATATTATAAACTCAAGATGAAATACTGTGAAAATACACTGCATCTTTTTCAAGTAATGGGCTGCATAAGTAGGTCTACCATACCACAACCATTTTGTTGATAACAATTAAGAAACAAAATATGAATTGCCAAGAGTACCTATATTTGTGTTGGCTCTTGATATATTTTGAGCTATTCCTCCTACTCCCTTCAACTGCCAGGATTGGCTACAGAAATTAAGGTCCATTTTTAATGCTTTTAAAGAATATCTGGGTGGGCCGCTGTCCCTATTGCTCTCCACTTGAATAAACTGTAAGAACACCAAGAGCTTTTGTAGAGCCAGAAAGAACCAAAGAATGTGCAGCTGGAGGTATCAGCTGTGCATATCTAATTCTGGCCAAAGTAACTCCCCAGAGCGTCCAGCTGTAGAGAGAGAAAGAAAAAGAGAAGAAAGAAAATAATTTAGTCAGGGAAGCCAACAGTGGCTAAAGATTCGAGTTGGCCACAGAACACTATGACGCTTGGGGACCAGAAGAGGTGCTGCTGCCACCACCACATTTGGGTAACTTACAATTGCAAAGTGCACATCTGTCTGTGACCATCTGTGTGAACGCATGCTGGGGGGCAGAGACATGCTGAAATACAATGACCCAAAAGTGGAATGAGATAAGATAAGGAGAGGAAAATATGTAAGGAATCTAACTGATTTCACTTAGAAAGAGACAGCAAGTTGAAAGAAAGTGTGGGATGGGGTCTCCTTAAATAAATTATGACTCAGCAAGTGCCATTTTATCTATCTAAGAAAATAATTACAGGAAAGCAATGTTTCCTGAAAAGAGTCTGTGTGAATGAGCCCATTTGGAATAGTGACAGAGGTTTCTGGCAGATGAAGGGTAGCCCTGCAGGACTTCCCCGGAGAGGACGTGGCCTGATCTCAGTCAGGTACAGAACTGAAGCATCGTAACCATGAACTTGTAGAAAGCATTGAAGCCTGCTTTCCTTGGCCTCCATAGTATCTAGCATATTTCACGAGCTGACTGTCCTCTGACCTCTCTCAGCCATCCTTCAGTCACTTTCACAGGTTTCTCTTCTTTTGCTTCTTCTTAATACTGAAGCTCCTCTGGGCTCTAAACTCTCCTCTCTTCCCATCCACTCTCCTCAGAAGATCTCTGGTCCCTTGACTTTAGTGTCATTCTTGTGTTGATGACTATAAAATATTTACTCTCACCCAGACCCCTTGTCTGAGCTCAGACCTGGACAGCAACTGCACACTGGGTATCTCCTCCTGGGCATTTTATAAACTTCTATAAGACTGAACTCATAACTTTCTCCTAGAGATTTATGCCTCCTCTACTGTTTCCTGTCAGTAAATGCCACCTCCATTGACTCATTACTAGGAGTCCTCATTTGAATGCTCTTTCCTTTGGTACAAACTTCAACCATACGCCAGTGTCCCAAAATAATCCACCAATCCCCAGCCCCATGTCCATTATCCTAGGCCAAGGAACCACCAACTTTCATTTCATTATCACAACAGCCTTCTGACTTGTCTTCCTGTCTATGATCTTGATTCTGCTCTACTTCATCCCCAATCCATTCTCAGGCACTCATTCTGGAATAAATCCCATCATCTCACTTCTTCAGCCAAAAACTCTTTCATGGGTTACTATTGCTCTGACGATAAGGTCCAAATTCATTCATAGGATTTGCATTATTGGCCCACCTCACATTCTTACACCTCTCCTTTGCCTCCCTTTAAACTCTACTCTCCAGCCGTGCTCAGTTTTTTCTAGGATCCTTGAGCTCACCAAATCGTCCCTTGACTACGGGCTATAGGTTACCTGGCATTCTCTTCTTTTCCTTGCCAAACAATGGCTATTCATCCTTTAGGTCCCAGTTGAGACAAGCTTCCCCTGACAAACCTTCTCTGAACAGCCCAGTCTGGGTTAGGGGGCCTGAAGTGAACTCCCCAACACCCTGTATTTTTCCCCATCAAATCACATTCTATTGTTAATGCCTATTTACATAGCTTTATTTTCCAGTAGACTTTGAGGTCCATGAGGGCAGGAAGCATGTCTGTTTTATGGGCAATCATATGTCCAGCACTTATCCCAGTATCAGATGTTGAATGATTATTACATGAATAGGTGATTGGTAAACTCTCTGATCAGCAGCACAACTCTGCCAGGTCTATATCAATGTCTCCTCAGAGAATTAGAAAGATTTCCAAAGTTCCTTTGTCTAAGATGAGCCTGGCAGCTACAATCAGTATCTCCAGGAACATCCACCCCCTGACATGTGGCCAAACGAGTCTACTGAGAGATTCTCAGCTGCAACTCATTGCAAAGCTCTATGCCAAGCACAAAATAATCTCTTCACTTCCAGCAAGGGAAGTCAATAAATGAAGAACCTTTCCTTTGGTGTCAGGAGCCTAGAGAGGCAAAATATGAAGCAGAAAGATCTAAAAGGACTAAGAGTCTTCCTAGAGAAGACTCTATTATACTGTTCCTTAAATCAGTGGTTTCAAAACTTGAGCTTATATCAGAATCACCTGGAGGACTTGTAACAGCACAGATGTCTGGGCCCGACCCCCAGAGTTTCTGATTCAGTAGGTCTGGGATGGAGCCAGAAAATTTGCATTTCTAACAAGTTTCCAGGTGATACTGATGCTGGGGACCACAACCCTGAGAACCACTGCACTAAACATTTGAGTCACCCCTCTTAGTCATACAGACATAAGAGAAGTAGGCCTCTACTGTCCTGGGGGAATGGGGGCACCTATCCTAAACCCCTGGAGAGGAAGATCTCATTGCTGGGCAGGAAGTGGGGAAACTTGCACAGGGATTAAAGAACCTCTGGGAAACAAGAACTCAGAAAATCAAAACTCCAGTCCCTCTGTATTGAGGTTGAAGGCTTTTAGAGCCATTCTGATAACTTAGGACCATTCAAATTATTATAACTCTTCAAGAAAAAGACATTAGAACCTTCGTGGTAGTATGCCTACCCAACATTCATTCATGAATTCTACTGAAAACAGATCATTTTCCTCTGGGAACTATCATTCCCTAGTTCTCAGCCCTTATGATTCAGTTAAGAAAGACATCCCCCACCCCACTCCCTCACCCCAGCACAGGGAAGAGCCTCAAACATAGGTCTGTCCAATAAGCGTGTGCCACACCCAGCCCACAGTGATTGGTTCAGAATTGGCAGGATATAGGGTGGTCCCATGAGAGTCAACCCTGGACAACCAGTGAAACTGTTGGGAAAGGGACCCTTTTTTTCCCCCTGGAGGTGCCAAACTGATAGGAAGTAAGTCTGGGGCTTCTGGTAGCCACTGCTACCAGAGGGAAGAGTGTGACAGAGAGTGTAACAGAGGGAAGAGTGTGACACTGAAGAAAATTCAGCCAAGAGATGATAGAGACATACTCCTGACAACATCATCTGGCTCTAGCAGGGCCTGAAGTTAAAACATTCTTGGACTTGAGCTGAATTTCTGCTGCTTGCAACTGAAAGAATCTTTGGGGTTTTTCTTCAAAAAAATTTTTTTTAATTCTAGTTAGTTGGTCAACACACAGTGCAATATTGGTTTCAGGAGTAGAATTTAGTGATTCATCACTTACATAGAACACCCAGTGCAGAAGAGTCTTGACTGATGAAATTCGACTAGTAAACCCTTGCATTGCTCTGGCCTAGGATGTTTAAGTAACCAACTGCTTTAGTGGTTTCTCTCAAGAAAGACAGACCTGCCAGGCCTATAGATTTACAGGCCCTATGGGATTCTATGGAATAAATTTTTTCCCAACAAACCGATTCTTTAGCAAGGCATTTAGCCTCAACAGTGCTTACTTGCCTTCTTTCTCTCCTCTCTGAGCTCCCTGAATATGAGAAGTATGCACTCTATAACAGATTTTTTTTTTTTTTGGTTGCCATGCAAGGTAGCTGGCTCACAGGTGCTCAATTATTTAATGACAATTATGTGAAAGACTGTTTGCAAACAGCCTTCAAAAGAAAAATAACAAGTTTGGGTCTTATTAGTGTGTGTCCAAAGGGAATGAAAGAAAAAAAGGAGAGGGGGTCAAGGGGAACAAAGCACAGTATAAGTAATACTAAACTAAAACAGGTAGTAACTTGCAAAGTTGAACTTCCAAAGTCAGGTAAGTCTTCACTCCACTCTAGAATATTTCTAACTCAATCCCAACTCCCACTAGAAGCTTCACCATTTTTCTTTTCTTTGAAAAAGCCATTGTGGAGGAGGGGGTGCCAGAGAAGGACAGCTAAGATGGTGACTCCCACATAAGTCAGCTTCCTCTTCCCAAATCAGTTTCCAGAAACTCTGCCACATCATGCAATGAAATGAGCACCCCCCCCAACCCCCAGCGGCTTCTAGCTCAAAGGAAAGTCTCAGAGTCATGGACAAAGACGATGGCAGCCCTCCTTCGGTGGCTTTCAATGATAAATAGCTTCCTGCCCTCACAAACCCTGAACTCATGGAAAAGAATTACTACCTGGAAAAGAGAAGCCAGGAAAGGTTTGTAAGTATACCTGGCACAGGGTTTGTCACTCACATCTTCGTAGTGAAACGTGCCTGTTGCCTCCTGAGCAGTCTATCAGAACCACTGAGCACCGCGGTGGTCACAGACTCTTCGAAAACTGGGCCCAAGAAGTGGCCCATCTTTCTGACATCAAGAGACCCGCCATGGAAGAAAAACAGAAACGGCACAGATGGCGCTGCTTTTCAAATCCTGAGGGATGTCCTGAGATTAGCAGCTTTCCTCTGTGTCGGCCTCAAAGACTTCCTTCACAATTGTTCATCAGCTAGCTCAAGGGATAGGCAGTGAAGTTCACTAAAACAAAAACATAACTCAAACATCCAAAACAGCTGGTGGAAATTGTGACTGTTTTAGAGGAGCTGACTTATCTAGCTGAGTCAAAACAAGTGTGAGCGCTTCAAACAGGCACAAGATCAGAAACAGAATTAGGTGTTTATTGAGTGCTGTCCCTCTTGGTTTTTTCTCTCCCTTGCCAGACATGAATCTCCTTAGCTTCATCCTGACAAGGAGTAATATCCTTCATGACATAAGAATTGACATTTTGGGAAATTCATTTTAAAATAAGGTGTTTGTCCTAATTGTAAAAGTACTTATTTCTATTTAGAGTAAATTCGGGGAAAAAAAAACTAAATAAAAATCCCAATGCTGTTTCCATTTTGTTCTTCTGACTTACACCCATACCACATAATTTTAAATATTTATGTCTTTATTAAAAGAACTCACTTTAATTGATTTTTTTCATCTAGTATAATATGAGCATCTCCCCTGGTCGTTGATCTATTCTTCCACAACATATTTATGTCTGCAAATGAACACCATCAGTTATTTAGCTAATGCCGATTGTAAACACTTAGGTCTAATTCTGTGTTATGGTAAATACTGCTGTGAAGAATATCCTTTTGATAATCTTTGCACAGGTACATAGGAAATTTACTTTCTCTTTTAGGACGCTAAAATTCAGGAAATAACATGGATGGTAATTAGCATGGAAGGAGTATAGACCCTTTCTCCCCGAGACTTTCTGCCAATTGTCTCCTTTTGCATATTTTCAGACCAGTTGGACAGCCACTGTTAGAACTTCAAGGCCTTCCTGGTTTCACAGGCACTTTGCTTTCGGTTAAGTTCATAGTCTCTTCAGTTTGCAATGCAGAAACACTGAAATAACTGTTTTTAAAATGCATGGCAAGAAATAAAAGCAAATAAAATAAATAAATATTAGGGAAGATCCCTAATCCTGGTAGGAAAAAGTGAATAAAGAACTATACCAAAAAAGGTATCAGACTGATTACAGTGGACCACTCAAAACCTTATCTTCCAGAAAACTCTCAATTTATAGATAATTTGTAGCAGGCTTTACAACCATAGAAAACTAGCTAAAATTTTCCACTTTCTTATTTTTCCTGTTTTCTAATTCAAAAAGTGAAATGAAACATTCCAAAAGAGAAGACTTTTAAATGGCAGTATTACCTCTCATTCTAGATTTACTGCCCACGTTGAACAACAATCGCTTCTGTATTGGCACGAGCCATTCAGCCACTCACCATCGGGAGATGAATCACTCCCCATGAAAAATCATTCCAGAATTTGGATAACAGAGAAGTTCGCCTCCCGCCAAAAGCTCAACAAATGCTGGTAAAAATTGGGGAAATCACGATCACGAAAGACTGCAATAGTTTCAAAGAGTGTCTCTTAGTAGTCACTGCACTCTGCCCTCTGAAAACAGCGTAAGCAACTTCATACACACACAGCCCCTGCCAGTTTCCCTTAAAAGTCTCGTTCTCTTCATCACCACCGAGTGGAATTAAAAACAGTTGGTCAAGCTCCACTAATCGACAGCTGCTTGCAATTAGATGAAGCATTTAGAGCCATTCTCTTAACTACCTTCCCAACTGCCTAACCATTCAGCATGAGCAATACACCGTGACAATTTGCCAGAATGTTTAACTTATCTCCATCTCTGGTGGTTTCTATACCTTCCTTATTTTCTTCGGTCTTCCCACACACTGTCTGACTCTTCCAGTTCCTCTTGTTAAATTAGGGGTATACAGAGAAGGGATTAGTTGAAACCAGGTCGAGCCGCTTTGTGCTAAGATGGAAAATTCTACCCAGGCAACTATTAGAGGGCAAAGTAGATCTTGATGTTTCTCAAAGAGAAGGGGGAAAAATGCCTTTTCTTTTCTTTTCTCTTCTCTCTCTCTCTCTTTTTTTTTTTAACAATGAACTAGAAAGTTTCACTGTAATTTTGCTCCTTAAAGTTAATGAAGAAAAATAAAAGTTATCAGACTTTTATAAGCTCTTTCCAATTCTCGTAGCTTATAAACATTAGTTTTAGAATAAGGAGAAAACATATAGATCACTTTATTCAATTTTTTTCTTTACAAACTAGGCATCCAGAGCATAGATCCTTTTCTCAACGTCACAGAAAAATTGGCAGAGCATGGACTGAATCCAACTCTCTTGATTCTCAGTCCCTATGGACTTGTGCTGCCCCAGCTCCCTTCTCTAAAGAGAAAATCTTCCCATCTCTAGAAGGAGCCAGAGGCCAGGCTGAGGCCAGGACTTGCGCTATCCAAGGGGATAAAACTGCAGTCCTCCCAAGATTCTCTAGCTAGAATCCTATCTTAGCACTTAAAGTAGAAAGAAAAACAGACATGATATGGCTTCTCTTTTGCAATTGTTTTTCTCACTACCCCATGCACACACACAGGAAAAGACTGTCCGAAAATCTCACCATATTTTGTTTTATCTCCACCTCAACTTCGCTCAGGTTCATCCCCATCCTAACCTCATTTGACCAATTTTGTGGGCAAAGGTAGGAAGGGAAGGGAAAAGAAATGAGAGAGATGGGGGCAGGGAATCGATGGAAGGAAGCAGTTATACCCACTCAAAATTCAGGAAGTTAGAATGAGAGCTGGGACGAGCATGGGTGCCCTCCCCCTCCAGGCCTCATGCTCACAGCCCTGGCTCTTCCTTTCTCCACTCTTCCTGAGGCTAATCACCTCATCTCCAGAAACCTCCTCACAACCTCACACCTCTAGCTCAGTCCTTCGGACAGTTGAAGTCTTCTTTCTGTACCTGCGGGCATGCTAGAACGTCAATTCACTTTCTTCTTAAACTCCTATTTCTATTATACTTACAATAGAAAGTTTTCCTCATTTCTGCTTCAAAGTCTTTTTTGTTGATCATTTCATTATGTTCCTCTATACCATCTACATATAATATGCTTCTGCTATATATATTGACACAGATTATATGTCCCAGCTCCATTTACACAGAGAGATGCATAAGTGATAAAGATAGAGATGTTTAAAATTTTCCTGTGGCCATCATGTTCCAACTGTCAAAAAAAAAAAAAAATTATTCTGGCTCTTTCCCATCTTGCAAGATGGCAGGTGAAAAGGCTGAGAAACCAGAGAGGAAGGAGAAGAAATCCTAAGTCAGGAAGGCTGATGCCATGGCAAAGTTAAAAAGCATAACCTCAAGGCCAAAAATACTCAGCAAGGAAAGCCTTGCTGCAGCCAAAATCCCATCCTGGTCAGAGGAATTGGCAAATATTCCTGATCTGCTCTGTACAAGAGGAAGTATTTGGCAGCTAAATTCAGGATTGAAAAGAAAAAGGAGAAAGTTCTTGCTACTGTCACGACACCAGCTGGTGGTAGCAAGAATGGTGGCATTCCACTGGCTTCACTTCACCAAATGCCTAGACGCCATCCTACTGAAGAGGTTTCCTCAAAAGTTGTGGACCCATGGCAAAAACTCCTCAGGCAGCAGGTGAAAAAACTGAGCTACCAACCCCCCCGGGACCATTCTGATCATCCCCCCTCCGCATCACCGAGGTGAAAGAGTGGTCTTCTCGAAGTGTCTGAGCAGGGGCTGGCCACTTGTGACGGGACCTCTGATCACCACCGANTTCCCTACACAGAACATAAGAGACATTTGTCATCACCCCCTCTACCAGAATTTATATCTGGTAGTTGTGAGAAATCCCAAAACATCTCACGGATGCTGACTTCAGGCAGAAGCGGCTGTGCAAAGCCCAGACGCCAGGAAGGTGAGATCTGAGAAATATAAGCTTATAGAGCGGCGCGAGGTTGATCAGCTGTGGACACCCAAATTCTGCCCCAAATCAAACCTGGTCCTCAACTCCAGGGCTAGCTCCATTCTGTGTGTTCTCTCACCAATGTAGTTCATCCTCATAAACTGGTGTTCTAAATTTCTTACAAAGAATCAAATAACTGATACGTTTCAAAAAAATTATTCTGGTTGGTATTAGTACTACATTACCAGTATAAGCTGGTCAACCTGACATAAGTATATTATAAATCTTACGGGTAATTATTAAATAAATATATTCTTTTGGAAATTAGTCTCTTAATGAATTCAATGACATAGTTTTTTAATCCCAATTAATTCAGTTTCTATGACTTATTATTAATGCTACACTGTGGCAATTTTCAGAATCACATCTTTTCCCAATTTTTCATTTTCATAGAGGTAAGCACTGAGAAAATGCTGTGGCATCCACCTAAATATGCAGAGAAAACAGAAGTTTTGTTAGAGGAATGATCCTAAATTCTAGGGTCTTCTTCCTAGTTACAAACCAAAATGATAAAGTGGTCCATCATCAAAAATTATTTTTAAAGACTTACCTGCTGACTGCATAATTAGGGCCTTCTTCAGTTTTTTAAATTTAAATTCAATGAATTAACATATAGTGTATTATTAGTTTCAGAGGTAGAGTTTAGTGATTCATCAGTTGTATATCACACCCCGTGCTCATTCCATCACGTGCCCTCCTTAATGCCCATCACCCAGTTACCCCATTCCCCACCACCCACTTCCTCTCCAATAACTCTGTTTGTTTCCTATAGTTAAGAGTCTCTTATGGTTTGTCTTCCTCTCTGATTTCACCTTATTTTATTTTTCCCTCCCTTCCCCTATGATCCTGTTTTGTTTCTTAAATTCTGCATATGAGCAAAATCATATGATAACTGTCTTTCTCTGATTGACTTATTTCGCTTAGCATAACACCCTCTAGTTCCATCCGTGTTTTTGCAAATGGTAAGATTTCTCTTTTTTTGATGAGTAATATTCCATTGCATATATATATACGACTTCTTTATCTACTCCTCTGTCAAAGGACATCTGGGCTCTTTCCGTAGTTTGGCTATTGTGGATATTGCTGCTATAAACATTGGGGTGCAGGTGCCCCCTTTGGATCACTATGTTTGTATCCTTTGGATAAATACCTAGTAGTGCAATTGCTGGGTCATAGGGTAGCTCTATTTTCAACCTTTTCAGGAAGCTCCATACTGTTTTCGAGTGGCTGTACCAGCTTGCGTTCCCACCAACAGTGTAAGAGGGTTCCCCTTTCTCCACATCCTCACCAACATCTGTTGTTTCCTAACTTGTTAATTTTAGCCATTCTGACTGATGTGAGGTGGTATCTCATTATGGTTTTTGATTTGTATTTCCTCGATGCCAAGTGATGTTTAGCATTTTTTCATGTGTTCGTAGGGCCTTCAATTTTGTTAAAAACCAAGAACTAGAGACCAATTCCCTTGAGAATAGATTTTGGATTTACTCCATGATAAGAGTTATTCATTTTTTCAACGCTTATGTCAAGGTTTTGAGTTATTCCTTATTTTGCCCCACAGGTGATTTTATACCCTAGGACAAAGCACCCTAGCAAGACTCACTAGGAAATAAGTACGACTTTATTCATAAGGATGTAGGAAAGGTAAGTGAGCCCTTTGGGCAGATCCATTTTAGGAAATCACAAAAAGAAGATGATTCTCTGAGAACTATATGTGCCTGCATAGCCTTAGGATTTCTTCATGCACCCGGGAATATGCATATCCCAGTATGAACGTCACTAGGCTAAAGACCCTGCATGACCCAGCCCCTACCTGCTTGCCAATCTCCTTTCAAACCCTTCTTTCCTCCATGCTTTCAGTTCCTCTGGGTCCTTGAGTGTGCAGGTCCTGCTGCTTAAACATCACTTTCTCAGAGACACCTTCTCTGACCATCCAACGGAAAATAGGTTTCCAGGGTGTTCTCTCTCGAAGTTCTCCACTCTTCTCCTTCCTTTCACTTATCACAACTCGCCTCATGTATTCATTTGTGTTTATTTTAGTGTCTAATGTGGTACCCTGCCAACATCTTAAGCATCCATTGAGAACTTGCTAGTGAAGCAAGTTCCCAGGTCATACCCCACACCCACTGAGAAGATCTCTGAATGAAGGTCTGAAGCAATCTGTGTTTTGTTAAGCCTTGTAGGTGTTTTTGATGCCCCTAGTGTCTGAAAACCACTGTAGTGACACATTTTCTATGAAGGTAAAGACTATGTCAGGTTTTTTCATCACTTTATACTCAGGACTTCACCTAGTGGCCAACACATAAGAGATACTCTATAAATACATGCTGTTGGATAAGACAAAAGCTTGCCCACAGTGTGAAGCACATTTATATGGTGACCCATTACGTATGGGAATATATACATATATAATAAAAGCTTCACAAAATAATACCCTTACCACATACCATACGCTCCAAACACTCCCCAGCCTCTTCTATTGTTTCTTTTCTTTATGTTTTTGTTTTTTGGGGTTTTTTTGCTGATAAGAGGACCACTACATTTATTTCACACTCCACTAATGAGTCTTATGTGCAGTATGAAAAGCCCTAGTCATTGAGGCTGTTCTAAAGAAATTCATGCCCATGCCGCTGTTATTCTTTTAATCTGGAATCCCCTTTTCCCCTCATATCCTCATACCCAAATCCTACTGATTCTTTAAAGCCCACCTCTCATAGATTTTTCCTTTTTCTTTAAAAGATTTTATTTATTTATTTGACAGAGAGACAGAGAGTGTGCACAAGCAGGGCAAGGGGAAGAGGGCAAGGGAAAGGCACAAGCAGACTCCCCGCTGAACAGGGAGCCCAACATGGGGCTTGATCCCAGGATCCTGAGATCATGACCTGAGCCAAAGGCAGTGGCTTAACCGACTGAGCCACCCAGGGCCCCCGTAGTAGATTTTTCTGATATGAAGGTTATCTTTCCCTCTTCTGAATTCCCATATTTTCTCTGTACCCAGCTTATAACTTTTCTTACTTTCCCTTTTTAACACAGTGCTTATTAACTTTTCCTATTAAACTTAATCCTTCAGAGCAGAATTCACATCTGATCGTCTTTGTACCCCTCACAGCATTCAACGTATACCCAAATAATGTTTCCTAAGTAAATTAAACATTCAAGGAGGGAGCTGTTAGTTTCATTTGTGGTTCTGTGAAGAAGTATTTCATTTTTTTAAGATTTTATTTATTTATTTGATGGAGAGAGAGAGAGAGAGGGAGGGAGTGAGCACAAGCAGGGGGAACAGCAGGCAGAGGAAAAGGCAGGCTCCCCACTGATCAAGAAGCCCAATACAGGACTCGATCCCAGGACCCCAGGATCATGACCTGAGCCCAAGGCAGACAATTAACCGACAAAGCCACCCAGGTGCCCCTGTGGAGAAATATTTTAAAAGGAAGTAGGGTTTCAATGTAGGGCTGAGAGAAGGAGGACGTGCGAGGAATAGGGAACCATGCGGACAAAGTGCCCAAACAGAAAAGCATGGCGACCATTCAGGCAGTGGTATGTGCATGGTGGAGAAGAGGCTGGAAAGGCAGATGGGGTCCAAGGACAGAGTGCCTAACACTTTATTCTGAAAGAAAAGGGGAACCATCACAGGTTTATGGTTGCTTTTCTGTTTTAAAAAATAACTGTGGTGGCAAGATGTAAGAGATATAAGAGTGAGGCAACCATGAAAATGCACGCTCAGACCTTGCGGGAGGCAGCCCAACCACTGATCCTCTGAGCCACTGCCCCCCGTGGCTCCACCACCACATTCAGGCTGGGAACATGCTTTCTTGGCTGCCCCCCAACCAATAGCTGGAGGTACTAGCACTGACCCATTCCAGTGGAACACAGGACTCCTCTAACTTTGGCTCAAGGACTCCCCATCCACCTGGCCACAGTTGTATTAGAACAAGGCTGCAGTCTGAGCCTGCCTCTGCAACCCTCCTGCTTTCCTCCAGTCAGATCTATAAGGCAGAGTGAAGGTTCTCCTGACACCCGTGCCTCTTCACCTTACGTCTTCCCAGTTATTTCCCCTAATAAATCTCACATACTTCTCATCTTGTCTTGGCATCTGCTTCTCTGGGGATATGAACCAACTGCGGAGAAGCAGGTAAGATCAGAAAGGAGGTAGGAGGCGACGAGGTAAATGGAAATGACTGTATATTAAAATACACATATGCCTGAAAACATACATATGTGTTTATTAATGTATACATACAGACGTTGACTACATGACCCTCCACCTGATTAAAATCATCAAAACTGCAGGAAGAGTTCACTTAGGAAGCCAGCGTGGAAGCAGGNATGCAGATCTTTCGTCAAACTGCATTTCTTAGTAGGCATAAATCCAACTGAGGTCAGATAACACGAGGCAATCTTTCACAAAACGTGAGATGCCTGGCTAACCAGAACACTCTCGCCGTATCACATGCCACCCAGGGAAGCTTGGACCACAAAATACAAGCAGATGTCAACACTTTCACCTTCCACTTTCTAAATATCGCTGATTGGGCCAAGTTTCATTTCACTTATTGGGCCACTTTCCATGTTAGGGGAGAAGGGTTGAGGAAGGGCGGAAGAAAGTGTTAGGATTCAAGTTTCATATCTGCTAAAGTAAACTGATGTTGCTTACTGCTGGGTTTCAAGAGAAAAGCTTCCCTAAATCAGCCAACAGTTGCTGAAAGGAACATAGAGACCAGGGGTAGGCAAATATTTCCCGTAAAGGGCCAGAGAGTAATTATTTTCACCTTCATGGGTCATACAGTTCTGTCACAACTGCTCAGTTCTGCTGTTACAGTATGAAAAGAGCCATCAACAATACAGAAATCAGTGTGTGACTACATTCCAATAAAACTTTATCTACAAAAACAGACAGTGGGCCAGATTTGGTCCATGGACCATCATTTGCCAAACCCTGATATAAAGCACTAAGAATTCTTTCCCCAAGGGGCACCTGGGTAGCGCAGTCGTTAAGCGTCTGCCTTCGGCTCAGGGCGTGATCCCAGCGTGCCGGCATCGAGTCCCACATCGGGCTCCTCCGCTGGGAGCCTGCTTCTTCCTCTCCCACTCCCCTGCTGTGTTCCCTCTCTCGCTGGCTGTCTCTCCGTCACATAAATAAATAAAATCTTTAAAAAAAAAAAAAAAGAATTCTTTCCCCAAATACTCTTCTGGTTTTGATGCGGATGCTGCTTTCTAATTTTTTATCTACTTAATACAAAAAGCGCACAACTAAAATCTAGTTGAAAATGAGTTATAGGAAACACCATTGTTAATAGGGGAAATGGCCATGAAACTAGCTCTGGCCTGGAGAAAAGAAGCCAAAATAGTCATCAGATTTCAATCTGAAATTACTTTTGTCTACTAGACCAGCAGTTCTCAAGACGTGGTCCTTGAACCAGCAGCATCAGTAGCACCAGGGAAAGTGTTAGAAATAAAAACTTGGGAGCCCTGTCCCGGACCCACTAAATCAGAATATGTAGGAGGGGGGACCAGCAATCAGTATTTTAACAAGCCCACAATGATGCAAGGTCAAGTTTGAGAACCACTAAGCTAGGCCATGTCTAAAGCTGCTTATGCCTCAAATTCTCCAGCAGCAAAGTAGGAATCCTGAGATCTCGCTATTTTTCCCTTTCACCGAGGTCTCAAAAAGATTGCCAAGACTGGGCTGATACACACTTAAGGTGACTCACCTACCTGAAGACTATTAATATTGAAGTCAAAATACATGGTTTTTTTCCTTTGAATTTGTATCATCTGCATTTAGAAGAAAAGATTATTTTGTTCCAAATCAAATACATATTTGTAAATATTTCCTTTAGCTTTATTTGTAGAATGATCAATAGAGTCCTTAGGACTGTAGAAATAAGATATGTAACTTGTAATGGGGATCGGAACCCAGCTAGGCTAGAGTCAGGATTTGTTTCACTAGTGTCACTATTATGTGGAACTAGTCAATACCCCAACTCCGCCAAAGTACCTACCTGCATCCCTAATTTGCATGGGGACCAAGAAGAATCCTGGGAAAAATCTCAAGCTATATGTATGACTAGGAATCAGATCTTAGAGACACATCTGGGAGACCTGATGGGGTGGGGGGGATGAAGATGAAGACTGAGAGGGGAACAGAAGTCAGATTTCAAGTCTCCTCTCCTACACACACACACACACACACACACACACACACACACACACACCAAAATAAAATTAATCATAAAGAAAAGTTATCTAACAAACCAGACTTGAGCAGCTCCAATGCCCTTTGGTTCATGAGCACCTGAGCAGGGTCAGCTTCTGGGTATGGCACAGCAGCTGGCCTGAGTCTGAACCATTTCCCTCCAGCTCTCCTACAGGCACATGAGCACCTTGGGGACATACAGTGGCTGGGTCACTGGGTTTACACATGGAAAAAGCAGGTTCATTAAATTCAGCAATGTTCCATGGGTCCAAGCGTCTGTCTTGAGTCATTCTTCCCACTTTGCAAAAGACGGCTAAACTTTTGAAAAAGAAGAATGAAGATCACTACCTCTGGAGTCCGATGGGGAACTGGCAGCACAGCACAGGCCAGGAGTTTTGTCGTCAGGAGCAACCCACGAATTTTTATTAGGCACTTTTTGGAGATTTCCTCAACACTTGGGGAAATCTGCAAAGTCCCAGTGTTCCCATGTAAGCCAGCCAGAGCCTGGAAGCAGCAAGATTCTGGTAATGTGTTAATGTAATTTTATCATATCCATAAGATGATGAGGTGAGGGGGTTGTGCCCTCTATCAGATTCTCTCTGCCTCATCTTTCATTTATTCCCAAAGGCTGCACCTCCTCAAGCAGCCTCTGGTCTCCCACATTAGGGCTTCTCTGTTGAGACTGGGGAGAGGGGCAATTATACCCATGGGGTAAAACTTTGACTAATGCAGATAGGAAATGATTAATGAATGTTTCCACCTTCTTCCCACCACTGCCTCTGAACGGAAAGTTCTGAAACCCATTTCATTCAGTTCCTCAGACAGACCTGGGGGATCAAGTAACCAGTTGTCCATAGTTGTGGTTGATTCAGTATTGCATACTTGCTTTGGGGGTCCCTCATTCCCTGCTTTGCAACCCTGTGTATCACTAGTAATCCTGGATCTCACTCCCCCATGAACATGTGCGTGTAAAACTTTGGTTCAGGTTCTGCTCTCTGAGGGGTCCAGGTTAAGGCAGGAGAGTTTAGATTTCACGTCACTTAGCAGCAATAATACATTTGTGGTCAATATAGGACTTGCACATCTTTCGAGACAAACAAGTGGTACCATTTTCTATCTTACGTGATTTACATACAGTGTGATAGTTCTACTACACGCCTCTAGAAAAAGATATAACAATTCTCATCATTTCCTTAAATTCCTAATCTTGCATTTCCAACATACAAATAACCCTAGACTTATTAAAGCTAAATATAACCACATGGTAGGGCTCTAAGAATTTATTAAACAATACTCCACAGATCCAAAACAGTAATATCAAACAAGTTGTGAAACAGACTCAAGATAGATGATAAGAAATTGAAGCAGAAAGAAGACACAGAACAACACTGTAGTTCAACAAAGATAATGAGCAACTGAAGACTTACTTTCTACAGCTATAATGATAAATCATCATTTTCTAAAACCTAGGCGGAAAAATGTCTTAACTTGTATTTAATTTCCTCCCCTATTCTGTCCCTTCTCCCATCACCCTTTTCCTCTCACTAAGGGCTTATGCTTCTCTGAAAAAGTGTTTGTTGCTTTATGATTTGTGTTTGAGTCTTTAGTATAACACTCTGGAGATCATTTAGATTTCAGGTAAAATTCCAGGGAAATACTTTTATTAAGGGGGAGAAGATAAGATAAATGCATGTAAGATTTTCAAAACAATAAACTAAAACACTTTAATTCTTAATGTTAAAAAACAAATTCTTGGAGTATAAAAGTTGAGGATAGGGAGAAATTCCCATTTCAGATACTCTTTAATCTTCTAGTCCAAAAGAGAAGGATGGTGGTATGGATTAATTTTTCTACTCATGGTAGCCATTTTAATTTCTTGGACGTAAACGTAAAAATGACCTTTCCTCTTTGTACACGGCACATGGACCACTTCACAGATCTCTTCAAACATCCCTAACCAACTAGGCACCCTATCTTATCTTCCTTTAACCCGCTTTTGCTCTGCCCAAGACCTCCCCAGGTGTGAATCATTTTTAATTACATAAAATAAAGCTGCTTCTTCAAAACCGAAGCCTTTAAATGCTATTTAAAATACTCCTCAGGACTTTTGTTACCATTAGGCCAAATTCTCCACGCATGAAACTCTCAAAAATTGCCTTCCTGGGGCGCCTGGGGTGCTCAGCCATTAAGCGCCTGCCTTCGGCTCAGGTTATGATCCCAGGGTCCTAGGATCGAGCCCCTCATCGGGCTCCCTGCTCCGATGGGAGTCTGCTTCTTCCTCTCCAACTCTCCCTGCTTGTGTTCCCTCTCTCACTGTGTCTCTGTCAAATAAATAAAATCTTTAAAAACAAAAATTGCCTTCCTAAGGATAATGTAGGCTGGCCATCTGGTCCTTTGGTCTTCAACCACCATGTTTGTTTGTTTGTTTTTGAACCGCCATGGCTTGATGACACTATGTTTTGATCAAAGTGATGTGACCATCCTATAAACAAGTACCACTTTGATATTACTTCAATATAAGGATCAATTAATTCGCCAGGCAAATGGTTTTGTTTAACTCAAGTTACATTAAAAGTTACTCAAACTCACCTTTTGTGTCCTTGCAAATGTCTCTAATAGTAACCCAAGACCCACACAGCTAAGCTAGGGCAGGAAACCTCAGCTCGTTTGATTTTTGCAACAAAATGAAATGGCTACAATAAGTAAACCACCTAAATAATCAAAGGGATGTATAATACTATATTTCTCAGTCTCTCAAATGTGCCTATATTTAATAAAATATAAACATTATAAATATGTCCATTTTTCCTGAGTTCATCTAGAATGTGATCCCCATAAAAAGTCTTCAGGTTTTTTTTTTTTTCTGGAGCTAAACAGGTTGTTTATAAAATCACTGGTTCTTCTGGGATAAGTCATTAAAGGAAGCCTTTATCCCCTTCCTCCTTCCTACTGTTAGAAAGGAGATGACTGGAGCGCTAGCAGTTATCAGGCCATGACAGATCTTGCAGATGAATGTCAAATGCTAGGACAGTAGTTCAGAAAGATAGAAAGAGTTAAAGCCGGTTATGGTGTTAGACCCACCATACCAACATTGAACTCCTACCTTTGGCCTTCTTTTACCAGAGAAAACAAATGCTTTTTAAACACATTAAGCTGGGGCACATGGGTAGCACAGTTGTTAAGTGTCTGCCTTCGGCTCAGGGCATGATCCTGGTGCTCTGGGATCGAGTCCCACATCGGGCTCCTCCACTGGGAGCCAGCTTCTTCCTCTCCTACTCCCCCTGCTTGTGTTCCCTCTCTCTCTCTGGCTGTATCTCTCTCTGTCAAATAAATAAATAAAATCTTTAAAAAAAAACACACATTAAGCTATTTTGGGGTTTTTTGTTAACTTTAACTGAACCTAATCTTACCTGATGCAATTTACCATTGGCCAAATAGCTAGATGGAATGATCTGTGATTAAAAATGAGTCCATCACTTCTGATATCTGCAACTCACTACAAAATGCATACCTCCCCAAAATAAAAATAATATAGACTGATAAATAGAGAAATAGAGGTGGATATGTATATGATAAAATAAATACAACAAAATGCTAATTATAGAATATAGATGGTGGGCCTATGAGCATTCAGTATATAATTCCTTCAGCATTTCTTTTTTTTTTTTTTTTAAGATTTTATTTATTTATTCAACAGAGATAGAGACAGCCAGCGAGAGAGGGAACACAAGCAGGGGGAGTGGGAGAGGAAGAAGCAGGCTCCTAGCGGAGGAGCCTGATGTGGGGCTCGATCCCATAACGCCGGGATCACGCCCTGAGCCGAAGGCAGACGCTTAACCGCTGTGCCACCCAGGCACCCCTCCTTCAGCATTTCTTAATAAAATACTATGACAAACCATCAGTACCATTTATTATGTTTTTAAGAGGTATTTCTAGTAATGAGGAGTTTTGTAGCTTCTTTTCTCTCACTAAAAGGGTCACTTCTCTTCCTGTTCTATAAACACTATTGTGGGCTTAAAGTCTTAAAAAATAGAACTGGAAGTTCTGCCAATGAGACAAACTGGGTGCAAGTAAAAATTTTAAAGGCTGTATAAACAGAAATCCATCTGGAAAGATGTTTTCTCCATCAGCACAGTAAAAGCTAGAATAGAATTTCCTGATATAGATGTACTGTTTGACTCTCCGCAAATCCCACTGGGTACAAGAGAGAGGCGTCTTGCTCTTTAATTTAAAAGTTACTTTTACCCATAAAATGAGGCTAGGAATTGTTAGAATTTCAACTAAGCTGAGCTCAGCACTAAGCATCATTTTCTTCCCCCATTAAGATTCCCTTCTCCTTCTTATCAATACAGGGACACTTTTAAGAAGATAACATTTCAGTTTAGTCTTCTGGTCAACTTGAAGCATTTCTATTGAGAGAGTAACTATTGTGGTGTTGGATCTTTTCCCATGGGTCTGCATTTCTAAGCAAAACAAAATTGGAAATGACCGCTAAACAATTACTGTCAAGAATGCTAAAGTTTGCAGAAGCCTTGCCTGCAAACTGCCAATACAGAAGAAAAAGTCTTTTCCTATCCTCCAAGATGCAAGAAGAATGTAAATTGGCATTCCTAAAAACAATGCCAAAACACTGATTTGGACTATTGTGTCTACTTTTTAAAAGCATTGTTGAAAATAAAATGCCTTTACAAAATGATGCAAAATTAATTCCACAGAATTTAACTCTGAACTCATTCATCAGGATCTATTTATTATATCTGTTGAAGGGCTGTAGGAGCAGACTCTGAGGTAATTGAAGAACATAGATTCACATTATAAGCCTGTAGCATCACTTGCTTATGACTTACTGAAAAGTTCTGCTTCTCAATCAACGTTTCCCAAATTCATCTCATCTCAGAAAGAATTTTCTTACAAAGCCTGGAAAAAACATCCTTAGCTGTGTTTAAATTATTCAATGATGAAAATAGATGAAAAAATACAACTTACGTATATATTTAATTTTGTTAGAAAACCACCCACTGTAGTCTTCTGGGAGAGAAATAAAGGATGGAGAAGACCAAACATTATAGACATCATTAGCATCATGCAAAATGTTAAGCACTTTACATGCATTATCATCACCCATGAGCCTCACAACATCCTGTCTTAGAGATTGTTACTTTCCTTATTTTATAGCTGAAGAAACAGAGGCTTAGAAATGTTTGCCCAACTACAGAGGGGAGGGGGGTGGGGGAATGGGATAGACCGGTGATGGGTAGTAAGGAGGGCACATATTGCATGGTGCACTGGGTGTTATACACAACTAATGAATCATCGAGCCTTACATCGAAAACCGGGGATGTACTGTATGGTGACTAACATAATATAATAAAAAATCATTATTAAAATAAAAAAAAATAAAAAAAATAAAAATAAATAAATAAATAAAGAAAGAAATGTTTGCCCAAGGACACATGTCAGTAGTGGTGGGGCTAACACTGGGACCCAAGTCTGCGTGGCACCAGAGTCTGGTCTTTTAACCACCATCTGATACTGCTCTGATCTTTGAAAGCCGAATGCCATGCAGAACACAGTGAGAGAGTTAGAGAGAAGAGAAGGAGGGACAAAGGAGGGAAGGAGGGATGAAGAAAGAGAAACACTTGTCTAACACATAGGTTGGAAATACTGTAAAAGAAGCATTTGGAGGTTACAGATATGAAGTCATGTACACCAAATCACAGTGGTTTCTTTGCTTTCTTTTTTCATCCTTTTTCTTCCATGTTTTATTTCTTCCGGTAAGTTAAAAAAAAAAGAAAGAAAGAAAGAAAGAGGAGCAAGTACTTACATCTTAATTGTAATTGATTAATTACAATTAATCAATTAATGTAATTGTATAATCCCTTCCATTTTTTCCAATACTTACTGAACACCTATTATGTGACAGACCCTGTCATTCATATTCTATCTCTACTATAGAATAAATCCCACTTGAGTCACTTTTATTAAGAGGAAAAATATTTTAACTATCAACACAGGATAAGACAATGAGGCACTAAGCTAAAAGATAACAAATGACCTGTAAAAATATGAAGAATGTTGATGTTAAAGAATCAGATGAGGCCTCGTGTTAATGAACCAGATCAGATGCCCAGCTTGAGTTACAACTCTCCTCTTCCTGACCTTTGCCATGCAAGATACGTAACAACCACCACCACTGATATTAAGGCTCCAGAAAGAAGCTGATGCCACCCAAGAAGGGCCTTTTGTAGGAGGGAAAACAGAAAAAGAGAGTAGGCAGGAACCAGAGAACCACTGAGGGTTGATGTAAAGAATTGATAATACTCCATTTCCACTTTGTTTATGTCCTGTTGGCTCTGTGAGTTATGAGAAAAAGGTCAAAACCCTGTCTATGTTGTTCACAACTGTACTTTGTACTCCATCAGGGTCATAGTAGACAATAAATAAAAACTGCTTGAATAAATAAATAAAGAATAAGCCAGAAAATGACAAAGAAAAAGTGACATTATTGTCTCTGTCAAAAAAAAGAATTCAACCAGAAAATGTTGAGGTCTCTATATCCAATTTACGTACATCCAGAAATCTCTGACAGTCTAGAAATTCTACCATGAATCCACATCTCACAGTAACCACAATAAAAACTACAGTAATCTGTAACTCTAATATAAGATACAATCATAGATAAGAGATGTAGGAAGGCATCACATGGAGAGAATTACTCACTTCCTTACTTCTAAACCTGTTTGGTTTCATAAAGAGATTCAGTCACCCTCAAGATTTGTCACACTCATGAGGGAACCCTCCTCTTGGAAAGATAACCTTGTTGGTTTCTGTCAAATGACCCCACTGACCACTGCCTTCCAAGCATCCTGAATCAAGAGATGATTGTGAAATGTGGGGAAATCTTGTTTAGCTCAAATTATAAGGCCCCAAAACCCTATCCAACAATCACTGATATTTAGTCTGCTCAAGTGTAATGGGAAAAGCAAATATTCTTATCAATTTTCTTCATTGATGTCACCTATTTCTCTTCCCACCTCAGCCCAAGGGAGTTTTATGTACTAGAGTCATGGTAGTTCAGTGGGAAAAAAAAATAAAACAAGTCAAATTGACAATATATTACTAGTAGACATTTTCATTCAAGCCTTATGAGTCCCTTAGCATGTATTTGCTCCCTATCTTACCAATGATACTCAGAAATAATTAAGAGAAATTGTCTTGGAGCTACTCCGTTCACAACTAGAGTAAAGTCAAGATGTGACCTAAAGGAGCAAAAGAGGAGCAAAGCTCAGTGGAAAGTGGAGGACTATCTGAAAGGGTCATAGAGAACCTGGCATGGATTACAGTGTCCCTGAGAAAAACAACAGGATAAACAAAACTAAAATGGCTTAAAATTTGGGTCTTAATAGGTAGTAATAGTACCCAAACAATAATATGAAGAAAGTACAGATGGATAGGAGGAGAGAGGAAGCAAAGAGACAAACTAAATATACTGTCAGAGTAATCCAAACTTAGGTGATGGGAACATTGGCTAGAGCTGTGACCATGGAAAAGTCAAGAAAAGAGCAGATTAAAGTCTCACTAGACTGTGTGTCTTTGGGGCCTCATGTTCCTGGCACCACAATGCATAACACATTTTTGTTGAATGAAGAAGGAAAAGAAAAGCGACAGGCTTGGTAGCTAATAGGATGGTTCTAAGTATTTACTCCAAAGAGCAAGAAAATAAAAAGCACCTCTGACAAACTGAAGAAGCATACCACTTGGAAATGGGATTGGGGATAGTGACAACTCCGAATGGAGCTGCTCTCTAGCCAGTCAGCAATATAGAGTCACAGTCCATGACAGAAATAGGCCTAAAGATGGAAGTATAAAGATGAGATCTAATGGCAGGCAAGTAGGTGAAATCACAGGAGAGAAGCTGAGGACAAGGAGCAGAGCTTTAGGTACAATAAGAAAAGGAACTAACACAAGGGACTGAGAATGAAAAGTTAAAAAGAAAAGTCAATAAAGATATAAAAAAATGTAGTTTCATGATTTTGGTTTCAAGGAATTATTTGTGATGTCATTAGAAGTGCTCAGGCCCAGGGACACCTGGGTGGCTCAGTTGGTTAAGATCCAACTCGTGGTTTCATCTCAGGTCATGATCTTGGGGTCATAGATTGACCCCACGTCGAGCTCTGTGCTGGGCATGGAGCCTATTTAGGATTCTCTCTCTCCCAGCCACCCAGGCGCCTCAGTCAGTTGAGCCTCCTACTCTTGGTTTCAGCTCGGTTTCAGCTCAGGTCATGATCTCCCAGTTGTGGGATTAAACCCTGTGTAGTCTCCCTGCTCAGTGGGGAGTCTGCTTCAGATTCTTTCTCCCTCTCCCTCTGCCCCCTCCCAGCCCCCACTCTCTCTCTGTCTCTCTCAAATAAATAAAATCTTAAAAAAAAAAAATTATCTCCCTCTGCCCCTCCCCCACTCTCTCTCTCCCTCTCTTTAAAAAACAACAACAACAACAAAAACCTGTGTTCAGGCACGACAGCGGAGGATGAACCTGAGCCCTGGCTTTGCCAGAAGCTTGGGTTGTGATCTGGGGCAAGTGTCCAAACCTGTGTGGCCCCCATGTCAACTTCTTCAAATGGCCTCTGAGGTTTGTGTCAGCTCTCAGGATCCCTGGGATTCTGAGGATGAAAGTTTCAGAGATTGGACAGGATGGAACGAGGGAAAGAGAGTGATAATTAATCTCAAAGAGAAAATGCCTCCATTAAGGGCAGAAACCAGCAGGCAAGAACTGAGAAGAAAAGAATAGATAGGACTTCAAGTCTTTGCAAACAAATACAAGTGCCAAAAAAGCAGCAGGATCAAAGGGAAGTTTTGTTTTGATGATAGCAGAGACTAGAGCTTGTTGAAGTCCAGGAGAGGAAGAGATTAAAGGTGAAATTTTGAGACAAGATCTTAGAGAAGATAGGTAAGAATGGGATCCAAAGTGTAAGTAAATAATAATGAAAGAACACGTTTTTTATCTGACATGCTAAGGAGAATGATGTTAAGAAATTCAAAGAACTCTGCTATGATGGCAAAAATCAAAGAATAGAGACTGTTTACTTGGAACTGAGTCTCTGTACAGTGTAGCATATTTACTCCAAAAAGGAGTAAAATCTTGTATTAGATATGTATTGTGGCATTACAAATTACACAAAAACCTGTGGTCTAAAATAGCAAATACTACTAACTTACACAACTGATAAGGAGCAGGAATCCAGAGACATCTCAGTTTGGTGGTTCTGGCTCAGAATCTCTTATGTCATGTAGTCAGGATGTCTGCCTGGGCTGCAATCATCTGAAGGTTTGACTAGGGCTGGAAAATCCACTTTCAAGATGGCTAACATGGCTGTTGGTTTGAGGGCTCTGTTCTTTGTCACATATATCTTTCCACATGTCATGGCAGCTGGCTTCTGCCCAGATCAAGTGATCCAAGAGAATAACCAAAATGGAAGCTGCGATGTCTTTTCTGACCTAATCTGTGATATGACACAGTCACTTCCACCATATTCTACTCATCATAAATAAGTTACTAAATTACTCTCGAGGGAAGAGGAGTTAAGTTCCACCTTCTGAAGGGAGAAGTATAAAATAATTTGTGGACAAATTTTAAAACCACCACAGTCTTCAAGACCATCTGGATTAGGAGAATTGGCAATTTAGAAAAAAGTAGCTGTGAAATATCCACTCTGGGTGGATATCCTAAAAGTTATGGAGAGTAGATTAAAGCTTCCCCAAAAGGTTGTACTACTACTAAAAGAACAACACAATGATCTTTTACAGAGAGCAAAAATGATGATATGGATTTAATCAGTCAAACCAGTTTACAAAGGGGAGAAGACTAGCGTTATCAGATGGAGTAAAAGCTTAAAAGAACCCACTAAAGGTCATAATACCACACTAGAACCACCAGACACACTTGACCTCTACAGAGGCAGAGAGGAAACACTGTTGCATGCACAAGACCAGACACATGGCTATGCTCCCTGTAGCAGTTAATGAACTCCACCTTGAGCCCCCATTCAATTGGGTGGAAAGTTCCTGTGCTATTAACCTGAGTGCTCTCAGTTCCACTGAATTAATTATTCCCTGAAAGCAATTTAAAGCAAGAATCTTGTTATTGTTGTTGCTGTTGTTTTCATTTTGGTATCCCTGGTGTTAGTACAACATCTGGAGGGGGAAAAGCATGGAGAACACGTAACTTACCTCTATTTAATGAAAAGATGGATGAATGAATAGATGGGTGGGTGGGTGGATGGATGGACAGATGAAACTAGTTCAAATGGAGAAGTTAGTATATGTTAATTCCCTCTATGCATTTTGGATGTTTAGATTTTAATGGGACACAGAGGTACTGAACTCATTCCTTCTTAACTTTGGAAATATTGGTAGTTTTCAAAGGATCATATAGCATAAAATATGGTAGCTGAATATGCATTCTGAAATAGGAAATAATCAGCAAATGTATTAAGGGTGCTATTCTATTGAATAATTAACAAATTTATTTGTTAATTTTTTAGGTATGTTTTTAAATTGAATGATTTATTCATGTTTTATTTGCCTGTCTCTACTACTTAATGAAAAATGTGTGCAATAGATATACTCGAACTTCACACATTTTCAAAAAGAACACAGACCCAATTAATATACTTTCCTAATCCAATTATTTATAAGGCTATCTAACTTACTTTAGCTAAAATCAATGACTTAAAACCTATGTTTGTCAAAAATAGATAAACAAGAAAGCCAGTTAGAAAACTAGCTAAATTTTGCCCAATTACAGATAGCTCAGGTGTGCATTTTAACATATAGGAAATATTAGTTAGCCCTTCTCATAAAAATATAATAAAACTAGGAGAGCCTGGGTGGCTCAGTCAGTTTAGCATCTGCCTTTGGCTCAGATCATGATCCGGGATCCTGAGACCTAGCCCAGTGTGTGTATTGGGCTCCCTGCTCAGTGTGGAGCCTGCTTCTCTCTCTTCCTCGCCCTCTACACCTCCCCCAGCTTGTGCTCTCTTTCTCAAATAAATAAAATCTTTAAATATATATATACTTATAATAAAACTATATCACCATAAACATATATTTAATTTTGTTGAGTATCTGTTGTAAATAAATTGGATTTTGTACTGGAAATAAAGAGCACATGAATGTATTTATTTGGGTAAATAAAATAGAAATAACTGTTTGGTGAATAGCTAAAATATGTTGTCCAGATCCATTTGCTACATGGCTATAACTTTTGGCACATTTTAGTGTATAATGTAGAACAACTTTAAGTTAAATAAGATTAAAAATAGATGGAATGTTTGTTGCTTATTTTAGTATTAACTTTATTGTAACCTTATTCTAACTTAATATTATACTCATGTTTGATACTTATAATACACATGGAAATGTATACTGTATCACATAATGAAATATGAAATGTATATAAAATGGGAACCATATAGGATGCTATAAATATCAACATGTCAAATACTCTTAAGAAAGAAATGCATATTCTGCTCCGGGCTTTTATAGAAAAAGAGTTAAATGATTTTCCACATTTATACAAATCAATTTCAATCATTTATAAACATTAGGAAATAAAATGTTCTATTCTTTTTAGTGGAAGGGAGAAAGAGTTAAAACTTCAAGAAATGTACATAACCCTTCACTTCCTAGATGCTTCTAGGTGATTCCTCACAGTGGCAAATGGTAAAACAGAAGGAAAAGAATATTATATGCTCACCTATGAACAAGAATATGCTGACAACTGTGACTGTTTTCCTAAGTTAGCAATGATTTGATAAGACTTCTCTCGTAAGCATCAAAGATCCTAACAAAACAGAAGGATGGCTCATGCCTCACTGCAGAATAAATGACTCTAAATCCATCCCCAAGGCCTACAGTGTGATGAATGATCCAGAGACTTCCAGTCCTGGCTCTACTTAGGGACAGCTAGGGAGAAATTCCACATTTGCCCACAGCGTTGGTATCTATCTGTTAGGGAAGGAGGGATTGCGTGCAGTGGTGGCTGGGGTCTGCACCTATGGGCTCTCCACAGCCAATTCTCTGTGTCTTTCCCAACTCCACATTCAGAAATACTGTACTGGTAGCTTGAAATGGGCCATGGTGGGAGTATTTACACCACAGGAATAGGCCAATGCTACAAATCAGGGCTTTTTATCCAGAGAGTGAGTTGTTAAACATTTATGGGCACACCCACTGATCACAAGTCAACATATGCCTACAGAAAAATGAGTGATTGGTGCTCGTGCGACAAAGGGATCCTGGAGGCATTTTCTTCTTCTAACCTCACATTTCCAGGAGAAATTAACTCCCTTTTGGAAATAGGTTAAGCTACAACTATTAATTACTTGATTAATTTAAATGTCCAAGTTATTGATTGTGCCAACCCCATTATCAAAGTCAATAAATTTCACTGGATTCAAACTACCTGAGTCATTAGCGGCTGAGAGACAGAAAAGTAAAAGATGCAATGACCAATATTATCTGTCCCTCACAGTAGCTAGAATTACTTTGCTACATCGAGGGTCTATCAAAATGAATTGCTCATTACAATAACAGTCAAATGTGAAAGAGGAGTAAGCAGCATAGGATGAAAAAAAGAGGAAGAAATGCTAAGGGGCACAGTTCGCATCAGCTGGCATGTGCATTCCTCAAGAATATCCCACATAACAGATTCGAACAGATGGTCTGACTGTTTTCCATTTTGTTTCCTTAAGTCAGTACCAACAGTAAGATGCCTGTGCTGGGTACCTTCTGTTTCCCTCCCTGTCTGCTCGCCACCTCTCTTCACCCTGCTCTATTGTCCTAGGAACTGACCATAGATGGTATCAATAAGACTCCCTTGTCATCTGGCTTCCACAGAGGAAAGGAGGGATGGAGGGGGAGATCAGAACCTTTTCTCCTAGCTCCTTCACTCCACCAAAAGGAAGATACACCGTCCACCAAAGATCAGAGTTTTTGTCAGACAGCACCTCCACAAAGCTCCCCCTTCAAGTTCCAATAACCCATCCTTCCACCGTCCTCTCAAGCCTTAGGTGTTAGCAACCAACTGTGACAGCTCCAGCATACTGTCCTATCCTTTGTGGGATTGCCCAACACCTTACCAAGACCTTTGGAATTGTCCCTTTATTACACATCTTCCTATCCCTCGATTTGAGTGTGCCATCTATGTCCTGCTGGGACCCTGAGTAATAGAACAGTGTTGGAAAAATCCACCTCCCCCCCGCCAAAAAAAAAAAAAAAAAAAAAAACTCTGAAAAACCACCAGATTGGTGCATCCCCTGATATCCTTCCACATGATCCTGTGTTGCACAGGGCTTTCAGACTCATCTAAAATATCTGTCAAACAATCCACAAGAACTCACTAAGCCCCTGCCCCATACCCAGCACCACACTGGGCACCGTGTCCCATGCTACTGCGAAAACTAATAAATGGAAACCTCACTAAAATGAAGTTGGGAGGTTTGGCAGGGGAAGTTCTCATGCCCTACCACTGGTCATCAATTGCAAATCCAACAGAAAGAAACCAATACTACTTTACTATCCTCGCAGGAAGACGAAAGGCTTTCCTCCTCCCAGGCAATAGCCCAGCCAATGAGATACAGTCACAACTCAGCCAATGAAAAGCAACTGTATTCAAGCTTCCAGTTTTCTTCCAACTGACTTTGTTTATAACAGTCTTCCCAATCCCCCTTTTCCTCTATAAAATAAAAGCATTCTTCTCCTTTGTTTGGTGGACTTGCCAATGGTTTTTGCTGTAGCTTGCTTGTCCGAGATTACGATTCTCTGCTATTCATGAATAAACCCATTTTTGTCGGTTAAAATAACTAGCAGTTTTATTTTTAAGCTTGACACTACTTACAAGAGGATCAAAGTAGAAGTGGTCAACTTTTTATATTTTCAAATTAAAATTTTCCTGAAAGCCTGATCTAATTCTTTCATAGAGCTGTACAAATGTACATGCCCATATTAACTTTGATACTATTTTATTCTCCATATGAAACTCCTATATTTAAAGTACAGGATAGTATGGACTAAATTCTCTAATCAAAAGACATACGGGCGCCTGGCTGTTTCAGTGGATAAAACACGCAACTCTTGATCTCAGGGTCATGAGTTCAAGCCCCACATTGGATGTAGAGATTACTTAAAAAAAAAAAAAAAAAGACATAGAGTGGTTGAATGGATAAAAAGGAAAACAAAACCCATCTATATCTGCCTCTAAGGGACTCACTTCAGATGCAAAAGACATGTACAAACTGAAAGTGAAGGGATGGAAAAAGTTGTTCCATGCAAATGCAACTAATAGAAAGCTGGGTTAGCGGTACTTATATCAGACAAAATAGACTTGAAAACAAAGACTGTATTAAGAGACAAAGAAGGACATTACATAACGATAAAGGGTTCAATCCAGCAAAAGAATATAACTTTTGTAAATATTTATGTAGTTAACATAAGAGTAGCTTAATATATAAAACAAATATGAACACACCTACAGGGAGAAATAGCAATACAATAATATTAGGGGACTTTAATATCCCACTTTCATCAATGGATAGATCATCCGGACAGAAAATCAATAAGCAAACATTGGCCTTAAACAACATGCTAAAGTACGGAATAGTTACCGAAAAGAAAATAAACCAAACCCCCCTACTCTGTAGCATCAGCATAAACAGAACAGAACAGGTAGCCCAGAGCCCACAACCCTCCAAAATGTCAAACACTTAAGTCTGAATTCAAAGGGACAACAGTGCCCACCTCACTATTGACATATAGAATCATCCTTGAAGCCTAAATGATAAAAACAAATATTTTGAGTACTTACCACAAGAGAGATTCTGTGTTTCACCTGGAATATTCCACTCAACACTCTAAACAACTCTATGAAATAAGTGCACTGCATTAGTATTTCCATTTGATAGATGATAAAACTGAGGCTTGGTTCTGATCCAAGCTCATAGAGCTGGTAACAAGCTGAGATCCAAATGCAGGGAGCCCGCTTCTTTTTTTTTTTTTTTTAATATTTTATTTATTCATTTGACAGAGAGAGAGAGAGAGAGAGAGCACCAGGTAGAGGGAGAAGCAGATACCCTGCTGAGCAAGGAGCTGGATGCAGAACTTGAACCCAGGACCCTGGGATCATAACCTGAGCTAAAGGCAGATGCTTAACCGACTGAGCCACCCAGGTTGCCCAGGCAGCTGCTTCTAGAATCCAGGCTTCTAACCACTGCACCGGAATTCAGGCCAGGGTCAAGAGACTTCCAGAGATCTGAAAATCTCATATTTGAGAGGATAGTTTTAAAGAAGAAGGGAAAAAACCTTCAATTTTTCTGTAAAATATTCCTTTTTTCCTTTGTAAATCTTCAAGGTTACCAACCTGCATCTGGGATTGGGGGGGGGGCAGGAGGGGTGTTGTTCTATATATTACTTTTGTGCTCTGAACAGAATGTCTTCTTGGCCCCAAGCTCTGCTCTCCCCACACCCTGCAGGGTTCTCAAGTTCACACACTTCCAGAAACCCCTATTGTCTTGGCTTGATAAAGGCTTTGTACTGCCCAAGGCCATAAAGCATTTATTCTTGTAGTTTCTTGTAATGACAAAGGCAAAAACAATGATTCCAATTAATTTTTTACCTACGCTCTCTTTTGTGATATTTCAGGTATGCAACAATTAACAGAAGAAGTTCCCCGGGATGTTCTAATTATAAACTTCTTCCCACGCATGTGGAGGGAAATGGTCTACTTCACAGAAGAGTATTTTGTAAAACTCAGAGTTCAAATGGAGCTGAAAATGAATTTGGTTATTTCACCTAGTCCTTTTCTTGCCCTGGGAGGACAAATTAAAACTTTGAATAATGGCCAGCAGCCTCTTCCTTTGGAGGCCAGTTTGGTTTACACTCATTGGAACCAGCGACCCTAGCCCTTTGGGCTTCTAGAGACATTACCATATCTATTCCCATCTGTTCCTTTTTCACTCTCCAAAAAGCTGAATGTCCTGTTTTCATTTTCTCTCCAGCTCTAAGGATTAGGATATAATCGGTCTACTAGTCTGCTAGGGCTGCCATAACAGGGTAACACAGACTGGGTGGCTTCAACAACAGAAATGTATTTTCTCACAGTTGTAGATACTAAGATTCCAAGATCAAGGTGTCGGCAAGGTTGGTTCCCTCTGAGGGCTATGAGGAAAGGGTAGATTCCAGGATCTCTCCTTCTCTTGTGGATGGTTGCCTTCTCCCTGTGTCTTCACACCATTAACCTTCTGTACATGTCTGTCCCCAAGTCTCCTCTTATAAGGACACTGGTAATACTGGATTAGGGCCCACCCTACTGACCTCATTTTAACTTGATTACCTCTGTAAAGATCCTGTTTCCAAATGCAGTCAGATTCAGAGGCACTGGGTGTTGAGATTTCAACACAGGAATTTGGGGGGAAACATAATACAGCCCATAATCAGTGTTTGACCCACAATCAAGGTACTGTCTTTTTCATATCAATCTATTAATACTTAAAAGTAGAAAAATCAGGGGTACCTGGGTGGCTCAGTCAATTGAGCATCTGACCCTTGACCTCAGCTCAGGTCTTGACCTCATGAATTCAAGCCCCATGTTGGGCTCCACACTGGGCGTGAGGGATACTTAAAAAACAAAACAAAAAAAAAAGTTTTAAAAAAGTAGAAAAATCAAAAAAACACATCTGTTCTTGACAGATAAGGCCCCTGACATTTCAAAAATGACCCCCACCCCAAAATGTACTGGTTAAACACTTTTAAAAATTGTTTTGTTTTGTTTTCATAAAGAAAAGAAAAAAAGATTGTATAAAAACAGCTTATTGAGAAAGCTTGGGTTTTATTTTTTTATTATTATGTTCAACTAGCCAACATATACTACATCTTTAGTTTTTGATGTAGTGTTCAATGAAAGCTTGGGTTTTAAACTCAGCCCCCCTAAAGAGATCCTTAGGTCCTAATTCATAGAAATTCCCATTTGAATGCCCTCATTCTACTACTCATGATTTTCTCTGGATGCTGGCCTGCCTGTCTGCCTCTGCTTTTTATTTTTATTTATTTTTTTATTACTGTTTTTCACTCTTTGGAACATTTATTGTTGTGGTTTTCCTTTTATATATCCCCCCGCATGAATTTTCCTAATTGGGTTTCCCTTCCTAAATTTATCTTTCCCATGGCTTTGGATGATATCCATGAGGGCAGATTTATTTGGAGAACACAAGATAAGGGCAATATATTCACCACACATCAGGAATAGCAAATGAGCTTTCTTTCATAACATTTGTCCTTGAGTACCATCTCTTACTTTAAAATAGACAGAAAGTTTCTGCTAGTGCAAGAAACATTTATTACTTGCCCATCCACTTCCTCATCCCCTCTAATTTCAACCACTACAAAGGCAGATTACAAAAGTTGGCCAAATTGGAGCCCAGTGTGTGTGCATGAGTTGATTGATTTTTTTAACAATAAAATATGAGTTATATCAACCAAGATACTTATTTTACAGACTTTTGTATGAAAAAAAAAGAGAAAAATAATATGTTTGAGAAAAAGAACAAGCCATTTGCAGCTTACAAATGGGCTCTATTCCAAAATAGATGTTGACAAGTCAATTATTGGGAACCTGGACACATTTTCCTAGAGAAACAATATGACAAAGTGTGGTTGGCTTTGTAGGCAGCCCCAGGGGAGACTGACTACCCCATATGCAGGTGAACTGCAGAGATAACATTGTCCTTGAATCTAGTCAGGGCACTTTAATATTCATGGGAAAACAAATCCGTGTTCCAGTGAGGGAGGGGGTAGGGGTTTTCAGGAATCCTTCTCTGTCTCCAGCACAAAGGACACCTCTGGTATATACCTATCTGTAGTAGAAGTATCTCTGCATCCCCTATGCATTCAACTCTTCAAGAAAATCTAAAAAGGGAAGAAGAAAGGGGTCTAGAGGCCTATAGGAAGGGGTTTCTTAGAAGTGGAAGAGGGCAGGAGACTCGGCAGGCCTCAAGGGGAAGAAAGAAAGAATTGGAATAAAGGGAATTAGGAGGGATAGGCTGTGGGGAGAAGTCCTAGAACCACTTGTCCAGGGGATCTGATGAACACTGGGGGTAGTGGGTGCTAATGTGTACAAAGTACTCTAAATCAGGTTTACAGTCAAGTTTGTAAATAAGCAGCCCAGACTTTTTTTTCCCCCTAATTCAACAGATACCTTGTACACTTAGGGTATTCCTGGGCCAACATGAATGGAATGGTGAAATGAGGTTATGAAGATAAACGATAACTCTTTAGGGCACTGGAGGACAAGTATCTGCTTAGGATTGTCAAGGGTATAACATAACACACATTAGAACCTCGTCAAATCTGTTTGGAATGAATGACTGAATATGAGAAACAACTGCAGAGCCAGGTAATGAGCCAGATGTCAGAAAAAGACAAGGGTAACCATTTTAACTGAAATACAGTTGTGTTACACTATAACTGAAGTTAAATGTTTGAATATCATACAGTTTTTTAAACATAAAGAGACTCTATAGGTGTTGATATGAAAAACATTTTTAATAAAATACATATATATGCATTTAAAATACATCGTTAAGTGCTAAAGGCAAGGGGCCAAACAGTATGTGTTTTTTAAAAAATGGTAACATAGTCGTACATAAATATATAACTTGATTTATAACAGATTTCTAAAAGGGTATTAGCTGTGGTTACGTCTAAGGAATGAGAATAGGTGGTGGTAAAAGGCAGAGAGACAAACTTTACTGTTTCATCCTTCTATGCTGTTTAAATTTTTATCACAAGCAAGAGTGACCTTCATTCTTTTTAATCATGGGAAAATATACATAGCATGAAACTTGCCATTGTTAAATGTACAGTTCAGCGGCATTAAGTGCATTCACGTTGTGCAGCCATCACCACCATCCGTCTCTAGAACATTTTTCCTCTTCCCAAACTAGAACTCTATACCCATGAAATAATGCCCCATTCTCCCCTTTCCCCAGAATGACTTACAGCTTATGAAACTAACAGAGAAACTTGACACATGAAACATCCATACTAAATTAACTGATAGTGCTAGCTTTAGAAGTGATAAACATACTTAATCATTTATGATAGATATACTTTGATAACAAATCCATGCTGTGAAATCCGACTAGCAAGCAGGTTTTGTAGGTTCTGTTGAAATAATAATCAGACTCTGTTTTTGAAACAGGAAATTCCATAATACTGTATCAGATTGAGTATTCATCTGTATACTCTTAATGTATGCAATTTATTAATCATCCTTGGTGGGATTTTTATCCATCTCCTAATTGTCCTGACTACTAATCATTGCAACATCCATAGTTGGGACTTCCAAACACCACAAAACTGGCGTATCAGGATGCTAATATATCCTGAATGCTTCACTCATCCTTCCCAAATCCTTTTCCCCCTTCCTTCTTCCTAATTACAGCCAACAATGAGTCCGTCGAGGAAGGAAAGGTATTTTATTTCCATAAATTGGTGCCAATTTACTCGGAAGAGAGGACCAACATATGACACATACTACACGTGTTCAGGTT